>NW_024884722.1:3436269-3895846 GCF_019232065.1 Centrocercus urophasianus
AAAAAAAAAAAAAAAAAAAAAAAAAAAAAAAAAAAAAAAAGACTCAAAAAAGTGCAGGTTAGATTGTAACTTAAAGTCTATTTTACATGCATCATTTTTCAGTATAATATATCTTAAAGTTAAGAGTTGGCTCTTCAGTCTGCAGTGAGAAGGAAGGAAAGCTGCCTGCTGCATGCAGCGGCTTTACAGGTAGCACCTGTGTACCTTCATGCTGAAACAGAGGACAGTGAGTGGGAAAGTCAACTATCTATTAATCAAGTGGTTAACTAAAAGCCTTACTGTCTCCCGTGTGGTTCTGTTGAGTCTGGATGAACTCTGCCATCATGGTCCCTTCCTTAACTACCAAATGGCATAACACTTTAAGACAGGCAACAAAAAAACCTGTTGGGGTCCGTAAATTATCCACAGGCCAACAATTATTCATGGAGGATTCTTCTGTTATGTTCAAAGGGTTCAAATCACACATCCTAGCTGGTCTTAAACTGGGCATTCACGGCATTCTGCTGAAGTTGCAGGATGTTGCCAAAAAATCAGGCCAAGCTGACTGCCTATTGCAAAACCTGAGGTGTTACCTTCTCAAGTGGCCTGACAAGATCTGAAAACCCATCTTCTATGGGTTAGCTCGTATTTCATTTCATACGTTACAAAGAAATCTCTGTACACTTTGTTTAATAAAGAGCACTTTTCATGCTAAATATTCTATTGGAGCCAGCTGGAAGTTGCTGTTCATTTCTTTGCTAAAATTAATTGAACTATTTTCCTGGAAAAAGCCGCAGTGTGCAGGAGCCATTGCTCCATGGCACATTGCATTGGTCTGAGAAATAGTTATGTAAAGCCACGGGAGTAATGAGCAGTGCATCATGCAGCTATGTCTGCAATACCAAGGAACCACCTGATCAGCACAGAAATGCTTATATTCACATGCTGCTCTTGTTTGTAATTTGTATTTATTCTAATTTCTAATGAGGAAGCTGCATCGGTCCACTGGGAGACGGATTACAACTGGAGTCCTGCAGTGTGTTAATGGAGTGAAGGCAATCTTGCCTTTCTGTTGATTCACACTGTAAGTCTTTTCCACTTTGAAAGATTACTATTAGTTTGGTTTTCCAGCTTTGCTAGGAGACGTCTTGTATCCTCTGAAAATAGGAACATTTGAGTTGCTGTTGGCATGGACTGAGAAAGCCTTTGTTAATGCACCGTTCTGGGGGTTCAGCAGCAACTTCTGTGCCCTCAGAGAAAGAGCACTCATGGGGATCACCCAGTCCATGCAGAGCTGAGATGGAGCTCAGCTCCTTTAACACAGCTACCTTAATCCAAACCATCTGGCCTCAAGTGATGTGAGCATTGTGCCTGCCTATGGCGAAACTGGGAGCCCGGAGCTTCAGCTAGTTTGTTTATTGATAAGAGAATTGCTGTAAATTTTCTTCAGGTATGTATTTTTTTTAATAAAGACGCATTTGTTCTAATAAGACACACTTCACTTCATGCAGCTGAAGCCGTAAGTGAAAAGGAATGGTGGAATTTGGTGCATGATGTTATTTACACAAATGTCTTTCACATTACTGTGGTTTCTCTAACCTGGAAAAGCAAATTTGCCTGTGTTTTCATTTCCTAAGAGGAGATAAGAACTCCCTGGAAAAAGCCCACTGAGCTGCTGAGCCTTGATGTGTGCTACCTTATAAAGCATGGCTATATGTAAACCACATAAATGGAATGTAATTGCAAGCTTCTGCTCCATCCTATATATATATATATATATATATACATACAGTGACCAGACTGTCTGGTCAGCAGCATCCTGAGGGATGTCTGGTCACCTCTCTTTGCCCTTGCTCTGCCTGTTCTCTGCCAATTTCCTCATCCTTGCTCTGAGCTTAAAGGAGACCTGTCTGATGCCATGGAAGGAAGCAGGGAGGATTTACATCTTGCAAAACTGCACCAGTTTTCTGCTGCAGCCCTCCTCACTCCAAGGCTGAGGGTTCCTCCAATCAGCAATGCATAGGATGCCTGTGCTCTGCTTTGTAAGAGTGCAGAATAACCAGCCCTGCATCCCACACCAGCTCCATCTTTCCTGGTGTTCGTCTACTCTGAATCCAGGTCTGCTTCTACTATTAATGGCCAGAAGGGAGATCTTGAGGTTTGACCTGGTGTCTCACCATAGATCCTAGCTCTTCTATTTCTGCTCCTGAGCAGTCTGAAGATAAATTGTAATGCTCACCAGGTTGCACCTTGCTCCAAACCCTCTTATTACTTTGCCTTGCCATTATTTGGCTTGTGACTACCAGGAGCTGAACTCTTTCTTCTGTTTCTTTTTTCTACTAGCCAAGTACAGATTTAGCTTTCTAGTATCTCTGCTTGCAGCAGTGATTTGGATTGCCCAGGTTGCAGCTGCCCTGTGTGCAGGGCTGTGGCCTTGCCAGACAGCCTAGAGGATGGAGCTGCAGCCGCCCCGTTCCTGTGCTAAACCACATCCTCAGTTCAGTGTCTATTTAAACTTTGCAACCAGCACCTTGAGCTCAAACCTCAGCGAGGTGAAGACTGGTCAGGGTTTCACAGTCTCACCCCCTGCTCTCTGTGGTGGCACCCATGGACCTGGGTCTTGTGGCAGGCTGAGTCTGTGCAGGCTGCAGCCTGAAAGCTACCATGTGGCTCCTGACAGCCTGCACTGGGGGTGAGCTATAAATAAGACCCTTTGCAGTCCAAGCCTGCCAGCCTTTCTGTGTTTATGGAATAGACAATCATACCCTGTGTTTTATGGACATATACACTTATGCATTGACATCAACCACTTAGGGCTATGTGAGCCTTTGAAAGTTCTCACAGCCTTTCACTGCCCCAACTGATTACACACGAATCTAGTTTGGGTGCTGGCTCCCAGTTCTGCTTGTTGCCATGCCCCGAGTCCCTTCCAGGTCAGGGAAACCAGGTTTAAAAGGCTTTACCAGGACACCCAGGGAAATATGGTTTTGCTGAAGCTATCAGCTGTCTCAGCATGAAACCAGATTTGCAATAGTAATTAATCTTTCCAGCAGAGCTTCTTGTATGGAAGTTTTGCTTGCACTTCATCCAACTGTCAATGTACAACCCTGTCACTTTGCTCCTTTCCTGTTCTGTTTTATGTGTTTCTTGTAACACTGACAATAGCATCTGCTTCTATATGGGAACAACTGTATTTTGTAGCACAGCAGCACACAAGGTGCATTTCAGTAAAAGAGGCAAGTAGAAGTTAATTCACACTTGGCAAGCAGTGAGATAATGAAAGCAGAAATCTGTGCAGGGATATGAAAATCAGGTACTGAATTTTAGGCTATCAAGTAATGAATGTTTAACAGCAGAGGTTTTTTTTAATAGGATAAAATTTGCATATATTCTTTATATACACTCTACATCAGGCAGAGTTGTTAAAGCTTGGAAAAAAAGTTCTGGGTAAGCATTTTTTTCCTCTGATTGAGAAAAGATTGCTCTTCCATTTTGCTTCGACTTTGAAATCCACTGCAATCCTCATTCCACCACTGTCCTTAAAATGATACTTTTAGTGGGGTTTTTCCTGTCTTATGCTTGCTGTCAGCTCCCCTTGCACTCCTGTTGTGGGGCCACATATGGGGATGTTGAGGGGCTGACGTGGTTCCCCAGATACAAAGACAGAAGAGCCACAGCCAGGGCTCCACATAAGCCTGCCTTATGAAGGGCAGAACGTAAAGGAGCAGTAAAGGATAAAAACATTTGTTTTTTCCTCTATAAACCTAGGGAGATTTTAAAGTCATTGGGAAAAATTCCAGAAAAGAAATGAAGTGTTTAATAGTGCTATTTGTGTGCTGAGCACTCTGCAGACCTCATGCCTATTCCCTCCTCCCTTTTGTTCTCCTGATCTGCACTTTAGGATTTATAAACTGATTCAAGTGCAGATTTTGAACCCAAAAAGATTGCTTCTCTCTCCTGAATTTATGTTCCCCTCTTTGCTAAGCTGTGGCATGGCCTTGATTTCCAGCCTTGCAGCACCAAGAGAAGTTGAGGGAGTGATGCTAGAGGCACCAGAAACCATGCAGCTCCTACTACAGCCCAGACAACATGCAGATGTCTTTCTGTAGGCAGATGAAGAACTCTGCTCCTGACCCAGCATCCTGCAGCCCTGCTGGTGGGAACCACAGCAGAGCTGGGATCAGGGCCAGCCTCCCTGCTTCCTTTCCTCCCTGTTGCTGAATGACCACGGCTGTCCCAATGGGCCTCCAAACAGCCTTGTCATGGTTGATGGAGAAAGATCTTTCCTTCCTTTATCTCTTCTCATCCAGAACATCTTTTTATTGTTTTCCTGCTTCACTGGTTCTTACATTTCAGATTTCAGCTGCATGCATGCTTTATCCCTTGTGCTCTCTTAAAGCTGAAACTATGAGTTATGATAATCTCACGAAGAGCGTGTCTTTCTTTGCAATTAGTTGCACAATCTCCTTTTTGAGAGGGAGCAAATCTGTGTTTTGACATGAGAGTTGGCCTGCCTGCTTTGCATTCAGGTAAATCCAACCTGAGGCTTTAAAAAAAAAAATCCCTGACTGGCAGAGGGGTGCATTCAACCCCTGGTTTGCAATGTTTCCTGCCACTCATTTCTTCTTGCTCTCCCAAGAGAGCCCAGCCCTGCCTGTGGTCAGGTCTCTGCTTGTTTCATGCGTTGTTCAAATTGTTCACTAAGTTCCTACCACAGAAAACAGCTCAGTCACAAGCAGGTTACGTGGCTGCCGTGAGCATGACTGAAAAGTCTCCTCTAGCTTGGCTTGGGAGAAAATAAAACTGCTTTGTGTCCAGATGCTGGCAAAGGTACCTGGAGCATCTTGGTGTACAAATTGATTCGCCAAGTTGGTTTTCACAGCGGGATTGTATTCCATGGAAGAATTACTAATGTGATGCCAGAGAAAAAAAAAAACAAAAAAGGGTGCTGTAGTCTGGGAAGAGAAGATTTATCTTATTTAAATGAATCTCAGTGAATTCAGTGAGAACATCTCAGGGGTTGTTCTTTTCCTGAGGTTCCAGGAAGGTTTCCCTCCCTGCTGCTGGCCCTGTGTTTCTGAGCATAACATCACCAGCTGCAAACGAGCAGTGAATGAGACACAGTGCCCAGTGGGTGTTAGTTATGGGGTGCTCAGTTTGCTGTCAGTGTTCTGCCTGTGGTACTATCTGAGAATTGGTCTTTTGAAATAAAAAGAAAAAATAAGTAAATTCAGCAGCGTTTCTACTTGTGACATGAAGAAAGGAGCTTTTTTTCCCCTCTAAGCTTCCCATTTTTTTAAAGGACGTTTCAGAAGAAATGCTTACAAATCCTACTGCTTTTTGTTGAGAGGTTGGTGTGGGGTGATACAAAGCTAATTTGGAGTCTGCTGCCTGGTTGTGCTGTAAGTTATGCTGTAGCTGACATCAATTTAAAAGTCTTGTTGTAGCATTAAAGCTTTTGCTGGACCTGAGTAGACATCAGATATATTTATAGCTGAGCACACTTTGTAAATCTGAAATTTTGTTCTTTGCTCTGTCTGGACTATGCAAGAAATCAATACAATGATTCCTTCGGTCCATTTTTCAGCAAATATGACAGTCTATAAACTGATGTAAATCAGCAGTTTGTGCACTTCATATTCTACTTAAAGCTAATTTGGATTAGACTAAGATTTAAGATTAATCTTAATGCAGTGTAAGGAGTAGTTTATTGCTGTTTCCTCAGACAGTATCCTGTGAATATACTGTGATCTACAGTACACTTTAAAAAAATATTTCCATTACACCACTTTAAATGATGGATTTTTCAACACTTATATTCAGAGATAATTTTCTAGTCTGGCTTTGTGATTACCTGGACTGTTAAGTGTTTGGAAGAGAAATGAAAGTATGTTAGTTTCGGGTGAAAATATTATCCTTAAGTAATGCAGATGTTCTTAGCCAAACTTGTTGCAAATTGCCTCAGGCATTGAAACTTTCTCTCTAAATTTTGTTAGGTATGTAATTAACCATCTAAGATGCATGGAGATGGAAAAAATATGCATGAAAAATCACGTTACAAGCCAAAGTTTTAACAAGAGTTGCACACTGTGTCACCGTTCCAGTCCATCACTGTCCCATAGGGCATTTTTGGGCATATTTTCTTCAATTAAACTAATAAATTGCTCCAATGAATCTAATAAAATATGATTCTTCTGAAATATGGCCTGCGTTGCATAAAGCAGCGTGAAGACACCGTAGTGACAGTGATAGGACAAGGGGGAATGGTTTTGAACTGAGATGGGAAGTTTAGGTTAGATATTAGGAGGAAGGTTTTCACTCAGAGGGTGGTGAGGCACTGGAACAGGTTGCCCAAGGAGGCTGTGGATGCCCCATCCCTGCAGGCATTCAAGGCCAGGCTGGATGTGGCTCTGGGCAGCCTGGGCTGCTGGTTGGTGACTCTGCACATAGCAGGGAGTTGAAACCAGATGATCATCGTGGTCCTTTTCAACCTAGGCCATTCTAGGATACAATTCTATGATTCAGTGACACTCTATGAGCTGCTTTCTTCTACTCATAGCAACATCTGTTCTCCCAGGATCACATAGGGAAGTAATTGAGGTTTCCTCTATAGCTTGGAATCAAAGTCATTGGTGCTCTCCAGCTATATGCACTGTCCTGGTGATGCAAAGCAGCCCCAAATTTGGCTTAGCTTTGAGATATTAGATGTGCATGTTACTCTGCACCACTGGCCAGAGCTTACCATGAATCTGGCCCACTCAGTGGGCTCGTGTTTATGAAGAGAGCTGCTAAAACCATGAGAAGGCTTTCCACTGCTCTGAGCAAAATTCAGCACAAAGTAAATAACGATCATCACGATATGATGATATGGTGTTTTTTGAAGCACGACACAGGATACAAACAGCAGCCTGGGGCTTGGAAGCTCTTGTGGTTGGAATCAAGTATTGAAAACTCATTGAAATCTAGGCATGTGCACTGCACCTGAAGGGTGACTCCAGTGTGCATCCCAACTCACTTTTTAGGCGTCCACGTGAACTGCATATTGCATGTAAATTCAGGTGATCGTTTAGTTGGTCAGCGTACACTTTAAATAGCAGTTGTAATCATACATTTTTTTTCTTTTCGGATTAAATCATAAACCTCAATCTATTTACTTACTCCTTTTGCATGCCAAATTTCTCAAGAAGTTGAAGGCAGGAATTTGTTACATTTCACAGCAAAAGATTTACGAGCAAAGTGGTTTCCAGTGAAACATGAATCAGTTATTTTCTGTCTCTATCAAGAGTTTGCAAAAGCTTTACTTAGATAAGTGAGATGAAGAGAGAGAAGACTACATACGTGTTTTCAATGCCTAAGCAATATTTTCTGTGTCCAGTGTAATGTGGGAATGGAGCCCTTATGCACTGTCCTGTCCTGTATTTGCAACAGTATGTGTTTGCCTAAGTCTCAAGAAATCAGTTGCAGAATTGTTATTTATTGGGTTTTCTTATAAAGAACAGTTTTCCTCCCTGAGAAATAGCTTTTCATTACAGAAGGTCTAAGTAAGTAGATGCAATCGTGTTTTCAGAACGTATTATTTCTCAGGGAAAACATTTTATTAGGACTTCTAGTCTGTGAAAAATGTTGAATGGGAATTCTAAAAGAGTTGTGTTTGTTTGCTGAAGCGTGCTTAATTTAAGCTTAACCATTGGCCACGACTTCTTCATTACCATTCCCAGTAATGGACTTGAATATGTTAACATTCATTTCTACATTCCAAAGAAGATTTTCAGAAAAAAAAATGAGCGTTGCATTAAATACCCTATTTTCCACAAGAAGAAAAAGTTATAGTCAATTTAACATGCAAACTCCTTGTTCCCAGTCATTGCAGAGACTGAGGCAAAAAGAAAACACTTTATTTGACATTCCTCTCAAATAACTTGCCATTTCTGCTTTGTTTCTTTCTATGAATAACCTGAAATCGCCTTAATTTTTTAATTCAATTAGTAGTCAGCTAATTACCTCTGCAGAAAAGCAACTAATGAATGTAAAGGAGAAGGTTTTGAAGCCTCTTGTGGGAAAGTTCAAGTATTTCTGATGAGCTCTGAAGTGTGGAACTCGGCTCTGTGCTGGGGTGAGCACAGCTCATGCCCCCCTTCCTCCAGAAGCCTTGGAGACCAAATTGTAGTCGTTGCCCAACTGGTCTGCACGTATACAGAGCACACGGGACCACTGCAAGGGATCTTAGAGAGTTTCTCTGTTAAACGTGTGCTGTTGCCCACACCATGTGTAAGGGGTTGAGATTAAGGGACGACGTAGGAGGGTGGAACTTCCTCATGCAGGGGGCTGGAGGACTGGTGCCAGCTGCCTTGTAGCTTGGTGTTAGTTGCCTGCAGGTCCTGGGCTATGGAGAATAGTTTGCCATTCCTTGTGCCGAGGGCTGCTTTTCCTTGGAAATGTGAACAGGGCTTTTGCTATGCAGAAATGAAGGTCTGTAGGTTGTGTGAATCGATATAGCTTCTATGGATTGTAATGGCAGTCCTGATTTACCCCTTCTGGATGAGCTTGGACACGGAGGTAGTCCTTGAGCCACGTGATAGGTGAGCTGGGGAAGGAAGCTATAAAACCTAGCAGCACATGGAGCTTGGGTTCACTGTGGTACCAGCATCACAGAATTTCAATGTTTGCAACACTAATTCCTGGGGTGTGTATGAACCCAGCTAAAACACGCTCCTGTTTGCAGATTGTGCTTAATTAGGGATAGTGACACCTTAATGTACTACATAGGAGTTATGCTCTTGGTATTCTCTACTTGGAAATCATTCATTTTTGCCACATGTGAGACTTTCTGTCTTGCAGTTCAGCAGTCTTTTCTAACAAAAGGTAGAGAATATTTAGGCCTAGATAAAGTGGAACTTTTGGGTAAGCTTACTGGGGCTTTGGTCAGTGTGATTGGGATAGAAGAGCAATGTTTTATTTCTACTTCTGTTATTGATTTAATTTCACAATGAGCTCTCAGCATCTCATTTTCTTGACTTGTAAGATACAGGTCTGCTACGTTTCAGGGTGCTTGGAGTTATAGTAGGGGAAAGTGAGGTTTCTGTTTGAAGCTGCATGAAGGAGCAGTCGCACGCATCAATAAAGAGATGTACCTCCTGTGTGAAGCCATCTGTATGCACATAAAGTTACACCAAAGCCAGCAGGGAGGGCTGGGGAGGTGGGTTTGCTTCAGAATGATGTTATTCACACACATTTCACAGTGTGTTTAATTGTCTTTGTTTATTTTCTTACCTGGGGTTACTGATCCCCCAAAAAACTGAGTCAAACACTCTCACTTGCAAGGGGCAAAATTCTATTAGGGTTCAAAAAAGAAGCTTGAAAAGTCATTAGCCTTTGGAAGAGAGCTTCAGCCCTCTGAGTCACTTGCAGAGGAGAGTTTGAGGGTTCAGCCAAGGGAATCCAGTGCTGGGAGACAAACACATTGTTCAGCACAGAAGGCTCTGGAAAGAGTGTGAGCTGAAGAGCTGAGACTTCTTTAATTGCCCTTTTTCATATGTTTGGGTTTTGCTTTAGTGCTTATAAGAGGAGCTGGGTCAGACAGCTGCTGGTGCAGGTTCTCACCATCACACTGGCACAGGCAGCGTGAGCCTGAGCCAGGTCAGTTCATGCAACCCACCTAATGCAAGTTAATTTCTAAGCCATGCTGTAATATCTGTGGTGCACATCTGGTAATGACAAATGGTTCTAGCTCACTAGACAAGCAAAATAACTGTTGGCTCTGTTTTCCTCTGAGGCAGCTTTTATGGACGAGGCATCATTTTTCTGTAATTAATGTTTTACAGGATTTTAGAGCAGCATGTTTGCAATTCATTGAGGACACAGTCTTGCCCAGGCACAGGGACAGCTCATGCCTGCTGTCTTGCATAGTAACAAAGAATCATGGTTCGTGTTAATTTTTATACATCTGAGAAAGAACTGTTCTAAGCATGGCTTAGAGTCTGTTCTCTTTAAATGCAGCAACCTATACATGTTCAAGTTTTGTCTAAATCATACAGAAGCTGCAATGTGACTTAGACATGAGTCCACAAGTAATAAATTAAAGGTATTAATATCAGACAGAATAGAAAGGCTTCCAGCTTCCCTTCACTGACATGAATTTATTGGAAGAGTAAGGCTTTCCATCTCGTTTGAAAGACAAGATCCTATAAAAATCCCCAGATGGAATGAGGAAAGTATTTGGAAATTAGCCTTACTCCTTCATCACCAGTCTCTCACCCATGCAGGTGCTGGGAGCCGTCCAAATCTTCTCTTTGTCCCAGCAGCATCAATCATCAGCTGTTCCTCACCTGGTCCTTCAGATTATGATGCCAACAGTGCTGGTAAATCTGCATCAGCAGATGCTGCCTTATTCACAAATGAATTACAAGAATTGTTCACAATGCAGTCTTGCCCAAATACGGATCCACCAACAGTTTTGTAGTGCTTTAAATACAATGCCAAAAGGTTTGGGGACTTAGTTTATGAAGATAACCAAGTGAGTATCAGTTCCATGTTCTGTGTATCAGGAGTTAATTCCAGCAAAAAGACACTCGCAGGAATAAATATCAGGAGAAAATCTGTAGCTCTGTGATATAAAACTTGGCAAAAAACCAGTGCATCTGATGCATGAAGGGAAACAGGAAGCTATCTGAATTCAAGAGCAACTCTGGGCTTCAGACAAAGGCTAGAGTCTCATCTTCTTTGTGCTGCTTCCTGGGGGTACAAAACATTGCTTTTTAAGTAAACAGTTTCAAACTAAAAGAGGGCAGATTTAGACTGGATATAAGAAAAAAGCTGTTTTTGATAAGAGTAGTGAAGCACTGCACAGGCTGCTCGGAGAGCTGGTGGTGCCCATCCCTGCAGACATCCGAAGTCAGGGGATGGGCTCTGAGCACTGATGAAGCTGTGGGTGTCCCTGTGCATTGCAGGGGCCTTTAGAGATCCCTTCCATCTCAAATGATGCTTTGATGCTATGAAATACTGATGTGTACAAGACTTCAACCTAACTAAGCAGACTTGAGGCCATTGCCTTTCTCTGCAGATTGCTTGCCAGTGCAAAACTATTTCTGATCGAAAATGTATGCTCATTTCTAGCTAATTTTAAGCCACATTTACCCAACTGGAAACAAAACTAATCTGATTTCAAAACCAAAGAAATTTGTTACTGTTTCAGGAAAAAAGCTTGGTGCTTTTTGTTCAGAAAGAATGTCCCATTAAAAGAAGCAGCCTGCATTGCTATTGAAGGTGAACAAGAGAAGTGTTTACACAATGTTAAAGTCCATACGCAGTTTTGGTTTGGACAGAAGGTTTCCTTTCTACCTATCACACAACTACAAAATCCATTATTATTTCACCCCTCTATTTTACTGGCATTAGAGCCAATTATTAAAGTCTAAGCTGATAATTACAAAACAATGCACGTAATGAAAATACGTCCTTAAATATTTGCACATCACAGTGCTCGACTCCATCAGCATCTTGGGGCATACACAGAACAGAGAACACATTGATTTAATATTCACAGATGTCTGAGGGCAAGATTTTACACACAGCAGGAGAAAAGGAGAAGCATTTCACATGCAGCTCATAATTCATTTAACTTACAGGAATGATATATTTAGGGAAGCCAGGTCAGTGTCCCCACTGCTGCCAACCCTCTTCAGTGTGAACCAGGCTGCTGTGTTTCTTCTCAATGAGGAAAGCATGCTCATGGGAAAATGACAGCATGGCTATTGAATGGTTTGACCCTGTGGTCTCTACTGGCCAGGCCCATGTGGTGTTTAAAGGATTCTTTCCCTGGATGATGCACTTCAGATGATCTCAGACTCACCAGATAATGCACACACATCTGCAGTTGGACCCACATGGCTTCGTGAAGTGAAGCCTCTGTACTGGATTCACATCGCCTGAAGCTGAGGGAAAGATGGGAGAGAAAGGATGAGAGGGGAAACCCTTCCATCTGCATCCATCCGGCTGAATGGTGTGATGGGAGGCTCTGTTATCTTCCACACATCTCCACTGTTTTGCTGCAGGCAGAGAGGCATTTATTTTTATTATCTGAGGTAAACATATTGGAAGGAAAAAGGGAAATGTTGCCAATGTTTATTTAGCCTTACTGACTGATATCCTGCTACTATTGCACAGGGATTTACACGATGTGCCAAGACTTGATGAGGATGATGTTTCAAGATCAACTCAGAGAGTGGGTGGATCCAGCCCCAAGACATATTTGATTCTTCCTTGAACTACAATTTACTTTTTGGCGTGTCTCCTTGCACCGCCAGTAAATTCTGTGCTTGGAGGACAAGGTTAAAGTCAATGTTGTGAGGACCAGAGACGTGCCTGGGCAATCACTTTAGTAGCAGTGACATTTCTGGGTCAACTTGGGAGCCGATCACATCAGAGCAATAATGAGCTTCCTATGACTTATGGTAAAGTATTTGATGTCAGTGCAACACGTAAGGCAGCTATGAGAGACAGCTCTCTGTTATCACAAGCTGCAAAATATGTGTGGTCAAACTTGAGATAGCCGTTGTGCTGGATTTGTCAAGTAGATGTCGTCAGATACCACTGGTGCAAAAAAAATTCCCATCCTTCCACCACATCTGTGATGAGTTAATGCCATGTGGTATTTGCCTCACATGTCCAGTCACAGCACAGCTCTGCTGAGCTCAACCCACAACACAGCAGTTCGTTTTTGAGGATCATTCAATCATCTTAAATATTTGCTGAGAAGCCACCACAACCCCACCTACGTGGGAGAGCTCTGCAGCTGCACGGCTTTCACGTGGCAATGGAAGGGAGCAATGCCCCGTGGTATTAGGAAGCCCAGCTCTCAAACAGACACAGGACTTTGTTTTTGGGTGCAGGAAAGCTTTTCTGCACTTGACGTGTATGGAAAAGTGATGGGAAAATGGAAACCCACCCTGATAGAAACAATAGTTCTAGGGTGATTGTAAGTGATTGCTTTAAAAGCTGTGTACAATTAGTCTTTCCTTCTCTGGCAGTTCCCTCGAGGTTAATTAGTGCAATACTTTTGGTTAATCTTGTGACAGGGAGGAAATTTGGGAGAGGTAGCCAATAACGACCTCGAATTCGTGGGTTCTTAGAAACAAATAAAGAATATAAATATTCTAAAAATTATAAATATTATAAAGAATATAAATATTATAAAAAATGCTTTCCTTGTTCTGCTGTTTTCCTGAGTTGGAAAGTAACCTTTGAAGAGTGCTGAACAAGACGACCAATCTTGGAAATGGTTTGTCAAAAAAATATCATGCTGAAACACTAAAAAAGGCTGCCTTAGGATACCTATGCTAAAGCGTTTACATGGGAGGAGTACATAGACTGACTCAAGTGCTATTTTTCACTATTCCAGGGCTGATATATAAGAAAAATGCAGCACAGTGATGTATCTCCCAGCTGGCATCTGAGGAAAGCCGGACAAAAATAAATGGTATGCAGATAAATATGGAGATGCTAACTACAGGAGTCTGTTATTGGGCCTCGGTAGCTGTTGGTTGCAACAGAGAAAATCACAGTGTAGACCCAATGTTTTAACACTGTGCTGTTTCATCCCAAGTACTGAAATTGCCAAGTATTTTTAGAAGCTACTTTGCACCACAAGTGGCCCATTAGAAGCAAGGTGTTTGCAATAATGCCAGCTAAAGGAGCCTGACCTGAGCCCCTCCTTAGAGGGGCAAGTTATCAGGTTTGTATCCAGGGGTTGTTTGTGGGGAGTGCCCTGGCCAAAATATGAGCAACGAGTTGTGAGTTGTGAGCACATGATGCCCTTGTCACCGTGCACTGTGTTCATCCCATTTCCAAAATGGGCTGTAGCAATTTCTGAGGCCTAAAACTATTAGGAAGGAATGCTTTTGGTCACTTCTGATTCTGGGGCCATATGTTTTGTTTGCCATGATTCTCTCTGTACAAGGCTTGGAAAAAAACCCTATAAAATATATGGAAATGACCCTCAAGGCTTTTCAGAATGTTAGAGTTAATAGTGAAATTTAACATCTTGGACTTAACCAGAAGTGGATCTTTTCTCCCCAGAGAGTCTTGATCTCTATCCCTATACACAGTTGCTAGGTAGTTGCTTTGGTTTAGTCCATGATTGAGGCAGAATACAGCCAAGAGATGCCCAGTGTCTCCTTTAACATGCTTTTCACACCAGTGGGAGTTCAGGTTCCTTTCATTTTCAGAAGAAAAAAAAAAAACAAACCAACAGATTTCTGCAGTGTTCCATTTCTTGTTTTTCTAATGTCTGCAGTTTGGTATCTCAGCGGGGGTTGGTTCATGCACACTCACAGCATCAGTGTCTGCAGAGCCTACTCGGATGGCAATTGAAGGACACAGCTTTGGAGACCAGCCACTCTTCAGCCTCTGAGTTGTCCTCTCCAGTTTCACAGCCTCGCAGGTCATTTAGAGACAAACACCAAAATTCACCCCCTATTTTATAATGAATTACAAACATAGTTATGACTAGACCACTGCAAAGATAAGATTGTGTGATTATAATTTTTTAGATACAGCTTGCTTTAATGAAATCCATTAGCTTTCTGAGATCCAACATAGACAGCTAGGGATGATTACAAGGGATGTTGTGAATTAAAATCAGCAATTGTCTTAAAAATATCCTGTAGGAAACACTCTTTTGGGTTCCAGAGAAGCTAGGAAAACCTAATTACTTCCAGCAGTTCAAAAAAGATTTTCTGGTAGTCACCAGAGATGCAAGAAGTTTTAAACAATTCAGCATGGTTCCTCTCTGAAGCTGGACTTGATGATCTTTATGGGTCCTTTCCAACACGGGATATTCTGTGATTCTATGATTCTGTGGCTCACAGACACAACGCCAAGTGACAGAGACACATCATCAGCCTGAAGATTACAGCTGGAAGCTCTTCCCTTAGAGTTCCAAAAACTATAGAAGAGCACCAGAGTGCTTTAATCAATGAGTCGGACAAGGAGGAATATTGGAAGAATTTGCTTACCTCCATTGGTGATTGCTGCCCTTGGAGTTTCCTTCAGAGGAGGCAATTTCAGACTGGAGGATTATGAATAGCACGTGGAACCATAACACTAGGTAATGTTATTTAATTACAGAGCTGTAACAATACCCAGTGTTTCAGCAACCTTCAATCGTCTTAGTTCAGTAACCTTTAAGATCTGTTATTCTTCGCCTTATCATTGAGTCGTAACATCATCAAGGTGGTTATCTCTAAAAGGTTTAAATTTCCAATCTATTAAAGTAATTTTAGCAATCTATTATTTCTAGGCCATTGAGAAAAGGTTAAAATGAAAATTATACTGGAGGGAATAAGTCCTGTTCCAAGTGCAGGTTGAAAACATTTCAGTTGCAGAAAGAAGTAAGGTTTCAGGGGAAGAAGCACTTATCAAGGGAAATGAAATGGCTGATAACTATTGATTAAAGCAGCTTGAGTAAGGCATTGTGAAAGGATTTTTTCACCTCTAATGTAACAAAGAATTTGCAGTGCATGATTTAGAAGGCTTCTACCTCAGCGGTGCTTTTGAACAACTGAGTTAGACTTTAGCACTATATTACAGGAATGAAAAATTTCATTTTCAGGAGTAGGCAGAAAGACCAGCATCCAGCCACTCATCCATTTTAAATAAAACTGCGTGGTGCAGGAGAAGCTATAAATAATGATGTCTGAGAGCAGGAAGCAGGAGTGAACCCAGAGACTCTTTGGCACGAAGACCTCGTGTGTCTCAGCTGGACAAATAGTCTTCACCACTTAAACCTATGATGTGCAGAAATGGCAATGCTGTACCTTAGCCAAGTAGAGTGCCTTTAGGTCATGGCTTAATGCCTGCTCAGAGTGTGCCTATGGCAGCACTGGCCATTGCTTGTGGCTTTGGTGTCTCCTCCTGCCCCTCAGCCCACGGTCAGCTTTGCTGCGAGGCTTTGAAGGGAGCCAAGTGCATCCAGCACTCAGCCGTGCTTTGCAAATGAGTCTGAGATGAGGGAACAGAAACCATTTGTTCCCATGTGCAGAAACAGCAGCAGCAGCAAAACCTTGGAGAAAACCTGGTTCTTAATGCTAACTATGTTTACTTTTTAGTACAATAGCAGCAGTTGATTTTATTAATTTTTTACTGCACTGTTGGGAAATTTAATAGTCCTATAAAATCTAGTTTTAAACTCCCGTAATTGTCTTATCTCTTCAAATAAATGCATACTCTGGGAATTTAAAAAATAGAGGCTATCAACTGGATAGGCCCATTACTATGAATAATTTCCCTCTTAAACAAATACTGAGTCCTGACACAATAGACAATAGCCCTTCAATAACACCACTAAAAGGGGCGTTTTGTTCATTGACCCCCGTCTGCTGAGGGGTCCTTTTGAGCTGCCATGTGTGCAGAGTAAATTACGGAGCACCAAGGATTCTTGTTCAATGTGTGATTGCACAGCCCGTTGTTTGAAAACAAATAATTCAGTCATTTAATGTATTTTTACATAGTAAAACTGTGTAGTCTCTGGTACGGATGAATGGCATGTTCAGAAAAAGGAACGACCCACTTGGGGCCACTGGAGGTAAGTCTCCAGGAGGTGCTGGTATGGCAGACTTTACAGGAGGACACAGATTTTTAAGATGCAGAGTCACATTTTAAGCAGAGGAAAGAGGAAAGTGGATACTTTCCAAGAAACACTCAAACCCATGTTTTTCCTGATGACTCCAGAAGGTGGATGTAACCGATTGTCGCTTTTCCTTTTTCACCAATCAGATTAGTGTGTCTTTACGTAGTTGTTGTGTGGCTGTGAATACAAGAAGAACCTGGAAGACATGGACAGTCAATTCCTATCTATTTCCTCCCGTACAAAAGTCATTTCTCCAGCTGCACACACATGCAAACACAAATGTGTGCTCTGTGCATTGCCTACCTCCACTCACTTTCCAGGAGCTCTACTTTTATGGCTCTGCATGTTTTCAGGAGATGACCGAGCCCTTCTAGCTTGTGCTGTCCCACTGCTCACCCCATCAGCCTGGTCCAGCTTTATTCTGATGTGTAGCCCACTGCCCCCAGCCCATCACTATAGCTTGGGGCTTACCCTGAGCATCCTACAGATGGGACTTGTCCTGCAGATCACCAGGTTTTTTTCTTGTAGGTTGTGTTCCCATTAAATTATTCCTGCTTCTGATATTGCTTTCCACAGCTGCATTTTTTGTTTTTGTTTTTCTGAGACGAAAAGACTTTTGAGGCAGTGACTATAATGGGGTTTTGCCTTCAGGAACCATCTCTTCCACTGACAGAAGCTGTAAAATGTTTTATGCTCTGCAAAAGGAAGAATGTTAAAAGAATGAGAGCAGCAGATCTGGAGGGATGTTTCTGTCTTTCTTCACCTGATCACTTTTCTTCCCTTGCTGTGCTTGCAGGCAGGGACTGCAAGGGTGCAGAGCACACAGGTGACATGTTGTGCTTTGAAAGAGGATATCCCAGGCTCTCCCAAGGCCCCCAGGTGCTCTGCTCTTCTGAAGCCCTTGCAAAAGACCTTATCTTACGTATATCCCAAATTTGCACCAGATGGGAATGCTGTTTTTTAATTGTTACCTAATTGTGAGAATGGCAGGGATGCTACACGCTGTCCTCCTTCCCCTCTGCATGCAGAAAACCCAATAGCAGACGCACACCACACATTTTATTTTCAGAATGAAAGCTGCCATCTGCAGCATATCCCCCTGTTTATGTCTGCTGCATCTCCCTAGACTGAAAGCTGTTGTGTGTGTCAAAGTGGAGTCTCTCCAGTTGATGAACTTTTTTTTTCAGGGATGACTCACACCATAACGACTTGAGAAAGCCATTTCCAACCACAAGGCTATTTCTGAAAGAGTGCTTGGCACCGGTGTGGGAATCTTGGCTACGAGTGGTTGGTTGTAGTGGCACATGCAATACCCAACGGCAGACATCCTGATGAATTTTTGACAGAGCAGGGTGGGAGATAATTCATCCGGCAGCTCAAGGAGGACTCTGTACCTCTCTTCCAGATAATTGAACTTTAATTTATTTAAATTTAATGGAAAACCATATGGAGAGGAACAGAAAGCTAATTTAAAGCAGTGCTCAAAGCAATCAATATGTTAACAGATTCCTTCAACTTTTCACACTTGGTTGCTGAAAAATGTTTAAAATGTGTGCTCTTTTTTTTTTTTTTTTAGTGGTATTATGAAAACACAGGGTTTCTGGCGGGTTGTATTCCAAACTCAAGAGCCAAAATGAGCCTCTGTTGTGGAAATGAAAATGTACTTTGAAAGGACAAGTCTTACTAGAACTGAAAATGACAACTAAGCCATCTTATATCAAAAAATATGCATCTCTGAAGTCTTCTAGGAAGACAGATATGAATCCTAAAAGGTTCAAATCGCTGGTCTTCACAGGGCTCAGAATAAAAGCAATGACGTTGTTATATGGATTACATTAATATAATGAAATTGGCCGCAGAGCACAGTAAGGAATGCTTGATTATTAATGGAGTACATATGGATTGTTGCAGGAGACTGTAAAATCACCAAGTACGCACATCAAGGACAAGAGATAAATTTTACTAATGTTCATGCTTTGGTCCAACTCGTGGTCAATTCTTTCCACACTGACTTTTGAAAACAGACTTTCAACAGATATTCAACTGCAGGATATCTACTAATGTGTATCTCCTCTTAGATGTTGATCTTCTAAGATGTTGACTCAGATGTTGACTCTCCCATCTGTGGTTAAATGCTAATGCCATTTTGCTTGCAGCAAGTTACAAACTGATTTGATTTCATTATATATTAAACAAAATATAGGCGATATCCTAGAAAATGATAAATATTCTAATTATACATTCATAAAGATGCAATGGCTTAGTAATGTCAACAAGCTTTATAGACATTGTTTGCCATTTACATCATGGTTTCAGGCTTGAAGATTACAGGCTGGAGAAGAGTTGAAGCCTACACTTTCCTCAAGTTTATTAGCTTGAGATTGTTAACAAGGCTGGAAGCTGAAAAGGGCAGATACAACTCGCAATGAACTTTCAGCAACCCCTAAAAAGTCTTCTGGAAACTCTATAAATAGTCTTCAGTCGAACCTCTCTGAGGGCAGGTCCAACTTCTCTGTGGCTTTTTTAAGACAAGTTATTCTAAATAACATTTTGGACACTATTTTTTTGCAAGCAAATGATCCTTGCAACTTTTTTCATTATCTCAGGCCTGGAATTCATTTCAGATTTGGCAAGTCCTCTCCTCAAATTCATGACCGTGGTGGTAGAGCTCCACAGACATAGCTCCAAAGGAAAATGAGCAAATAATGCTACAGTGGCTTTTTATTTTTATTTTTATTTTATTTTACTTCTTCTTTATTTATTTATTTATTGTTAATATAAGATTATGTTTCTTCTATTCATTTGCATCTTTTCCTTCTGGATTTGTTCTGTGCTGGCATGGTCTCAACTATAGATAGAGCAACAGATAATTAAAATTCGGAGTTCCTGCAAATGCTGTATGTTTCTTGTAAATCAAGATAATAGTAAATCCCCTGGATACCAAATGAAAATTAGAGTCTTTTGAATAAAATGCATCATAAAATTGCTATAATTAAAATGTTTGTCTTCCAGTGGATAGTCTGCTGAAAGCAATTTCACCTGCAGTGGAGCACAGAGGAGCTGGAAATTATCCTTCCTATGACTTCTTAAGTCCTTATGAAAAAATCCATTGTGGTCAGTGCAAAAAGACTTAAAGATCCACCCTCAGAGGGTGAAGCCCACGTCAGTGTTCTGGGATGCCCACGACAGCTGAGCAGTTGTAGTTTGATGCCCATTTGATAAACAACACTCAAAGTGTTGTTCAATCTCTGCTGATCTGGCAGAAAATGTGCAAAACCCCTTCCCACCAAAAAGTCCTGGTGGTCTTTCAGAGTCGTAGGTCAGCAAAATGGAATTAATTACTAGCATAAATATGGTGTGATCAAAATTAATTTAGAACTACTCAACAGATCTCCTTTCAGTCCCTCACAAGGGAAACTACAATTCAAAGCCGTTACTTTCTAACTTAAGGATTCCTTTTGTTCTGGTACCAATCCCATCCATTCATCTGCTAAGATCCATCCTGAATTCCTCCTTCCTTTATGGAATTTTGATGGAGGGTTTCAGAATTTCAATGCAGTGAATAGAAACATTTCAATTCCACCCCTGAAGTTATTCAAGACCTATATACATCCACTTGATCTTGAACTACCCTTCCCGTCAAATAATTCTGATAGTTTTCCCCAGCTGATTTTTACAGAAAAGTGTCCTATTCCTTTTAATCTTTAATCTCCTGGCTTTCTTGGTGATACCTGAGCAGTTCAGTTGGTTAAGCCACTGTCCGCAAGGCGTAAGCCTGCTGATTTTACTTTACACTTCCTTACAGAAAGCAGCTCTGCTTGACCACTGCCCACTTATACCACTTCCTCAACTAGCTGAGACTGTGTTTTTGGGAGGAAGTGGTAATGGACAATCAGTGGGAGGACACTGTTTTATTTGCTAAGCAGAAACTCTGTGACAGCAAGGATGATGGCTTTATGAAATTAATGTTGCAACCAGCTTAAATTGTGAAATTGGGAAGTACAGAAACGAGTGGGCAACAAGGAGATCTTGAACAACAGGCATGGGATATCAAGGCCTTGCTCATGGGGTAAATTGTTATTTGTATTGTCAACTGGTGAGTAGTGCAGTGGTTTCTTTTATTCAACCCTCAATTAGAGGCCTATACTCTAACAGTGACATGTCTGGTAATCTAAGAAACCCATGCTTAGAAATTATTTCACAGCAGGAACACCATTTGGGATTGTCACTCAAGTGTTCTGAAATACTGTAGGTTTCCTGCCCATTATTTTTAAGCCTTCTCTCAGCTTGGCTGTACAAGTGTGCCATTGGCACTGGTAATTGACATGGAGGAAGTACAAGGGGAGAGAAGATGTAGAATCCTCATGTTTTCCTGACCTCCCCTGGAAGCCTCCCTCTTCCTCTAAGGGGTTTCTTATTCAGACTCTTAAAAACCAATGGTGAATATTATTAAAGTGATGAAGATATAATTGTTTTTCTATAAGTGGGCATCCATTCTGTAGTGACTGACTACATTTACATAATTAAAACAAACAACTCATTAATGACTCCCTTCATCCTTTGCAACCAGGCACCACCTGTCATTTATAAAGGAAGTTGGCTTTCCAACTG
Source organism: Centrocercus urophasianus (assembly GCF_019232065.1). Classification (NCBI taxonomy): domain Eukaryota; kingdom Metazoa; phylum Chordata; class Aves; order Galliformes; family Phasianidae; genus Centrocercus; species Centrocercus urophasianus. The sequence continues at coordinate 3,457,484 of NW_024884722.1, forward strand.
ATTTCACCCTTTATTAGAATCTATTATTTTTTATTTCCATGGCAGAAAGTATTTTCTAGTTCCCAAGACAATTTGTGATGTGCAAATCAAGTAGTACAGAAAAATGTTAGATGTCTGTTATAATAATGAGTGTCGCTTCCATGTGCCTGGAAAAAGGTGCAGAAGTTTTGCAGAGCACAACACCTGGAAATCCCAGCCCTATATGATGCTCCATCTATCACCTCACTTGGATTGCCTGCATGGAGCCAGTCCTTTCCTCCTGTGGGACTTCCTTCTCATGTTCTGAACCTCCACTCATACCTGGAACTCACCTCAACTTCTGCATTCTTTAAGAAGCTCTTTGGAAATAATTCCTACTTCCAAATAATAATTTCCTATTTTTGCTGTTATTTCAACAGTAGTCCCTTCAGACTTTTCCAATCTGTGTGGAAAGACTGATTGGTTCCCTGTGACTCACTGTTGTTATTTTTGTGCATTTCTTCCTTGGCATGGGCGTGTGTTGGACATTACCTGGCACAGAGGCAGGGACAGAATGGGAAGGGGTTGGGCAGTGGGTCCAAACTGGGAGCAGAGTGAGACTCTGTACATGGCATAGGAACAATATTCATATCTGGAGCTCACTATTCATCACTTCTGGCTCTCTGTGGGGGAAAGAAAGGGGGAGAAATGCCTGTTCTCTCTGAGGATGGCATATTTTCAGTCCTTTCTCTTTGAATTTTCTGGGAACAAAGCAAGCCCAGCAAAAATAGCATTTGTCCTCAAAACAGTCAACGTGAAGAATGCTCTCCTAACAAAGATGGTAGAGTGATGGTTTCATCAGGAGATGAAGCTGGAGGTCATGGAACCCCCCTCCCACTTTAACAAAGAAAACTACCCTAATAATTCCTTTGGTCCTTCACTCTATCTATAGCTTTTTCAATTGTGCTCCCTCAGTGCCACAGGCTCCTAATTTATTTCTTGTCACATTGCTGCTTGTGCTCGTTTTGTGGACGAGGAGCAAACAGCAGAGACACTGAAATTTGACCTGTGAGACATGTGGGGATCACTTTGCTGGCCTGGATGTGGGTGACACGCAGAGGACAGAGAGCAGGGAATCAGAGCTGCTCTTTCCAAGTCTCTACAACCATGGCTGTGGATGTGGCAGATCAGCCACATCATTCCTACACCCTTTTGATCTGAAGAGTGTGCTAATACGGGTTGACATGAGTACTCCTCCATCACTTGGTGCAGAGTGGTTGCTTCCAAAGCTCTGCCTGTGAATGCAGCTTTTCCATTCCTCCTTGAAATACCGGAGTCCTTTGCAGCCTTCAGTCTCTCTGCACAAAGAGACCAGTTCTTGTAACACACAGCAAGAAATTCCTGTGGTGATGTTTCAAAGTGCCAGCACATGTGGACTGCTCTCTGGGCACATATTTTTACTGTTTCCATTTCAACATGATTTAAGGCTTTGGGAAAATAGCTACAAAGGGGCTAAAAACAAAACCCCAAACTCTCCGAGACGGCTGAGGTTGGGCAGCTTAATTTCATACTTAGCAATCATGATCTGCAGCAAGATAATTAGACTCAAACATGGCAAGAAAAGAGCCAGATGTTTTACGACCTGTTCAGCAGAGATTCTGCCTTTGATTGTGACAATTTACCATATGAAATAAAACTATCTATAGTTGGAACTGGAGTTTAAATTCTAAGGAAAAAATCCTGCTTCCTGATAGGAAGCTATCTCAAAAAGGAGTAAATAGCTTGTGAACTCTAGCAAGATAAAAGGCACAGTTAAGTCAAAAATTAATGAGTTATTTGCCCTTTGTAGAGCTTAAGCCCAGGCTACAACAGAGAGGCCATTGGAGTATATGACAAACTATGACTGCACACAGAGATAAGAATTTTAAAAACTCTCCTTTTGATCTGCTTTCATAACAGTAATTATGAAAAACAAAAGATGTGCATAGGAACATCCATGCCACGCCAGAAGAATAAAAGGAATATGTATGGAAAAGTCATGATGCTTTCAGTTTTTGAGTTTAGTTTTCCAAATTTTTATTTTAATACTGGGCTAGAACGAAGTCAGCAGTTGCACTTTGAATGAAAATCTCCACCCATTTAATATATTTTTTTGTGGCCCAGTGCAACCAAAGAGTTTGTTGGAGGATTGAAGTAGAAAAAAAGGTAATTATGACAGCAGAAGCTAATTAGGATTCTGGAGCATTGGAAAGACCCCATGTACACAGACTGTGAAAGGTCAGGTAACTAAGAGACAGTCCAATTAAATTTACTTTCCCCTTCAGCTTTCCAAGAAAACCTCCTCAGCCACTGAACATTTCAGACTCAAAGGAAAATTGCATGGAAATATTAGATGCACTTTAGAGAAAGGGCTTATTTAAGAGCTTTCTCAAGAGCACTGGAATATTGCTGTAAGCCAGACAGATCTTTGAATTGCAAGAATAGAAATTGGTAGGAAACCAGCACATGTAGTAATTATCTGGTTGCCCATCCTTACACAGACATGTAACAAAAGCAGAGTTGCTCAGAATCCACTCCGTGGCTGACCCTTCACACTGCAGAGCTGTAATCCAATAACTTCCAATAGCTAATGTGAAACGTGTGGTCATGAATGAAATCTCTCTGGACTGACCAGGAAGAAGAATGACTGTACTTTTGCCAAGAGGAATCTATGGCCTCACGTTGTGCCAGGGGAGATTCAGATTGGAAACGAGGAAAAACAATTTCTCCAAAAGAGTGCTCAGGAGCTGAGGTGGGCTGCTCAGGGAGTGGTGGAGTCACTGACTCTGGAGGTGTTCAAGGAGTGTTTAGATGCTGTACTGAAGAACATGGTTTAGTGGGTGCAGCAGAATTGCCAGGTCACAGCCTGAACCTATCACTGAGCACCAGGCTAACCCAGAGAGTTCAGGTGCAAGCAATGCACCTAAGTGACTGCAAGAGGTAGAGCATAGATCCATCCCTCCTCACCCTCATTTAAGGGTCAGCAGCTGAGGGTGTAGTGTCTTTTTGGATAGAGATTGTACTCTTCTTGAATTACTGCTGGTTGTTGGAAGGGGTGAGTCAATTTTCCTTCTTTTTTACCCGCTGTTGGTCTGTGGGGTTTGCATCCTGCTGGAAGGCTTAGTTATTGCTTTCTTTTGCCATACAACAGGAAATACCTGGTGATAGGTGGATTATCTTGGAGGTCCTTTCCAACCTTGGTGATTCTATGATGTACCACACTGGCTGGCTTGGGGAGCCAGCCATGTTGCATGCAGTACTTTTGGTGTTGGAGCTCATCCTTCAGCCTTCAGGCATTGAGACTGGTGACCATGTGTGTGAGCTGTGATGATTGCTTCCCAGTGGGATAATTGACTGAGGAAACACAATCCATTACTTCATAGTAGAATTGCATATGATAATGTGATTTCCTTTCTAGTAACATCTGCAATTCAGAGGCAATTTGTATTCAGTATTACTGTTTCCTGATACAATATCCTACTGAGCAGTTTCTACATAAGGTCAAAGATACAGAGAAGGATTTTTGTAATAAACTATTGCCAAATAGCATAAATATTTCTTGCAGCTACAATTAACCTGGATAGGTCAGCGTCTTCAAGCAATTCTTCCCAAGCTGTTCCTATTCTCCAGCTTCCTCTTATAAAGCATGCATAACTGATTTCAATGCACATACTAGGGAAGTCCACCTAAGGTCAATTCTTTTCCTAAGCAAAATGGAGCACTGCTCCTACAGAGCAGGATGTAGGTGGCACACCTTATGGATCGCTGCAGTTTCTGGATCAAAGGCAGCTAAGACAGACTGATAGATGAGAATTCTTTTTTCACAGATAGCTGAATGAAGCCATGAAAGTAGCCCAAATTTTCTTTCAAGGCTTATGAATAAGCCTTTTAAAATGTGAATCATGGAATACAAAGTATCTGCGGAGGATATTCTCTTCAGACCCTTGAAAAATGATCAGCATTTTATGAGCCTATATCATCTGCTGACATGTGTGCAGTTCTCTGCTTTCGCAAACAGAAATTTCCTTTCTGTATTTCTTAGATATTGAGGTCAACACCGAGTTTTCCCCGAGTCTGAGGAATGGAATTTGTTCTTTTATGGTACCTCTTTGCTGTTCAAAGTGATATCTTTTCACTCTATTTGGTTAGAGATCACAACTTCCTGTGAGCTAGGAGGGAACTGTCTTCATTTTTCAATTAGGATGTCTCTGTTTTGGAGGTTGACTTACGTATGGTCACACAGTGTGGCAGCAGCCGTGCAGAGGCAGACTCAGACCACTTAATGTTCAGACCAATGTTGAAGCTGTTAGGTGGGGACAGCAGTTGGATTCTCACCTGCAGGATATCCTGTTTTATTGTGGGTCAACTGACATAGAAAAATACAGTCAGAGAAAATTAATATTTAATAAATTAGTAAGAAGAGAAGTTGATTTTAAAAAATACTTTTAGTTCCATTTATAGTAGGAGAGAAAGATTTAGGCTTACTAAAAAAAATAAAGAAAAAAAAATGTTTTTCATGTGGCTTGAACCGCAACAGAACTCAGGTCTGATAAGAATCTAGCCAGAGATTAGGCACGTCTTATTTATGTTATTTATTTTAATACAGACTTTCAAATTCTTGGGAACCTGTCTTCCTAACCATATGTTTCCAAAAAGAATCCATGTAAAAATGCATCCATTCATCTGTATAACTCTGGTAGCATGTGATTTCTAGTTTTCACTGGTCTTACAGGCAAAAAGTAATTGGATAAAAAACCTTCCCAGTTTGACGGGTACGAAAATACAGTCTCTGTATAATTCTTCTTTTTGGAAGAATGCGTTTAAAAATGTTTCACTGCTGGACAGAGGAGAGTGTCATTTCTGATAGTCCAAATCTTTTAGTGAAATTCAATAAACATGTATTTACGTCACGCATGGCTGTACAGGAATCTTCTTAGTAGGACTGCTGGGATGCAAGTTCTGACATTCAAAATTCTAGGGATCAAAGTCATTGTGGATGTACAACCTAAGGCTTTCATGGGTGAGGATGAAGGAAATGGGTTTAAGTTGAAGAAGGAAAGATTTTGACTGGGTATCAGGGGGAAGCTCTTCACAGAGAGAGTGGTGAGGTACTGGAACAGGCTGCTCAGAGAGGCTGTGGATGCCCCGTCCCTGTGGGTGTTCAAGGCCAGGTTGAATGGGGCCCTGGGCAACCTGGGCTAGTATCAGATATGGAGGTTGGTGGCCTTGCATGTGGCAGGTGGGTTGGAGCTTGATGATGTTTGAGGTCCCTTCCAACCCAAGCCGTTCTATGGTTCTATTTCATGATTCTATACCTATGGGGCAGCCACCATGTTGTAGCCTGAATGAGATCTGAAGGATGGCTCCAGAGGTCACCTGTGGTCAGGTCAGAAGCAGCTTTTCTGGCAGCTGGCTTACACAATTGCACAATCTCCTGGTGATGAGTATTTGTCTCTGACGAAGGAAAGTAGATGCAAGAGAGGACTCGTCACAGGAAGCTCGCGCAGTCACCCAGGGGACCAGCAGCTACTGAGGGTTGTTATCATGAGAGATGAAAAAACAAAACAAAACCCACAAATCCAAACCCAAGCTCCTATGCTGCCTGAGTGCAGTGTGCTGCAATGTGCCCATCTGCTTGGGGAACAGCAGTGCTCACGTTTGCTCCTCTAGCAGCCACCACTTGGCAGGCGAACAGGAGAGCAGAAGCTGCACAGAGCAGCCTACTTCCTCTGCTCATTTTTCTCTCCCTCTCTCTCTGCAAGTTTTCATTTTGCTCTTGCAATTGCTTTTTGCAATTGCTTTTTGTAATATTTCACTTTAATTTTACAAGCGTTGATTTCTTCATCTCTCTTTCTCTACTCTCAAGCACATTAGCATCCAGCATCCTGGAACTTAATTCTCTCTGAATCCTCTTCCCCAGCCCAGATTTGACCTCTTCCTGCATGACTGAAGTTTATTCACAAAATTTGCTATTCCTGGCCAGTTTCTTATTCAGACAGCTGCTCTTCTCTTTCTGTCTGTTTCCCATGCAAAAACAAAACAAAACAAAAAAAAAACACCAACAAAAAACCTCAGACTTCGTGAAGACAGAAACTCTCACAGTTCTGCTTTTTACTTTCATGCTGATCAGCACCTTCTTCAGCAAAGGAAGAAACTCCAGATCCTCCCACCCTTATGGGATCACCCAGTTTATCCCATATATCTTGTGATGAGGTGCTGGAACAGAGAAGCTGTGGGTGCCCCAACTCTGGAGGTGCCCAAGACTGGTTGGGGCCTTGGGCAAACTGAGCTGGTAGGGAGCAACCAGCCCACAGCTGGGCATGGATCTGGTTGGGCTTGAAGCTCCATTCAAAACCAAACCATTCTATGAGTCTATGGTCTATCTAATCTTTCAATTTGAGATTAAAAACAGTCTCTTATCTTGAGAAACATTGGTTCCTTCAATTCAAGAGAGGCATGGCTGAGACGCTGAAGGCTGTAGAATTGTGAGCTGAGCTCTAGCCATGAAATGCACTCATTCTCCTTCCCAGTACCCTTTACTTCACTACAGATATGATCTATGCAAGCAGTTCGTTTTTCAGCAAAAATCTGCTAAACAGGCATTAAACATCCTTCTCAGCTAACAGAGTGCCATCAGCACCGTTTAAAGTAATGAGGTGGGAATGTGTAAGGACATGGCACCAGGCTCCCTGTCGTTATTTGCAGTTAATTGGCTAGTGGGAGCCCTGGCTCAGGTCTGTATCCCTACTTTTTAAATTGGTGCATGGCGAATTAAGCATTAATAGGGAATAGGAGTCATCATGAGGCAGAACAAAAAGCCCCACGTGTTGCTATGAAAATGTAAGTTTAAGTATAGCAGCTGCCAGCAGAGAGATAATTAGGTGCACTTCTGGCCTTATCTGTAAATCCAACTGTACAACAGGCTGTTAAAAGCCATCTCTCAGCAAAGAAGAGCGCCTGCATCGTATTAAGCTGTTTAAATGGTGCACTATAATTATGCTTACAGATGTTTTAAGTGTAGGAAAGTAGAAAATGGCAGGTCTTTAATTATAGGCTGGCTTGCTGTTGGAGAGCCCAGCTCTGCTCAAAGCCAGATGCTACTGCCCAGGGTGGCCTTGGGAGGTGCTTGGGTAGGAGCAGGAGATCGGCCCCTCCTGGCTTTTGGTTTTTCATAGCAAACACAGTTTCCCATAGGCACATCCAGCTCTTGCGGCTTCCCATGGCAAACACAGGACTCGATGCCCCTGGCACCAAAAGAAGGCTGAGTGCTGGAGCTGCCCAAAGTGGGTACCCTTCATTTTCTACCTTTGGGATTCAGCTGCCTCATGCAGGCATTGCCAATGGGCAGCTGAGCAGCATCTGCCAATGGGCTCTCCTGTCCTTCAGTTTGGATATCAGGAAAAATTTCTTCTCAGAAAGAGTGGTAATGCTTAGAACAGGCCACACAGGGAGGTGGCAGGGTCCCCCCTTCCTGGAGGTGTTCAGGAACTGTGCAGATGTGGTACTGAGGGATGTGGTCATGGGCATGGTGGGATGGGTTGGAGTTGGTGATCTTAATAGTCTTTTCCCACCTCAATGATTCTATAATTCCTGTTGTGAGCTTTTACTTTCCCAGCTGCTGGATGAATCCAGCCTGCAGAAACAACAAGCACACTCTAGTGCTGCTAATTACAGGGTACATGACATGATCATTTTTTGCTCGGTTTCCTGGGAAGCACTTTCTCCTTCTCCCTGTCGCCGTTTTGGCTTCCTGTGCCCTTTTCCTGTGAAGAGTGCTTCAGGGCAGTGTCCCTGTCTGTGCACAGATGTGCAAAAAATGTTGTGAGTGAAATTGAAATGCATTGACAATAACTATGCCAGCGTGCTTATAAGCTGCTCAACCAGCAGCAGTGGCTCTATAAAAGTTGGCATCTCACAATGCAAAGTGATGCACCTCTTACACATCCAGTTACAGATCAACAGTCAAATAAGCTGCTGTCCTTCAATTAAATTTTACTTCTACTAGCCTGGCTGAGTGATGCTACCTGAGGATGGGTTCTGTTGTGTGGGAGCCTGGCCAGCTGTGATGATGGGTTTGGAGCTGCAGTACCAGCTCAGCACTGGGTCCTACCATGCTCGTGTACTTTTCATAAAGTGAGATCTTATCTTCACTGTCTTCCTGTTTTCCAGTTATAAACCTATGGGCGTAGCAGTTAATGTCTTTATTAAGACTAAGCACCTTTTTATTAAAATGTTTGAAGACAGCAAATACCAGAGAAGAGAAGCAAGTGAAGTGAGGATCCTGCTCACAGGGCAGCAGGTATAGGCAGTAAAGGTGACATCAGAGGATTTCACATCTACTGAGATAGTGTGAAGCAAGTTGAAGTTCAGAGCAATGTTCTCCTGCTCATAGCAACTCCATTAGAGGCTGAGGGAAGCATCTCAGCAATTCTCATCTTTTCATACAAGAAAGCAAACTAATAAACAGGAAGGAGTCTCATGTGGAGAGACCACAGCAATAGAATGAAAAGGGAGAAAAGGTTAGAGCATACTTAGCAAGCTTAAGTGTGAGTGTTTCCAGACTTTCTTGGAAGTGGATGAAAGACACTGATCTCCTCCAGGCTACTCTCAGAGTTCTTGGTTCACAGCTGAGAGGAGCATTACATAAAAGCATGCTTTCCTGCAACAGTTTCATTGTTTCACCATTTCCTGACCTTGAAGAACAGAATAATTAGACTAGATCCATTGCTTGGACGTAGTGATGCCTGTTGATAACCTGTAGCTCATCCACACTTAAAGCTCACTGGCTATGCTAGCTTTTACCAGCAAATGCTTTTAATGGCAGAGAGATGTCAGACGTTTAATAGTGGGCTCCTTTGTGGAGCAGAGCTGCTGTCTCAGTTCTTGAGGCTTTGCTAAGGAAAGCACACTCATACAGGACAGAGGAAAATCCTATACTTCTCTCTAGTGTAGACAGTCCTAGCAGGGTCCATGCCTCTGTTCCTCACACACTCAGAAATAAAATATTGGTGCCCAAGTACCTGAAGTTCAGGCCCTGTTTCCATTTTTTCCCCCATATGTGTTGCCAATAATTTCAGTTCTTTCCAAAATATTTTGTTTAGTATTGTCCAGAGAGCAGCAAATAATTGAGAGGAAGACCTTGGGGTGGTAAACATGGTTAAATCTTGGAAGGGTAGGACACCTACCATTTGTAACCCATGTGAATTTTGGAAAGGATCCTAAAGTCACAAGTAATCAGGCTGTGTCTTTCATTAATCAGACCATCTTTCTGCCTGGCTCCGGTGCCAGAATAAAGACAAGCTTCAATTTCACAATTTCTGTTGTGAAACTTCTGCATTTTCTGTCACCTCAGTCCTCCATGAGCGCTAATTTTAAGAGGTCAGTGGTGATGCATCCGCCCACAGAGGGTGGTGAGGAGCAAAGCTAAATAGAAAAGCCACAGATGAGGCACAGAACTGCTTAGATAGATATAGGATTCAGATCTGGTTATTATCCTTTTGTCCTAGTCTATTGTGTATGGATAAGAGCCTTTTAATTCATACAGCAATGTTACTCACAGCTTGCTTTAACCTGAGAAAAGTTAACTGCTTTAACCAGACAATCTCAATTTTCTTACTTCCTTGAACTGCAGTTGACGTAGAAAATTATAAGCATGGATCGTGAAAGCAATTGTGCAACAGAGACCTGTGTTCGCCCTCCAGCTCCTGCAGAAAACAGGGACTACAATAGGAAACCAATTCAAGAATAGCATCTATAAAATCTTCCTCCTTGGCTTTTGGGAAGCGAGTCTTTGGGATGACATAGCACACACCAGTGAGGCTGGGTTGCACGTGAAATCAAAGAAGTAGGTGGGCATTTTAACTACCATGTCTTTTAAGATTAAATCTTCTCTTGCAAGTACATGTTTCCTGTGGGTTATGGCTGTGAATAGCTCACTCTCTCTCCCTTTTCCTTCCTCTATCTCTCTCTGGGGTAGGTTTGATTACCAGAATTTCTAAATAAGTCGGGTGTTGCATACCTGGCATTATAGTGAGCCGTAAGTATGTGAGGCTTTTCTTCCTATAGCTGAATGATGGAGATTTGAAAAATAAGTGTTATAAGCCTGCAGACTTTTCTATGCAGGAAGATGCAGTAATGTCAACTTTGCTCATTAAAATATCTATTAATTTATTTATAGAATCATAGAATCACCAAGGTTGGAAAAGACCTAAAAGATCATCCAGTCCAACCGTTCACCTATTCCCAATAGCTCCCACTAAACAATGTCCCTCAACACAACATCCAGCCTTTCCTTGAACACCCCCAGGCTCGGTGACTCCACCACCTCCCTGGGCAGTCCATTCCACTGCCTGACCACCCTTTCTGGGTATATTTCCCTTTCTCAGATATATTAACAGAACTTCTACACATTCCTCAGCAGATAGTGCTCCCACTATTTTCCTTCTTTGGTATCAAGCAGGCATGTTCAGAAGCTTCCAATATTCAAGAGTTTATGAGTACAAAACCATCTGCAGATATCTATAGGTATGATGAACAGCCTGCATGCATCTGCTGCACCAAAGCATCCTTCTAAAGCAGCAACAAGCTGGAGAACTGTCCAAGTTACGCAGTGCGCACTCAAGAATCTCAGCTAGAAGATACCCGTGCTTTATTGGAGGTTTTCCTCTTAGCTTGTGGGTGTGTAGAAGGAAGAAGCTCCACTTGGGAAGTTAGGTAGCTCTTTGGCAGCTCTTCCTGTGGGTGACTTCCCAAACTTTAGATTAGTTAACACTGTAACTAAGCACTGGCTTGAAATGAAAAGTCTAGTCTGGGTCCGCACTCCATCAAAATCAAAGAGCTAGTGCAAAGGGATTTTTAATTTTAACTCCATCTCTAATTTCATCTGTGAATCTGAAGCTCTTGGGTTATGAAATGGCAGAATCATTAAATGCCTGCAGGTCTTCAAGCTTCAACCTGTGTTTTCCAGCACCATGTGAATTTTATTAATTTCACGTCAATTTTCACAAGTGCTGCTTGAACCCTCACTTGAAGTGTTTCTAGAACCATCATAGAAAGACTTGAGCCTAGCAGTGAGAAATCATATCGAGTGAGACAGAAATCAAAGCTCCAATGGAAATTTCAAAGCTGAGGCACCTCCTTCCTGATACCACTTCTTACTGGACTTTTCCTGGAGTTTCCCTCCATCAGAGAATCATTAAGATTGGGAAGACTGCTAAGATCATCAAGTCCAACCATTGACCCATCACCACCACACCACTAAACCATGTCACTCAATGGGACATTGCCCTTTTCTTGGACACCTCCTGGGATGGTGACCCAACCACCTCCCTGGGCGCCCTGTTCCAATACCTCACCATCACTCTCATGCAGGCTGGAGAAGCTGAAGTGAAGACTACAGGTGATGCAGTAGAACCATTGTATTAAACAAAATGATGGGAAAAGTTAGTCTCTTTGTTTAAACAAATTCCCCTCTTTTTGTCTCAGTCATGGTATTTCAAGCATGATCATCTAGAGTTCAAGTGAAGCAATAGCTTTTTTGGAGCAGAAAGTTTATCTTATGTTGGATCAGCGTAAGACAACAGATAAGCACCCAGGCATGCAAGGCCAGACATCCTGAAAGGAATGGCTTATTTGAAAAGCTTGCCCTCTCTCTCCAGTTTAGTTAGTTTGTGTACAGAGAGTACTTCTCCCTGCAAAAAAGCCTTGGCCACCCTTGAAATGCTAAGAGGAGTTCAGGACATGGCAGTTTGGATTCCCTGTCAGGAAGTGCTGCTGGACAGTTTTTGAAGAGCTGGAATGCCAGCTGTAAACATGAGTTGTACAGAGGTCTCAGGAACTTGGATGGGAGCAAATCTGTGTTTTGCGCTGTGGATGCTCAAGGCCATTCCTTGGCCATGTTACAGGAGCAATATTTATGCAAGGATGAAATGCAGCATTGTCAAAGCATTTGGACAAATTGAAAACTTTGTTTTTCCTCACTATTATTTATAATAGTGCTCTTAAAAAAAAAAAAAAAAAAAGAAAAAGTTTTTCGATGAAGGAATTTTAATTGGTTTTCGTAGCAGGACTGAGTGACATTGTGGCCCTTTCTCAAGAGCATAGGGTCTGGGTTTCTTCATCCCCAGTGAGAAGGGAAGTAGACTGTTACGAGTTTTATCAGTGGAAAAACAGCACTAAAGAGAGGTCAGTCCTGAGACCTAGCATGCTTCACTGCCTTGCTCTAGCTTCTTGGACACTGTCCTTCCCATCTCTGTGGTACTGCAGTCCCTCATATGCTTCTTCAGACCCAGTGATGAAGACACTCTTTTGATGGCAAGGTTGATAAGCTCTATGGCATCACCCTCTCAATGGGGAGGCAACTGGTTCATCAACTGTAGAACCAAGGAACCTGTATGGCCCAGGGAAAGTGGAGGCTATCAGTGGACTACTATGGTCTGAATGAAGTCATGCCACTGCTGAGTTCTGTGGTATCAGACATACTAGAACTTCAATACAAAACTGGAGCCAAAGGCAGTCAAGCACTATGCCACAAATGATAGTGCCAGCTTGACTTCTTTGAGAGAGGTGTCCAGTACATCTGGAACTGACTGCTCCAAGGGTGGAAACACAGCCCTGCCTGGCATTCTTCTGTGAACTGAGGTAGCACACCAACATTCATAAGCTGTTTTTGGTAACCTGCAGGTGACTCTTTTTGAGTTGCTAGGGAGTAAAAGATATGTGTATGATATTAAGGTGTGATCCTGTCACTGAATTCATTCCTCCCTTTTGACTTGGTTCTGTCTTTGATAAATCATCTGTTCTTGAAACCAAACTGCTCAGACTCTTTCCCTGTCTGTAGCTTTGCTTTGTAGGCAAATACTGGAATTTCTTCTTTTCTTTTTTATTCCAAAATAAAACAAAAAGTTATCATTCGGTGATGCAATTGTAATCAAGAAAAGCTGTTGTGGTGCTGTTGAAAAAAGAAGAAACAACAAAGTTAGCAGCTTATCAAAATAAAATAGTGTTAGTTTCATTAGGAACCCAATAGATGTAGTAAGAATTGATGCATTATCTCAGATTGTTGCTACAAAACTGAACTTATTCTGGTCCTGTTGCACACCTTTACTAGCAAAAGCTATGGAAGCCACACAGTATAGAGCTGTCCTGCAGCTTACTTTTCTCATGTGTTAACAGTGGAGTAAGAATTTTCCAAGAATACTATTGAATCTGCTGGCATCAGATGCTCTTGTGTTACGGTATGCTATGTACGGGCAGTTATGACTGAGCAGGCAGAAGCTCTTTCTGCCCCAACACTGTCTACCACAGGATATACTACACTGTCACCTTTGCGCTGACATGTTTTACTCATGATAAAGCCTATTTCTTGGAGTCTGGGCTATTTATGTATCTTTCTAATCCTAACCTCACTGTCTTCTGCAAAAGGCAGCTCTCAGATTTGCAAACTTCTGATCTCAGCTCAAGTTATACCTTCTGCTGCAATGAAGCAGTAGTAGGAATGGGGGGGGGAAATGTTAGAGAATAAAGTCTGGTATAGAGAAGGGTGAGCCAGGTCCCAGAAAGTCTATTTTGCTCCAGAGCTCTTTTAAGTGAAAAGCTTCATGCATTTGTTCTTGCTGACAGAGTTAGAAATGTATGAGGCTGTCAGAAACAAACTCAGAAGCAATGTTATGTCTGTCACCATGTTGGTGGAGTTTAGATATGACTGAGAAAAAGAATTTGTTTCCTTGGTAGCAGAAAATTGCTTATTTTACAAGATGCCTTGGAGAGTGTTATCTAGTTGGGATTTATGGCGTAGAGGCTTTAATAATGTATTTCAGCAGGAAAGGAATATTTGTTTTATGACATGCTTCCCAGTGTGGTGGTTGGCTTTTAGACACACTGAGTCTTGAAAATTAATAATGCACATTTCAGAGAGTTGGGAAATCACTTGCCCCAGGGGCAGGAAGGATTTGTGAAGGGGCTGGCAGCTCCCAAATGAAGGTCCTCAAGGCTGAGGGCACCATGGCCACTGGGCACCCTGGTGGGACACAGCCAGGAGCAGAGCATGAGTGCTAGCAGAAAGTACAGCTCGTTATTTTGGCCAGCACCTTCTGGTGTAGAAATGCCATTAGCAAGGGTGGTGGTGTTTGAGCCATAAAATTATTTCTGCATGGTAATACTGGGATCTGGTCCCGTGGTACACAGCTCGGTAACATCTGAAAGTTGTTGAGAGATGAGATAGCAGATGAGATAGCAGAAGATTTCAAGCTAAATTCACTGAGGATTAAAATGGTGCTGTTTTTTTTCATACTAAAGCCAGAGCATCAGAAGGCATAACGTGATTTACAGTTATTAGACATGCATTGGTTCTGTCAGCTGAGTGGAACTGCCACACCAGGCTGGGAAGGGAACAAGGCAGGCACGTTGTGTGACAAACACCAAGTAGGGGCTGAGAGTTATTTGTTGCTTAATGAAGAGCTTCCTGAGGTTAAAAATGGATGGTTCTTACACTGTTCTGTTCTGTGAGAGTGCACAATAAAAATAACCATTGACTAGACTGTGGGGATGGCTCAATGCACAGGGGAAGTACTGCAGACCTTGAAGACCTATGGCATAAAGTTATATTGACGAGAGGAGGCAGACTTGGAAGATGAGCATTACTGAGTTCCCTCAGACCAATCTGCCTCATGATTTCTACCACCTTCTCCACCTTCCTTGAGGGAAAGGGCCCGGTTGAATAATAGGAATCTAAACTGGATTTTGGTGAATGTGTTCCAGGCAGGAATGCAGCACCACTCTTTCAATTCTTTGAAAGGGTAGATAATAGTAGGACAAGGGGAACTGGTTTAAGTTGAAGGAGGGAAGATTGAGGTTGGATATCAGGGGGAAGCTCTTTCCTATGAGAGTGGTGAGGTGCTGGAACAGCTGCCCAGAGAGGCTGTGGATGCCCCGTCCATCCCTGGAGTTGTTCAAGGCCAAGTTGGATGTAGTCCTGGGCAGCCTGGTCTAGTATTAGATATGGAGGTTGGTGGCCCTGCATGTGGCATGGAGGGTTGGAACTTCATGATCCTTGAGGTCCCTTCCAACCCAAGCCATCCTGTGATTCTGTGACCACCTCTCTACACCATGTTGTAGCTCCGGAGAGGTAAATTACAAAGAAAACCAGGTCCCCTGTGGTTCGAGAAGCAAAACTTATGTCCTACTGACAGCTGAACTTGATTTTCTGAGGTGGCTGGAGTAGCAGCAGAGTCACATTATCGGCCTGTGTTTGGCTTCATCCCGACCCCCTCTCCAGGCCAAATTTATAAATAACGCTCATTTCATTATACTTTTCATTTCCTGGACTAGCAGATCAATAGTCCAGGCACATAGAAATATAATCCAAATCTTCTCTTCATTCCATTTCAGTTCTTATCACAAAAATGGCTTACCCTGAAAAGAACTTATACAAAAGATTGTTGATTCTGCCAGGATGGATGAAAGCTAAATCTGTAATATGAAGAGATGAGAGAATTCGAATAGTCAGGAAAAGGTAAAGGCATCTGGGGTACAAAATAATTGTGCAATTTTAGCGGTAGCTCTTTCACCTCTGTTTTCTTGTGTTCATATTATTATTATTATTATTATTATTATTATTATTATTATTATTATTATTATTCTAAGTAACATCTCAGACACAAAATGAGCATAGTACCTGAAATGGGAAAAAGATCAGAAAAGCTACTCAGAACCCTAAAAGAAACATTAGTATAATTTAGAAACTATTTACTGGATCAGTGTTTTTAAGGTACATGTGAAAATAGTGTGAGTTGAAGTGCTGAAAATGAAGTTGTGATTGATGTACTGGCTTGGTGCTGTGTCCCATTTCAATTGCAGCCTTAGGAAGATCTTTCAACCCCTCTGGAAAGAGTTCCCTACAGAGAAATTGTACTCCAAAAAAAGAGACTGGTCAGTGGGGCTTCTCTGGTTGCATCTTCCAAAAAGTTCAGCCACTTTTGTCAGAGAATCATAGAATTATTCAGGTTGGAAGGACCACTAAGGTCATCTAGTCCAACTATCAGCCCATCCCCACTGTACTGCTAAGCCATGTCACTCAGTGTGACTTCTGCCTTTGTTTTGAAAACCTCAGGGATGGTGACCCCCATCACCAATAAAAAGATTGCATCTAAATCTGCTAACATCATATTAAGACCAAATAAGGCCAGTTATTGTTGTCCTTAACACTTTTTCTGGAGACTTTGAAGAAGAGAGGTCATCTGGAGCAGCTGATAACCAAGCTGCACTCCTCAGTTCCAGCCCAAAGTTGCAGCAAGAGCAAGATGGTGTTTGCCTGAAAAATTGGCTAGAAGTCACTTTTTCATCTGTCTCACAGCAGAAAGCACCAGGAGCCCCAGCTCAGCTGTGACCAGTAGGAAAGGAAATCAGAACAGGCAGTAGGAAGTCTCCAGCCATGCAGTGGGGACACAGTGTGACTGTTTGTGTCCTTTTGTGTTGGGAACATCAAACCTTTCTGTCGCTATGAGCTGTAGGGGAAACATCTGAGCACATGGTTGGCCACTGCTGAAATAGAAAAGTGCAGAGATCAAACCAAGCACTGGGTGCAGAACCAATGGGAAGGGGTTGCAGGAAGGGGAATGAGGAAGAAGGGCTGCAAGGCTGTGCCTGGGCCACTCACCAGCAGTGGAGTCTCCATTTCTGGCAGCATCCTGCTACAGGAAGCACTTGCTGAGTCAACAGGAAATGACAGACAAACATGAAGTATTGGAGAGGAAAGCAATGTTGCAACTTGGGATGCAGACAGCAATGTTTTTGTCAACGCCGTCACGTTGGCTGCAAATTGCTTTTATTGAAAGAAGGTTGGAAGATGGAGAGTTGATCCTGCTTCACACCTCCCACCTCCAAGAGATGTGCACAGAGTGAGTTTGCAATGCCCTGGTGACTGCACGGTGCCCCATGAAGTTCAGCATCAGTACTTCTCTGTTGCTTGCAGGTCATAATTGACAGCAGAGGTTTAATTAAATAAAAACAGCACAGCCGTTTCTTGCTAAAGCAGCAGACCCTAATCATCTGCTAGAAATGGATGCCTCCCGCTCTCACTGAGGATAAACACTTGGAGCACTTGCAAATTCTGATAAGTGAGTTCAAGCCTTCATTGTTATCTTGCTTTTTTTATACTGCAGAGTTGTTGGGAGGAATAAAAAGAGCCAGAAATCTTTATTATTCTTCCTTAGGGATTCATTGCATTCTACTTTACAGTGCATTGTTATATTACCAATTGTGACTGTACATGTTCTTAATAAATACGTAGTGTTACAAAGATAATAACACTCTTATCTCATTAATGACTTTGCACTAGTGTAAATGAAAATGATTATTAAGTTAACAGTAACCTTGATGCAGGGAAAAAAAGATTCGATGGTTATTTCCTTTCACAGATCAGTGTCGTTTCTCTTACTAAAAATATCTTCTCAGCCCCAATTCTTTCCCGAGACAGTTCTGCTGCCTATCAGCACTGCAATGAATGAAGACACCATATGTGCATTCCTTCCAGCAAGTACACAGGTCTTTAGGGGTTCGGTGTGAATACTAGCATATGGGTCAGACTGATATTTCTCTTTTTTGATCCAGAATCAAAAAAGAAATGGTGTTACAGCAGACTTCCGAGACAGTTCTGCGTTGTCTCGTCCAAACAGCTTTTCCTCTCTGATTGCTCATTCCTCAGGGTCATGGGCCAGTAGTGCATGCAGCCACCTTTGCTGCTGCCTGGATGTGTCAGACCACCTTCATTGCCCCGGTTTTGGTTCTGCTCTGTAAAATAGAGCAAAGCTGGGGTCATGTCCTGGGGAAGTGCAAGCTTCCCAGGCGGGCTCAGACGTTGTGTCAGAGGGGGATCTGAGAGCACACAGCCAGCTCAGGTGGTGTGGGGTATGTCCAACTGGTTGCATCGCTCCATCCCATCTGTTCAAGACACAAGCACTTGGCCTGGCACAGCCTGGAGAGACTGAGGTTGCTGCGATGTTCTTTTGATCTCCATGACTGCAGGAGCCATTCTGTGAGTTCCAGAGGTCATGTTGCTTGGCATGAGTCACTGGGAGCTGTGCTGAAGGGGACAACACCCTGCAATTGCAACCCATCAGAACAGAAAATTTTGTGGAAGCAAATGCATCGTGGCACTATTTAAGTGAGTCAAACAGATCATTAGGTCATCCCATGTTCTTTAAAAATAGTCACCTCCAAGTAAAGAATCAAATGCAGAGATTTTTGCATCCCTGTATATATTTCTCAAACATTTTTTTTCTGTTCAGGAGACAGCTGAATTTGGCATTGAGAGCACGTCAAGCTGAGTACCAAAGCTTTTTGCATGACTTTACTCCACTGTAGACTGCGCTGACCTAAAAACCTCCTATAGGAGCAATTAATACCAAGCAGTAGTATGTTCTACAGCAGAGAGAATAATCTATTCTCCACAAATTGCTCTCAAACATATGGTACCTCCTTAGTCTGAAATGAGAGTTAAGCCGAAGTGCTGAATGTGCAGTCAAAAGGAAAAAAGATATTGCAAGATTTCAAACGCTGAGCATGGATATCCTAAACTTAAAAACCAAGAGCTTATGTAAGCTTAAACCTTGAGATTTTTAAGTCTGCAAAATCTGATAATTTTAAAGTTATTGTCCTTCCTACGCTGAACCCTGTCACATTGCTCATTTGCTTTTATAGTTGGTGGACATTTTTATACACTAAGGCATAAATTTAACAGAATAAACACTGGTGTGATATACTACAGATGGCAACTGCAAAACAACCAAGCATTGGTTCTCGCAGTGAATTTAGCTTCAGAGTTTCCTGGTTTAACAGATGGCAAATGTCAAGGCTGATGTTGCACTAATGTAGACTTGTTCAGTGTAAACTTTTGAGGGAGGGAACTTGTGGTCAAATTCACAGAAAATCTGCATTAAGTGGTGTCAGTACGTTACCCAAAATATTCACTTGTGGTAACAGCATCTCAACTAAGAGTATATTTGCATGGATGTGCAACTCATCTCAGATATTTGGGCTTGGCTTTCCAGTTTGGTGCTTTCTGGGATTTATAGTGGGATGGAGACTATCTACAAGCACCTGGTGGCAAGCATTAGGAGAGATTCAAAATGGAGAATAACTGATTGAACCTGACAGCCTGGAATAGTGTGTTTCTCTATTTCTGATTTGTAAATGTAAAGAAGATGGTAAGAAGATGTGGCTGTATCACTATGGGATCCTGCAGTAATTCAATCAGTGATCCCTGGAGAGCTTCATGAATGACATGAGAGCTTGACTGAGCTATCAGCAAAGCCCTGTTTCTTGCACTATTATGACAGTGTTACTAGACTTGGGTATAAATGAAATGTAGCTGAGTTTTACAGAAAAACATGGATTGTTTGTTCACCTTTCCACACTGGCATTGCTGATCTGTCTTTCTTCACCACTCTGATTTACAGCACTCCATAAAGTGTCTACTAAGGCCTCCCATGATTGTTATCTCAAAGTCTTTTTTTTTTTTTTTTTAATTTTGTCTTGCTTTCAAGCCACCAGAAGCTGACAGTTTTAAGTATAAGAATGGATTGAATAAATTTATAATGGTCAGAGGGTACCGTGACATTCAGAGGTGTGGAGGAAAGTGGCCAGGTTCCCAAACACTGTGAGTAAATATGGCAATATAACCTTGGCAAGTTAATGCAGCATCAGTTGCCCATATCCAACATGATAATTTTACTATTCAGAAATACTCTGGGGAACTAAACATACCTCATGATTGCCATTCAGAAACAGAATGGTGATGAAATGCTGAAAGTCTTGGTTCTTGAGCAAAGCGCATCGGTATCTGGGACATAAAGCTAATTTGTAATGCGATTTTAATTCATATAATCAACAGAAAGACTCTGAATACCAAAGTGAAGGTTTTCTGAAGTGAAGATTGAGTTCTGTGCCAGTCCTTCTGTGTGAAACCAACAGAAACTGTAATTATTGTGGTCAAGAGTGAATATTTTGATGCCTTAATATCCAGTAGTGTTTAACAATGGACAGTTTGCCAATGCAACAAGAAATAAGCAGTAGAGATGCAGGTTTTCCAAATCTGATCTCTCCAGTGGTGCTCCTCTGCTCTCACTTTGAGGAGTGCCGGCTCAGTGTGCATCTCTGTCCTCAGTACTTTTGGGTAAGAGTCAGAAAATCATTAAGGCTGGAAAAGACCTTTCAGATCCCCACGTCCAACCCCCCACCATGCTCACTAACCATATCCCTCAGTGCCACATCTCCATGCTTCCTGAACACCTCCCAGCATGGGCACTCCATCACCTCCCTGGGCATCCACACGTTTCATGCAATCTGCGTAGTAAAGCTTGACGTTAATATTTCATTTTTCACCAGAAGCTCTCAAAGCTCTTTTCAAAGCTAATTAAGATTCACCTTACCTTTAAGAATGGGGCAGATATCCTCATGGCAAGAAGAATAAGGATGGGAGAGGCAAAGTGACCTACTCAATGTCACACAGTTTCAGTCTTGAGCCTGAAACACAAAGAGCTCAATTCTTGGTAGTTTGCTGTAACCACTAATGAATAGTAATGACTGACCATATTGATAATTAATAGCACTTTCACCATGCTTAGCACAGTTAAAGTGCTGCTGAAATACTAATTCATTCACCCTCTCTGAACACTGAGGGTATGTAAGAGCTTCATCCTTCAACTCGCTCAGCTTTGCACACATGGGAGACCGCTGACTTAATCAGTGGAAAGCAGAGTGTGGAAGTGATTGAAGGATGAGAAATGAGAGAGGATGCTCACATTGTTTGGCACCGACGGAAGAGTCTGATGTTGGAGTGCTTGAGTTAAGAACTTACCATCAGCAGAGAGAAGCAGGCCCCATCAGATGGCCATTCAAGTCATCTAAATGAGGAGCTATTTCTCTCCGTGGAGCCACTGGAGAGCCCAGCATTAGAAGTCTCGAGCAAGATGTGTGAATACTCTCCCTTAAGTGCTGATTATTGTTCCCAATTTGCAGGTGGGTGAACTGGAAAGGACGGGACTGTGCCAGGTGAGGTGAACTGCCTGCAGTGGGGAGGCTCCCTCCTACCCCTGGAAATGTGGATGAGAAAAAAGAACACAGAGATGAACAAACCTCAAGGGAACACGTTCAGGCTGTAAAAATACTGAGGCAGTACCAAGATATCTGGAAGCTCTGTTGGCATACCCTGTGAGTCATGGGCGCTGTATATTACATGCTCAATGCTTATTCAACAGAAGTAATTTCTCATGCGAGACCACGGGAGTCAGAGAAATTGGCTTTGCACCAAGGTGCCTGATTCAGCAAGATGTTACCAGCACGGAGGCTCTGCTGCTTCTAAACACCGGGAGAGGGGAAGCAATCATCATGAAGAGAAAACAGGAGATCCCTTACGGCTTTGAGCATGGCAGTGTTTTAACTGTGTGAGTATAAACTCATCAGTGAAAAATATGCAGTAAGAATAGGCAATATACACACGGGATTCATCCCTCCCGTGCTGCTTCTTTGTATGATGCAGACTGAATGCTGCCTCCCTGTTTTCTGCCACCTCTGGCACTCCCCCTGAAGTCAAAATTCTGTTGCAGTGACGGCAGTCATTAAAAATGATGAGATAAGAAAGTGTTTACCAGTTTTATTATTGCAGATGTACTGGAAGAATGATTGCACCTCAAAATGTCTCTGTAATGAAGCCTGACTTAGCGGGGAAAAAGGCAGAAAAAAAGGCAGAAAACAAAAGGAATATTCTTTTTTTTCTGAAATTAGCAGAGAGAATTACACTTGGAGAAAACATTTATCAGTATGTCAGCAAGGAGGTATGTGGTTTATCTTCATAATAATGGTTTTCATAACTTTGAAGGTAAAGACAGCCTATCCAGCTCAATGTTTTTCACATCACATCTAGCAAGTTAAATGACTTTATTTGTGTACACAAAACAAAGGCAAACACAGCAAAGCGTGCTAGCAGCATCACCCTGCAGCTGGATAGGGTCAGGGTTCCTCACCCGGCCTGGAGGGAAGGAAGCATGGCATGAATTGTTGTTGCACAACCAAACCCTCTTCTAAAGGGTCTGACCTCACGCACTAACCTCATCGTGACTTCAGGCCTACGGGAACTGCACTGACCATGCCGTTCCCTGCACCCAGCACCATCAGGGGATGCTGCCTGAGGATGAAACCAGAGCCTACAAAAGCATTGAGAGGCCTCAGCCTGTGGTTGGGCTCTACATTTTGGCCCCTCTAACCTCATTGCAGCCAGTTAGCAGAGTCTTGCCAGCTCTGAGCACCTCCTGGATCCCCTCTCATACAGGCACTGGATTTGCTCTTCGTATATGGGATTTCTATTGCAGCAAATGGCAAGTCCATAGAGTGACCATCATCCCTAAGTACTCCAGTAAAAAAAACAACCCTGGTAATTGAAATATTTACACATCATGGCTAAAAGAAACAGTCTTTTTCATTTCATTATTACCTTTTTCCCCAAGCAATATAAAGTGTTTATTCAGAATGTGAATGTGAATAATTCTTAAGATGCATGGCCTGCATGGCCTGATTTTTGGGTGGTCCTGTGTGGAGCTGGGAGTTGGACTCAATGATTCTTACAGGTCTCTTCCAACTGGAGATATTCTGTAATTCTATGATTCTATCACTGCATGTTTATTAAATGTGCATGAGATTCATGCAGTCTTTTTTCAGTGCTGAAGGTGCTGTTGAAGTTTGGGGTTTGGATGGAAATTACCTTTAGGCATGAACAGATGGCAAAGGGGGAAAAAACAGGGTATGCAAACTTACATTTATAAGATGTATAACTTTTTATAAAACACAGTCAGTCTGATTTTTCTTGAGGCAAAATTGTCAACATGATAAGAGATGCAGAATCCAAGTATTGCTTAGAACATGTACCTGATCAAATTTTAAATGTTTCATTTTGAATCCAGGAGATGAAGGGTAATAATGTATCACATGGAAGGAGAAATGCTGGGCAGTGGAGTGCACACAGAATGTCCCAGTGACCTACAATTCCCTGCCAAAGGCACAGGGGTAAAGGATGTGGATTTTATAATGTTCCTGGAGATGTTTTAAATACACGACGCAGAGGAGAAAAGATTACTGCAGCACAGAGCAACACTCTTCCCTCCTCACTCACAAAAGCAATAGGCAATAATTGAGCTGTGCACGTGGGGAGACTTATTTTCTTCATGAAAACAAATAATTTAAATAAGAGCCAAAACCAGCCAAATGTTGAGCCTCTTGGCTGCCAGCTCATGCATATACCACGGCTGTGAAGAGCCCTTGGTTGGTGCCACACTCTTGAGAGGAGGAGCAATGCAAATCGGCACACGTGAGCTCTTTGTGGTGCCAATTGGAACCCATCTCCACTTTCTTCTCAATCCAACTCCTAGCTCGTATTCTTTTAGAGGATCACAGAGCACTGAGCTGAAAATTTCACCTGCTCTAGGAGCTAAAGGCGCATATTTCCAAAAGCAGCAGGCTTCAACCAGCTCCAAGCCTTCTCGTTGCATGCGGAGACACAAAAGCATTATGATAATTCTGAGCGCTGAACCATTTAAAATCTATTCTAATTGATTCCTGGCTATTCGTGATTCCAGCATGCTGTTCAATGAGTGGTAGATAAAAGTAGCAGGAGGTAACATCTTCTGTACTGCTGCAGGGAGATCACGCCTAAAATACAGCGTTCAACTCTGGGCACCTCATTGCCAGAGAGATGCAGACAAATTGGAAGGAATTCATAGAAGAGCATTAAAAATGATTAAGGGTCTGAAGAGACTGAGTTATGAGCGAAGATTAAAGGAACTTAATATGAATCACTTGGCTAAACGATGACTAAGAGGGAAACGATACCCTTCAACAAGTACTTGGAGGGCATAAATATCACAAATAAAAAGGAATTATTTAGGGCGCTGAAGGACGTGCCACTTGGGATAAAAGGATGGTGTTAGGCAAAGGGAAACTGGCTCTGAATGTACATCGTTAAAGTCTAACAGACCATTTAAGGGAAATCCCGACACATTTGTCTAACTCTGCTGCAGTATTAATTTTTGCCTATGATAGTAAAAAATATCCCATTATCTTCAGTTGAAGATTGAGAGAGGACTCCTAAATGCAGTCCAGGGATGTATGGGAAACAGGCATCACTCCCAATGGCAAGTTGGGAAAACAGCAAAGAAATGTTCAGAGCTTGATATACCCTTTACCCAGCACCAAAGGATGTATAAGACATGAAACCAGTGATCTGAATTTTAAGAATGTGTCTGTTGCCAGGATACCATGGGGAAAATAAAAGTAATAACGCATTTCTTTACAACATACACATTCCATTAATTCTGGTGAGAGCTGTACCAATATTTTAATGGGAAAACAGTTCACAAGGAAGAATAAATCTTTCTCTAATTTTCTCCTAGAGCCATTGTGCGGCTGAAAGAAGTGCCAAAAGGGAAGAAATGCCATGGTGTGGCAGCCCTGACCCCGGCCTGTCTTAGAAAGCAACTGTGCATTGAACAGGATTGAATATCAGCATGAAATCAGACTTGGGCCATGCCTTGATCAGCAGAGCGGATCAGCGGCGCAGCGCTGTGATTCCTAAAACTGCTACCACGTATATCTACATACATCACCTTGTGGTTCTTTGGGCTTACTGCATGGAAACTGCCCGGCTGCAGCCAGAAGTCCCCAGCCAGGGGGCAATCCCAACCTGATAGCTCCTGCAGATCGGGGGGCTTTCGGTCTTTCTCATTGCACTGACACCCAAGGTCAGGGGATGGGCTCTGAGCGCCTGATGGAGCTGTGGGCATCCCTGTGCATTGCAGGGGGTTGGACCAGATGGCCTTTAGAGGTCCCTTCCAACTCCAACCAAGCCTTGAGAAAGGCTTTGGAAACAGTGCCTGGGAGGTCATGGGAAAAGGGCTCCCCAGAGCAGCAGGAACAGGAAGCAAAAGCCTCTGGGGTGGTTATGGGCAATGAACTTCTCCATTCAGTGCATGAGGCACAGAGCAGAAACATCAGCATTTCCACCTCTCTTTGCAAGGGTAACCTAAAAATGCTGACACTATAGTGCAGTCCATTTCCCCAGATTAGCATCCCATCAAAACTGTGCTCTGAGGACACATTCCTACTAGTTTATCACAGAGTTACATCTGGCTGTAAGTGTGCAGCTCTATGGGCAAACCCAGCCAGTGAGCCTCTCCTCCAGGCCTCTGCCCCCAGCATGGTCAGCAGCTTGAGACGACAAGGGCGAAGGACTGGCTTACCTTTAAAAAATCACCTTTCACCTTCATACTTGTGCACTCCCAGTTGTACTTTTCAATGGGAAAGAAGGCTGTCCCACCTTTTTCTGCTAGATAAACTTGCCCAGCACAAAGGAATATGTTCAAACTTGTTTGAGCAATGGGGTGATCCTCTGTGTTGCAGGGTGAGCTTGGAAAGCAGCAGAACATGAACAGAGGTGGAGGTCAGGAGGTTTTGTTTTGTGAAAACCAACCTTGATGGAGACAACGTTCCTATGATTTCTCTGTTGAAATCTGTATTGAAATTGAAGGGAGAATGCGGCATTGAGTGTCATGGTGAGTGGGCATGGTGGGGATGGGTTGGGGATGGGCTTGATGGTCTGAGATGTCTTTTCCAACCTCTTTTGTGGTTCAGAAGAACTGTAGTGCTTCTATGATTCTACAATCTTGAATCACTAGAATCAAAGCCCAAACTTGGCTGTATAAGTGATTTATTCTGATTGCTCTTTTTTTCCCCCGAGTATAATTGTCCACAATAACATAATTAGTTGCTGGAAAGTGACTCATGATGCCCACACATGTTGGATTTCCCTCTCCACCTCACCAGATAGCACTGAAAATACACAGTGAAGAGACAACCTTCGGGGACCATCTGGGACATTGTGGATGCTGCAGAGAAACATTGACTCCAGGTGTCTGTTGGTAGAGAACAGCGCTACAGGTCATTCCCCAAGGAGCAAAGATTTTGTTTTCCTGGCGTTTCTTTGAAATTGTTTAAAATACATTAAAAGGAAGGAAGGGAGTATAATTATGTAGTGATATGACTGCACGTAATTGCAGTTCAGAGCATCTCACGAGGCCTAAAAAGGCCATGAAGGGCAGCATGTTTAACCCAGGGCAGGAACATGGGGTGTGTGTGAATATTCCCAAAGTCACAGGTTTCCCTCAGTCAGCTGTTCTGCTCTGGGAGGATTTTGCAATGAAAAATCAGTGAGATTCCAACGTGACCCGAGCAGAGGTTCTCTAATCCATCCTGAGCTCACTCACACCACAGGGAAGGAAATCTGTGGATGCGTGTTTTTAAGTCCAACCCTTCATTACCTACATGTGGTCTCACAGGTGTATAATCAATCACCCATTGGAAATTCTTAACCTGCTTGGCTCCAAATCCTTAGTTTGGAAGGCTCTGTTTTGTATTTTACTATTTCATCATTTGTGGTTTCTTATACTATTAAATTTGTATTTTACTGTGGTTTCACTTCAAAGGATATTCCCACAAATGGATGTTTTAGATGCTTCTGAAAGGGA
Organism: Centrocercus urophasianus; assembly: GCF_019232065.1. Taxonomy (NCBI): domain Eukaryota; kingdom Metazoa; phylum Chordata; class Aves; order Galliformes; family Phasianidae; genus Centrocercus; species Centrocercus urophasianus. The sequence goes on from NW_024884722.1 coordinate 3,484,048, forward strand.
AAACCTTGTCCCAAAATGCAGTATCTTCACGTTTAGCTCATGCTTCATTACATCAACTTGTTGGCAGTAACACTGCTGAGCTTTAAGCGTGTGGATTGAAGCCCATCCGAGGCTTCATGCAGTGACTGGAGGGCAGCGTGGAGGGCTGCACACACTGGGATAAGAAGCAGCACGTTGTGTCCCAGAAGGTACGTGCACAGGTTGTGTGGATGCGTTAATAAACGGCTGTGCATTCACATAAACATGTATACATACACACGGCAGGGTACTAATGAAAACGTTGTACTTATTGAGTACTGGCTTCTGGCTTCTTAGTCAGTGTTTGTGAGCATTTCATTACAAAACTGACGATGGCGGTACCGCGAGGAGGGATGGGGACCCGACACGAGCCGCGTCCCTCCTCGGCTCTACCTCCCCCCTATTTCCCCCCCGCCATGCTCTGCGATGCTCTGCGACGCTCTGTTCGCTCGGGAGGGACGGAATTTCCTGCGGGATCCCTCGGGAAAAGCCCATCTCCTTCGGAACGCTTCCTCCTCGGAGCGCGTATATGTGTGTGTATATTTGGAGGGGGGAGGCACTGCTGGGGACCTCCTCCCCCGCGGAGCAAAGCACGCCTCCTAATGGGCTGCGCAGCGCGGCCGAGGAGTGGCGCGGGGCCTCTCCCTCCCTCCCTCCCTCTTTTTCTTCCTCCTCCTCCCCCTCCCGCAGGGCAGAGGCGGCGGGTGCAGCGCGGATGGGCGGCCGGAGCGAGCTGCGGGCGCGCCTCCCGGCTGCAGGGAGAAGCAGGAGGTAAGAGATCACCGCCGGGTTTGGGGCTCCCTGGGTCGCCTCTCCTCAAGTTTGGGAGGCCAGCGGGGACTTTGCGGGAAGTTGGAAGCACGCACTCCCCGCATCGCGGAGCCCGGAGGGGGCGGCCACGGGGGTGCGATGCTGCTGCTGCCGTCGCCAGCCGGAGGAACCGCGGGTTCGGAGAGAAGCGTGCCGGTACCCCCGTAACCCTCGCCTTGGAAAGCGGGGTCTGGGAGCTCCCCTCCCGCGGGTGGGTGCTGGGAGAAGCCGGGGGGATGTGCCCACACGTGGGGCGCGGGGAATGGGGTTTGCCGAAGGGATGGTGATGGGGATAATGGGATTTGTTTTGGGGACGGTGACAAAGATTCGCTGTCGGCTCCTCGCTGGCCGTGCCGATTAGGGGAAGCGCTGTGCCGGTTGCTGAGATTTGGGAGAGCGGCTGCATGAGGGTTGCATCCCATTCGGGCAGCGCGTCTCTGGAATGAAGCTGTGGATGGATGTTGCCATTCTCCGCTGCGTATTTTTAGGTGAAGAGGGGTATTTCTTAAACGCGAGCTGTTAGCTGGTAAAAATAGCTTCCTGCGCGCATCTGCCGAGAGTGCTGTCAGGGTTTGGGGATGGGTTTTTATGGGTGAGAGGATCTTCAGCAGCAATTCTCCACCTGAACTTTGTCGGTGTCATAAAGTGAGTTGTTGGGGGGTGGGTTGGTCGGTTGTGTTTGTTGTAACACTACTCTGCAGTGCCCTGGGATGACAGAGCAGGATGACAGAGTTCAGTTCTTAGATGGCACATCTCAACACTGACCAAACTTTCAGATATGGAAATATAAGTTTTTTGGGGTTTTTTTTTTTTTTTTCATTGTATTCTATGGTTTTGGGCCCAAAGGTGTCTTCCTATTGATTTATTTGCATGTGACATAAGGAAAGTTTCGCTTCTTGAAAACTGTGAGCATCCAGAGAACCAGCGTGTGCCGTTTGTGTGTGGTGAGCAAGAAAAGGGCAGAGCGCTCAGCTGAGCACATTGCAGGTTAGAACTCCAAGTTTGCTGGAGCTGTTCGTGAAGGGTAAATATTTTTAAGGTCTTACTGAAAACTTTGTGCTCACAGGTGTAAACAGGTGCCTAAATGAACAGCATTGCACTTCAGGCTAACTGGGGAATGCCTGATCTCTGGCAAGAAGGGAAATTTCCATTAGTGAGATGTCACAGCATCTCTGTGAATCTGTGTGTACGTTTATATCGTTGATACTCATATAAATTGATACAAGTATTTCATATATAGAGACACATACACGTGCATACACATATATATACTCACACTTGAACAGTAAATACTGATGGAATAGGTGTCCTGGAGCTTCTCTTTGATAGCAATCAAAATGTTGTCCCACATCTCTTGACTTGAGAGCTCCTCTGCTGCTGATGCCACCCCACTGTGTTGGGCACTGAGTCAAAGTATTCATCTGGCTCTTCGTGTGCCACCAGGAGCAAAATCAATTTGAATGCAGAAAGGATGAAACTACCTCTGTGGTGATTTAGTAGGGAAACTAATTTGTGGTTTTTTTTCCCCTTTAAATGGCACTTAGATCCTGTGCCTCCAAGTGCAGCCAGCATGCAGTTCTGACATCAATAACAAAACAGTTTTATGGTTCAAATTTTGTAATAGGAAGACTAATCTCAAATTCAGAGAGCTTTATTTGAGGGTCTGGAATGGGAACATGATGAAACAGTGGAGATTTGCATGACAAAACACTTAATTCCACTAATGCAGTGGAAGACAGTAATGGATTTTATCTTTGCTAAACAAAAAGGAGTTATCTGGGAACTCCAAATGAGCAGGTTGGAGCAGGCTCTGGTGTTTGGATAATTTCGTGTGGCTGAAGTGGAAGGATAAAGTTATATAATCCACTCGCAGCATTAGCAAGGATGGGATTATGTGGGCATAATCAAAGAGAGGCAAATAAGATCCTGCTGATATTTTAAAGCTATTTTAAGCAACGCAGACATTGTGCTATTTGTACCTGGAGGCAGCGAGATTTGGGAGCTGTCGTCTTAAAGTATAGAACATTGCTCTGTAGTTACTGGCTGGAATGGGTTGATTTGCTAGAAGCAGGCTGGTAACTGTCAAATGAATATAATCTGAGACACATGGCAGGTTTTTATGGTGGGAAAAATGGAAATAGCCAGAAAGTCATAGGCCCGCTGGACAAAGTAAATACGCCTGTGCCAGAAATGGTCACAAATTGGGATGAACAATTCTAATAGTGATTGATAAATCATTATTTTTGTGATTTATCGTGATGCTAATGACCTCACAGTGCCTGCCAGCACTCCGTAACAGTCTCAGACTTTGCTGAATTGTCATGGAGGGTGATTTTAGCTTTTGTGGGCTGGTAGCAGATGTCTGTGGCAGGAGCTGCATGAGAACCAAGTGCTTCAATAGGCAGAGATGGCAGCCCAGGTGATTTCAGTGGGTGTTATTTTCAATAATGGAACATGTCCCAGCATTTTTGCCCAACTGTCATTTAGTTAGGTGGATGGCAGTGAGCTCCAACATTCACGGGGCGTTGTTAATTATGACAGTACATCCCCATCACCATGTAAGGGTTTCTTTTTTATTAAAGTCTATCTGCTGCCTGGATGGGGGATCCTTCTCATTATTAAAAAAATTCCATTGTTCAAAGATGCAGCATATTATTTGGGTTTATATTTATTTATATATATATATATATATGTATATTTGGGTTTATTACATGTTTACATGGGTTGATAGTGATAGGACAAGGGGGAATGGTTTAAACTGAGACAAGGGAGGTTTAGATTAGATATTAGGAGGAAGTTTTTCACACAGAAAAGGTGGTGAAGCATTGGACCAGGTTGCCCAAGGAGGTTATGGATGCCCCATCCCTGGAGGCATTCAAGGCCAGGCTGGATGCGGCTCTGAGCAGCCTGGTCCAGTGGTTGGCAATCCTGCACACAGCAGGGGGTTGGAACTGGATGAGCCTTTTCAACCCAGGCCATTTTGTAATATTAAGAAGCTATAACTCAATATTGTGTTACTTCTACGTTTTGGGTTCTAAATGTTGTTCAGACACTTCCCATAGGGAGAGAGGCAGCAGCAAGCATTGCCCAAATGGCATACTGACTCAGGGAGCTGCAACATCCAGCTGTGTTGCTGTTTCAGTACCGATGCATCGCTCAGGCAAAGAGAGCCATGACTTAAATAGGTGCCAATATACTCCTTCTACCTCCTAGGTCTTAATTACACCTGCAGTTACTCTGTCCTTAAGGGCTATGTATCCTGCTACTAGAAACTGCAAGGAAATGTGCTGTTAAATCGCTCAGTGCTGCTCTGAAAATTCAGGTGATGTGAATTGCCCCATTTCCAACAGCTCAGAGTTTACAGGAGCCTCCCCTGGCTTGAGCTGGGCTCTCTTCAGGCTCAGTCCTCCCCCACCTCACCCATTTTCCTCCTTACCTTGCATTCCCACCACACTTCTTGGCTGAAGAATGCAAACCACGATGGAAAAAATAAGGTACATTTCCAATAAAAGAACAAATTTTTCAGTGTTTTCCCCCCACAAATTAGTATTATTTATTTAAGCAATTAGTGAAGTGCAGTGTTGCTTTTTAACTGAAGAGCTGTGGTGCCAGATCGGAGTCTAAATACAGCTATTCACACGAGGGGACGGGATCTGTAAGCTCCCACAAGCTCTTACCTCAAAGCAGCCTGAATTACACTGATCTCTCCACTTTTACTGCCATCTCACTAAAGCTGCCTGGTTATGTGTAGCATTGTTGACCCGCTCCCTTAAAAATATGTTGGGCTGCCTGTGTGTATCTAGCAGAAAGCACACTGTGTGCTCAGCCACACTGGCTGTTTGTCTGTACGACCTTTCCATTTGTGTTTCTGATCCGAAGGACGTGATTACGATTCTACCCCAGTTGCTTGATTTGGTTTTTACATGCGAGGGAGAAGGGAAGGCTCGCGAGGAGCTGGAGAGCAGCAGACTTACTGCAATGGGAGCTCTGTAATCCTTTGATTACACAGCTGTGCCCGACATGCCACTAAATAGCACTTTAGGGGCAAGCAGTTAATGTAGCTTTGCTGTGCAGTATTTATTGATTTATGTTACACCTGGCTTCCAGCAGCTGTTGGATGTGGCTTGCAAACACACCTTAGTGGGGCATGGCATCCTTGTTAGAGAGGTAAACAGGTGAGGTGCTTTGTGCTTTGCAAGAAGAAACACTTGAAATGAAGTCTAGTTGGGTAGCAATGGGTGACTGTGTCTTCTGTGTCCTCCTGTGGCTGCACACTGGAGTCACTGGTTGGACAACACCAGCCCATTGCCTCTTCCTGTTTCTGGACCCAGATGAGGGTAGTAGTAGAGAAAAGCCACAGGCCTTGGAATTTCATGCTAAGATGGAAGTGAAAGATTGAAAGACACAATTTCTAATATGGCACCCGCAATCTGGTAGAACCTAGGGAGCCTACAAACAGGAGGGGAATCAACTCTATGAAAGGGTAGATAACTGCAGGACAAGGGGAAATGGTTTGAAGTTGAGGGAAGGAGGATTTGTTTGCTTAATGAAGAGCTTCCTGAGGTTAAAAATGGATGGTTCTTGCACTGTTCCGTTCTGTCAGAGTGCACAATAAAAATAACCATTGACTAGACTGTGGGGATGGCTCAATGCACAGGGGAAGTACTGCAGACCTTGAAGACCTATGGCACAAAGTTATATTGACAAGAGGAGGCAGACTTGGAAGATGAGCATTACTGAGTTCCCTCAGACCAATCTGCCTCATGATTTCTACCACCTTCTCCACCTTCCTTGAGGGAAAGGGCCCGGTTGAATAATAGGAATCTAAACTGGATTTTGGTGAATGTGTTCCAGGCAGGAATGCAGCACCACTCTTTCAATTCTTTGAAAGGGTGGATAATAGTAGGACGAGGGGAACTGGTTTAAGTTGAAGGAGGGAAGATTGAGGTTGGATATCAGGGGGAAGCTCTTTCCTATGAGAGTGGTGAGGTGCTGGAACAGCTGCCCAGAGAGGCTGTGGATGCCCCGTCCATCCCTGGAGGTGTTCAAGGCCAGGTTGGATGGGGCACTGTGCAACCTGGTCTAGTATTAGACATGGAGGTTGGTGGCCCTGCATGTGGCAGGGGGTTGGAGCTTGATGATCCTTGAGGTCCCTTCCAACCCTGTCCATTCTGTGAGAATAAAGCATTGTGGCCCTTCCCTGGACTGAAACTTCTCTGCAGTGTCCTTCTGGCAGCCCCAATCCAAGTGCAGCTTTGGGCTTTCATTCCATCCTCTGGAAGCAATCTAAAATGCAGGAGTCAGTGTAGGTCCTGGGTTGTAGATCCTTAAGTTGTGCATTTGAGTGCAGTGTTAACTGTGTGGTGCCTAAGCTAGGATGTAGTGACCTGTGAATACCAGAATTTATTCTTTCAATGAAGAAAAACTGGTATAGCCAGAAGGTCTGACTGTAAAGCAAGGAATGGGAGGAAACCGAGAGGGATCATTTAACATTAGGAATATTTATCATATAATGTGATTGGTTTGCCTGCAAGGCCAGCTCTTCCCTAGGAAGCTTCATTCTTTGAAAACTCTTTAAAAAGTCTTAAAGCCAACACTTCTTTTGGAAGGCCCTCACATGGCTTACCTCGAACTCCTTTCCAACCTCTTGGACTTTGGCTACTTGTTAGATCAGAAATCTATCTTCCAACAGACATGTAAAGATATAAAACAGATCATGCGATGCAGACATTGTTAATGTTAAATAAGTAGAACATCTAAAATTTCTGAGACTGTTAAGGAACATCTGTGAAGAACTGAGGTTTAGATCTGTTTTCACAGTGGGATGCCAAGGGTTGTGCTTTTCTTCCCTCTGCAGTCGTGGTTAGCACGTCAGTAAACTGCTGCTGTGTAGAGTTGATCCTTTTGCCTTGATTGCTGAGACTTTAGAGAATTGCTTGGGGTCATTTCTGTAAAGCATTTTGGATGCTATTTTGTTGAAGTGGAAGAGGGGCAGGCTGCACGTGTACATCAGGCTTTGAGCTCATGCAGAGCTGATGGCAAGTCAGCTCCACAAAGCAGGATGGGTTCACGCTCTGCAGCTTTGCTTCAGGAACTCCTTGCTAGTTCACTGGCTCTCTGGAATCTTAACCACGATATTTGGATAGTAGTTTTGGATTTGTTGAAAATGCAGAGCTCAGATAAAGTGAGTTTCTCTGGGTGAGAAGCTACCAGGAGCAATTGCTGCATGAGCTGTGGTTGTCTCCCTGTATAAAAGGACAAAAACTTGTTCTTGAGCACTTCAGCATTGACTATTACAGCTTCAGGCCTTGAGCAACTCGTTGGACCTATTCATAAGGAAAATAACTTAGATGAGAAAAGAAATCATAAATTATAGAGCTATGAAAACAGTATCTCAGGTTGAGGATTAACTTGCCTGAGGAAGAGATAAGAATAAATCAGAATGAAACCACTCTTGCTCTTGACATTCAGTATTAGAATTACTTTGCAAAGCTATTTATGTCAGCTTTAAAACAGTTTGAACAAGAAATGAGATGTGAGAGGTGAGCAGAAGGGATCAGTGGATCCTAAACTCATTGCTCTCATTACAAGAGGGAGGAAAAATTGATTTGTCTAACATCAGGCTATTTAAATACCGAAGCATCTAGTTCTTCAGAGGAGATACTCGGAACATTACTAAGGAAAGCAGCCAAATTAAAAATATTCAGTGTAATAAAAAGGAATGTGTATATATATTGGTATCCATGGAAATCCCACATGGGTTTCTCTTGCATTGGGGTTGGTCAGGAGCAGCTCAACTCTTGGTGTTCATTGAGGGGCATGATGTTAGTGGGCATGGTAGTGATGAGCTGATGTTTGGGCTTGGTGGTCTTTTCCAAACTTTATGGTTCTGTGATGTAAGGTAAACCAGTATTTGGCTCTTCCAATCTGTGTGCAACGGAAATATTTTCCAGTTGTTTTGGAGATGCTCAATATTGACTATGTGAATCAGGAGTGGATTGGAGCATTCTCTGGTGCCTTTAATGCTGCTAGACAGTGACAGCAAGGAATCTAAGTCTCCACTGCCTTTTTTCTTTATTATTATTTTTCCTTTTTTATACAGGTTTCAGTAACTCTTTGGATAAGGTATCCTTCCTAGGTGGCTTCAAGTCATCTGCTGCTTATTTCTGCCTCCAGCTTCAAAAATAGAGAAATAAAAAAATAAAAATCAGTATTCTTGCTGCTTGAAATAACAGTTTGTGTGCTGCAATAACTTGTTTTTGGTCTAATACAGTGGAATGCATAAAAAGCTTCTGCTGTGATTTAATAGCTTTGTCTTTTAATGGTAGCCATTAAGTGGGTGTAGTAATCTCTCCAGTTATGTAGGTTTTCATCTTGCTATACTGCTACGTTGGATAATAAATGACAGAAATACTGAAAAATGTACTTTGAAAATACATGTAACTATGTAAATACCAAAGCCATGTAAATGGCTTTTGTTGGGCTATTGTAATTCCTACGTATTTTGCCAAGGCTTTTCAGTATTAGAAACTGAAGTGAAATTTTATGACAACTTATGCATTAAACCCACTTGCTTGTCACTGAAACAAGACTCTCCCAACCATAATCCCTAAAAATGTTACATTGCAATAGTTTAATAACTTTATTTGTGCATCTTGAAGGTAAGAAATAATTTTGCAATAGGCAGTATCATTAAGCTGCATTTACCAACAAATTGCAGGGTTTCAAATTAGGTAATATAAATGCTGTGCTCATTCCAGCACAGCAGTTCTCAGGATAAACTTCTGGCTTCATCAAAATCAATGAAAACTCTTCCTGCTGACTTAAGCATGCCAGGATTTAAAAAATAAAAATAAATTGAAATGAGATCTTAAAGTTTTCTTGATGAGTTGCTGAAGCTGGAGTCATGCAGCTGTGGATTTCTGTGCGCGTGTTCCTGAGTTCAGCTGGGAAGTCTGAAGGTGGAAGTGATGTCTGCTGGGGTTGAGAGCATGTGGAAGGGGATGATGCTTTCATTTGACAGCACCACTACTGCTCTGTTATTTCACAGAGCATAGGGAATGTCCTCAGCTGGGAGGCATCTGTAAGGGTCATTGTGTCCAATCACTGGCTTCAAACATGACCACCCAAAATCCAAACCCTGTGTCTGAGAACATTGTCCCAGTGTTCCCTGAGTTCTAGCAGCAAGGGGCTGTGCCCTTTGCCCTGTTCTGTGCCCACTGCTCTGGGACACAGCTTTTCCCCATCCCTCAGTTTTACTCTCTCCTGATGCAGCTCCATGCCAGGGGTCCCCTTTTTTAATGCACCTTGGAGTTGTGAAGGTTTCAGGGCTAAGGGAAGCTGAGTGGTGTTCAGGTGGACTTCTCTGCTATGGATATTTAGGTCCTAAAGGTGATGGCAACCCCCAGAATCCACTTCTTTATTTAGACAATTGCATTGCGTGGATGGGAGTTCAGCCTTTTACATTGGGGCAGCGTTCAGGAACAGTCTTAGGGCCATTTTTAGTGCTGTCCTTTTGGTACCAAGGATTTTTTAGGCAACAATTGAATAGAAGGAAGGAATTAATTTGATTTAGTGATGTCAAACTGAGAACAGAGTTCCTCCTAGCACATCCATCGAAGAACGCTTAGTGGCTCTGGATTTAGCCTGCCATCCGCTTTACTTCACAGAGATAATTTTGCACTTCCTTTGCTGATAAATATTTAGACTCTGTTTATATTCCGTCTGATTTTCTGCTAGATAGCGCTTACTGACTTTTTTCTTCCTGTAAATACTTATTACTGTGGAGATTGGTATCACAAGATTTGAAAGTGTGCTGATGGCAGTTTTGTAATTTTAACCGTAGCTGGCCACATCTTTGCTGATTATCCAAGAGAGGCTTATTATTTTCTAAAAGGAAACGATGTTTCTGGCTGCAGGAGTTGGAAGGGCAGCTCTAATTGCTTCGCTCACAGTGCAGGTGTAGGTGCAGAGGGCATGAATGGATTAGATGGGACCATTGCTGAGGATTGAGAAGGGATGAAAAGAGTGAAGACTTCCAGGTTTGTTAAAGGTTTAGTTATCAGCATGTTGCTGAACCCAGCATTCTTTCTTTCAGTTTTAAAGTTAGCAATCTAAAATCTAACAACGTGGAGAAATCCAAGTTAATATTCAATAATTTGAGTGCCTGAAGGATTTCCTTCTCAAAACTGTGCGTGCAGCCTTTCCTTATGCCCTGGCTCTGCAATGTGCACCGGCGTAGCTTGGCTAAACCTCAGTGCTGTTTTGCTATGCTTTGCTGATTCCTTCTTGGAATCCTGTTTTTTTTTTTTTTTTTTCCCCCAATGCAAATGTGACAACCCCACTTTAATTAGCTCACAGCAGTTGTCACTATTGCTGGGGATCACAGTAAATGACAGTCTTAGAAGTATCTATGTCAAAATAAATAAATAAAACATCTAAGAAGCTTCAGGGCTTTACTAGGAAGCAATAAACTTAACCAAAATGGTTAACAGCCTTGTGGTGACTTGCTGACTTATATTACAGCCTGTAGCCACCAGATGTCACTTAGTTTGCGCGCTGTGCTGGGGAGAAATACGTCCCTGTGTATAGAACATTACAAAAAGAAAAATAGCAGCTTGCTCTAAATGAATTTGTTCCTGTTTGTACTCATAATTGGCAAGTTGCCTTCCTTAATAAATATTTTCATCTTAAAATAGATTGTATGGTTCTGTTTCTCACAGGCAAGAAAGACATTGCATTTTTTATGAGCCTTAAATGTCAGCAGTGACACTTTGAATTCCAATCCTTAAAAGCATAATTAATAGGCTTACTGAATTTTCAGAAGGATGAATGTACATTTTATGGAAAGGGCATGTTCTTTTATTATGAACTACACAATCATTAAAGATGCTTAAGCAGGACTTTACATCAGTGGTCAATTTAAAAACAGGGAGATGAATCAAAAACTCAAGGAGGACTGAAAGCAACGTGGAAGGATGCAAAGATGGGAAGGGCCACTTCTAAACTGGAGAACAGCATCCACTCATCCTCTGGTTTTAAAGTCTTTAAAGCAGAATGTAAATATGGATAGATATATTCTAAACTGTAGAAGAAGCGCTTGGTGCCTAATGTGAAACTGCTTCTTCCATCCCCAGTGAGCATAACCTGTCTCCGTGAGTAGAGTAGGATGTGATGGCTGATTGGTTATTCTCACTGGTGGGAGAAGAGGCTTCATTTTTGCACACTAGAAAGTCTTTATCTATTGGGTGCTCCACTTGTGTTAGTGCCAGAAGGTGGAGAGTTCTGGGTCCTTGTGTTAAGCAGTGTTTCTTCTCTCCCATTACCGGTGATGCTAAATCTCTGCTGCATACTTGGTCTTTTTCCAAAGGCAGTACTGTGAGAAAGTAGAAACTGAATTTACTGGACTTGATGCAAATAGACTGAAAAGAGGATTTTTTTTTTGGGGGGGCGGCGGGCGGGCCGGGAAGTAGGGTTAGGGTTAGGCTTTTCTGATTTTGTTTCTTTGCTGTTGTTTGTTTTGAATGTTTTAAATGTTTCTACCATAGATTTCATTTTGGGTTGGTGTTGTAATTGTTTTGTGTATCTCGTGCAGATTGGAGGGCACAAACCCATTGTTTGACGTGAACAGGGTTGTTTCTCTCCCATCTTTTCCTTTGAGGTTCTCATGAATAGCTGTTTTGAAAGACTACCTACTTTCATTTTTCATCCATGGTGAAAAATGTGCTCTAGTGTGGCATCCAGTAACTTGAGGCAAGAGTATATGACGCAGACCTTTCTTTTTTTTTTTTTTTTTTAGTGCTTGAGCAAAACCGGAGAACAGCACATAATTTAAGAGAAACGGCGTTGACTAATAAATGGGGCAAACTGGTGTTTTAGCAGCTAATACGAAACTGATTATACTAATGAGGGCTCCAGTGTATTAACTGACTGCTATTTACGAGCCCAAGGGTTTCACTTCCTAGCTGCAGGGCTCGCCGCAGTAGCTCCGAAATGCCACCTGCGACCGCGACCGGGGCGAGGGGCGGCCCAGCGCGGGCAGGGCGGGCCGGGGGGCGGCGCTCCGCTATGCCCGGTGACCCCATGGAGCGCTCCGTGCTGCCGGAGGCGGTGCGTCCCGTCGGTCGCTTAATATGAACGATCTGCTTATTCTTTGAAGCTCGCAGCGAGACTGGTATTTGCCCAGTTTAGTGTGGCTGCTAGGGGGAATTAAGATTCAGTGCTGCTTTAGATGGTTTATTTAGAGTTTGGTTTGCCAGCGCTTGTACGGTGCTTATCTGATTTTTGGGTAGTGTCCCTCAATCCCTGAGTAATGGGTTTCTGGTTGGTAAGGATATCTAGGTTGTTCTTGGACTTCCACCATTTTACACCACATGGCAATATAGGTAACATATATCAGTACTCAGTCATTTTGTCATCCACAAACCAGAGTACCTCTGCAGTGCATCTGGCATCTGCCACTGGGTGATGCTCCATGGAAAACAAACAAAAAAAAAGTCTGTACCATGAGGATCCGATCAAACCTCTGAGTACGCGTGAGTGCACTCTATCATCCTCCCAAGTCTGCTGCTTAGTCATAAGTGTTTGCAGCTAAGAATATTGTCTTTACGTTTTTAATTGTTCATGTCTGGAGAATGCATTTTGTCTTTTCCGTATTGGTTTTGCTGGTGTAGCTTAGCCCTGTACAAGCAGCCTCTTCGAGGAAAACACAGGGGTGACTTTCAAAGGAAGGAAAAATTTAGAATTGTATGGCTTTGTTTTGATCAACTTTTATTATCAAAGTCTAATTTATGATACTTAGTTATGCAATAAATAAAATGAGGAACATTATCAGCATGTAACTTTTTTCATGTAGTGAGGATAGCTGTGAAATTGTCTGGGTTTATGGATTATTCAGAACCTGTGGAGGCACTTAGTTTGAAAGTTTTAGATAGCGAAGGCATTTTCCAGGATTTAAACAAGTGAGAGAATTATAAATTAAATTGAATGGCAAATGACGAGGCTCTCGTTTCTGCTGTGCCACTAGGATGGTTTTCTAGCTTATTTCTCCACTGGTTAGGTGCTGTAGAAGCAGGAGGTGAGTGACTTTCACAACAGGCGTCACTTTTGCACACTAGAAAGTCGTTATCCATCGTGTGTACCACTAGTGTTAGTGCCAGAAGGTGGAGAGTTCTCATGAGCAGAAGACCAAAGCAAAATGATTTAATAATCATAACTAACCAGTTTGGCTGACAGCCTCACTGCTTGGACTAGAGACCCCCACATGTGGGTGATGATGTTCTGGCTGCCCTGATGATGGAGGTGCTTGTAGACACAGAGGGATGACATAGTTAGCTTTACACCTCTGTGCTGCAGGGCTGCTCCATCTGAGAGGGCTCTTGCTGGCTGCTGAGTCACTCCTGGGGCTGTGATGAGAGATGTGGCATTTAGCAGCACTTTATTGCATGTTGCTGACTTTGGGTGTGGGCGTGGAGTGATCTTTGCAGGAGACAATGATTGATATGACCTTCTGCAGCACACGGTGTGTTTTGTTAACAGCATTCTTGAGGGTGGAAAGCATTAAAGGAAACAAAGCGCAGACCGAGTTGTACAATGCCATATTTCTGAAACCATAAAACTCCTTCTGGTGCCCTTAATAAAGCTGGAGGCGTAATTCAATAGCATTATTTATAGAGCAGGTCAGCACGGAGCCCTTTTTTCACATTTCTCTGGTCTTGAGGCACTAAAACAAGGGCCATCCGTGGAGCTGCAGTTTGATGCATCAGCTATAGCTTGCGCTTCCACTGCCAAGTGCACCATAACAGAAGCATATTTCCACACTGTCATCTGCCTAACACACACACATTTTATTTGTCCTTGCTTTGTAGCAATGAGTATCACTCTTGAGAAATGAACCCTGCTTTCCTAGAATGCTTGTGTTGTCATTTACTGACAGTATTTTAGGGATTTTTTTTAATGATGTCATTATTTATATCATAGTAGTGCTTAGAAACCATAAGTGGGCTTGGAAGCCACCTCTTCTAGCCCTAAGACACCCTTTTAAGCTTTTATTTCAGTGTAGACCTTTCTGCAGACATATATTAAGGAATTCACAGTTTATTTCACATTAAAAAAAAAAAGAAATATCCCCTCCAAAAGCATCTGTATGCTCCTGGTGCCTGAGTCTCCTGGGTGTCTGAAGGCCTCGAACACATTAACAACCTAAATTAAGTTATTGCATTAAGCTCATAAAATCAAAGAATTGTGTTTTTAATTCGAGGTAAAGTAAACACTATTGGAAAAGGAGAAATCTAGCAGATGGAAATGCATTTCAACACTTCAGAGGTGCTTTTGCTGGAGCTTGTTTTGATTAGATACGTTAATTTGGCTAAAGTTGAAGTTTATAGGTCCGCACAAAACATTTCTCAAGGTGTTTTTTCTGTAGGTGCTTCTTGTTCTTTGTGGAGTTTTATAACGCCTATACTCTAATGACAGAAAATTTGAGATAGAAACTAAGCTTTTTATGCTCTCATTACAGTCAGGCATCTGTTCTGGAGAAACTGGCCGCCAACTGTAGTTGCTAGAACTTCTCACTTTCCATTTTACTGTGAATTGCTTCAGTAAACGATTCATTACAAGATGAGGAACCCGCGCTTGGTAACTACTGTGGGTCTAGATTTCAGCTGCAGTTTCCCAAGGAAGATCTGTCCTCCTCTGAGCTTCCCCCTGGTGCTCAATTAGAGGTGCCTTAAGGGTGAGATTTTTGTCTTTCATGTTCTCAATGCAAAGGTTTTAAGAAAGGAGTTTTGAGCCCTTCCTATGTGACTTAATTACTTAACATCTCCATTGGGAAAAGATTCTCTTTGAGAGCTTGCCTTGGCTGACTTCTGCGCCACAGATAAAGACTGTCTGGATTGCTGTGCTAAATGCTGCCTTTATGTTAGAGAAAACTTTACAGAAGAGGAAAGGTGGGGAGAATGCATGCCAAGTTTCTCTTGGTGCATTCATCCATAAGCAGAGGTGGAGGTTGTTCTCTCTCTTTTTTTTTTTTTTAACCTGGTTTTCAAATTTTTATTGTTTGTTCACAATCTGCAATCTGGCTAAGTGTGACATAAAGCACACAGAAACATTTGTGCTTATATTCTTTCCAAGAGGAAAATAAATACAGCAAAACCAAACATGGGCGAAATCTATAGGTGCACACGGCCAAGTCCAAGGAACCAGTGACCCTGTGAATGAGGAACAGATTTATGGTATTGTTGTTCTGGGTATTATGGTGCGTGCTTGCTGGGAACAGGTTGGTCCCATACATGGCATAGCTTTATTTGTTGTTCCATTGCAAACTGGGATCTTTGTGCTGTTAAAAGATCACTGGGCTAGTTTTCTGAGCTATGAAAGCCTCATGAAGAGCAGTGAATTTGTGAGAGGCTGATGAAAGACTGTTTTCTTTGCAGTAGTAGTAAGTATCAGCAAATGAAGGTATTTGAATTTCCTCTTCAGATTGTGGTCTGAATGTTGTCCTTTAACTGTGGTTATCTGAAGAAATGAGAGGACGATAAGCGTTAAAGCCATTATCAAATGGCATTAGGTTCCATATCTATCACGTGCTCTGCCTCTGAAGATACAGATTGCTATCAACAGGTAACAGAGTGCAGTCATGCTGTCTTCATCAGAAAGATAGCATCTTGCAGGCTGGTTGGTAAAAATTAGTATCACTTTTGTGTAGTTAAAGCACGTGTGGTATGGATGAAAGCATGGGATTTGGTGAAGTGCTTAGGAGGATCAGTAGAAGGCCTTGGAAGTAAATGGTGTTTGACATATGCAAGGATAAACATTTTCTAAGATGCTGAAAGCTATGAATTTCAACAAAAAAAACCTATTTCCTAGTTAGCTGTAGCTGCAAGTTACCTGGAGGGATTTTAGGTAGAATCACAGAATCACCAAGGTTGGAAAAGACCTACGAGATCATGCAGTCCAACTGTCCATATTATGGGGATAACTAATTAGCAAGTACTGGATGATACTTGGACTTTCTCAGGCTCTGAACTGTCCTTACTTTGGAGCAGATGTGTACTTTCATGGTACTTTAGCTGGCTGAGACTTATCTGCTGTATCATTACTTAAAGAATGCAAGTTATTGAGCGTTTACAGAAGTTACTGCTGCTCTTGGAACGCTTATTTCTTTTCTTTATGTATTGAGACAAAGCCACAGTTGTGATCTGATATCAATGAGTAGTTTCTGTTGACTAATTTTTGTTTGAATTTACAAGAAACTGTAATGACAGACTCCAATACTCTGTCTCTTCAGGATGCAGCTGTGTATGTTTCCTTTCACGCACTCAGCACTAGATGAGAGATGAAATGCCCTATTCATGAAGAAGTACTTACATGGTACTTATGTACAGATGAGATATGTTTTTCCATCCGTTTTAATGCATGTCTCATGGAGAAGGTACCATACATGAGTCACTATGGCAAATTTCAGATGACAGGGTTAAGATAACAAAGTTCATGGAGAAAATTCAGTTTGGAGGTGGAGGAAAATCCCTTTTCCAGTCAGAAAATCAGTGAGCAACTGCTAGCATATACTCTAGAGTTGTCAGAGCAATATTGTGTTTAACTATTGCATCATAGAATCATAGAATGGCCTGGGTTGAAAAGGACCACAATGATCATGTAGTTTCAAACCCCTGCAGTGTGCAGGGTTGCCAGCCAGCAGACCAGGCTGCACAGAGCCACATCCAGCCTGGCCTTGAATGCCTGCAGGGATGGGGCATCCACAACCTCCTTGGGCAACCTGTTTCAGTGCATCAACAAATCCCCTTCAGAAAGGCTGCCTATTTATTGCAGCGTGAAGGTGTATCAAATGGATTCTAGTAGATGCCTTTTTGTAGTACTATTGTAAGCAGATAAATTTCACCATAAGATGAACGGGTACTGAAGGCATCATATTATGCATATTCTATTTATTCCATATAATGTCATTCATCCCTCAAAAGCATCCTTAAATAAGCAGCTGATTTCTCACAGCCCACAAGTTTTAGCCATTTCTACTGCCTACCATTTGCAAAGTGACAGAAAGTATTAGATTTCAGATGGTGGAAAGAATATGTTTCTCACTTTAAATCAACTTGAGGTAGCAGCTGCTACAATCAAGTAAAATCAAATGTGTAAAAAGAACAAGATGGTAATCAGAGCAACATAACTGTGAATGTCAGAGTAACATAACTGTGAGTGCCCACTGTTTGGCAGCATGCTGAGGCTAAAAATGCTTGGCAAGTCCACTGGAAATACTCTGGGAACATTTATCTCCCACGTGTTGGTTCTGGACCCGTAATCAATGCAGGAGACAAAGACCCATGCTGAAAATAACTCTTCAGCATTGAAAGATCTCTTCCTGCAAATTCAGCTGTGTTATACTCTGTCTGCATCTCTTTCTTGAATAAGAGTCGTCAGATGCTCTGAATGTGAAGATTTATTTCTCTTCATCCTGGTGAAGCTTTGGTGTGCATCTCACCTTAGGGGTGTGAACGGTGTAAGCCTAAATCTGAGACAGCCACTCGACTTTCATGTTGCAACCAATGCTAGGAAAAAGGCTTTCCAAGGATTTGGCTTTGCTTTTCGCTGCTCCCAACAGGTCCATTGTGATTGGATTGTGTATAGGTTTGTGGCATTTACTTTCCTGATGAATTTCATCTCTTGATTTTTGGTTCTCTGAAGTGGATCTTTAGGTGTGAGTGCATGCTTAGGCTGGATGTGGCTCTGGGCAGCCTGGTCTGGTGGTTGGTGACCCTGCTTGTGGCAGAGAGGTTGAAACTAGATGATCATTATGATAGTTTCCAACCCAGGCCATTCTATGATTCCATGACTTTCAGCTCAAAAACAAATTTGTCAATGTTTTTGAGGAAAACTAAAGTATGGAATTGCCAGATGGATACTCGGTTTGGCTTGCCACCCAGTGTAAATTTATAAAGCTGCTAGGTTAAAATTAGATGGGTTGAACACACCCAGGAAACGTTTATTTTTTTTGAATGAGTTCTGGATTGTGCAGGCAGATACAAGCAGCGTTGCTTCTGTAGGTTAACGCTCTAATAATGTACATTTCAGAGATGTTATTTTTACTAAAGCTTGGAGAACAGACTTTTACTTGCTTCTCTGCATTAATCATGCTCTTGTTTATACAGTTTGGTAAATGGCGTGAGACTGCTGCACTATAATCTAAATTTATGTATCTCTGATGTTAGGGTGTCTGTATTTAACACATTAGATCTTGGAAGGAAGTAGAATGCTTGAATATTAGGAAGACTTTATTCTCTGAAAGAGTGGTGATGCAGTGGCATAGCTACCCAGGGACTGGTGGGGTCACCATCCCTGGAGGTGTTCCAGAGCCATGGGGATGTGGGCAGGGGTGGGCTGGGGTTGGACTTGGGGATTTGAGAGGTCTTTTGCAAGCCATGGGGAAATCCTATTTGTCTCAGCAATAACAAGACAGTGCTGGGGATATCTTCTCCTTCCAGGTTATCTTTGTTGTGGGTTACGTGTACTGCAGTTTTAAGATTGGTGCTTGCCCAGTGCTCAAGAAGAGCTGTTATCTGCCCAGGGTCTTGCTGTGTGCTGTCTGACTGCCTTGAAGGCTGTGCAGCCACGCAGTCTTGTTCTTTGGTGAAAGAAAGAGCTTGACCCAAGCTCACTGCTGAGCTTTACTCTTCGTGGCTTGGAAGCAATCACTGCTGTAGTATCTGTGTGTTCTGTACTCACCGTATCAGGACTATTTGGTGTCCTGCTGTGAGCATGGAGAACAATTTTCACGTGGTCAGATAAGATGATGGAAACAAGCACACTGCCCTCACCAAAGCCAGCTTTGCAGGAATGCAAAAGGCGTATCTCTGTTGAGCAAGTTGCTCCAGCAGAGCATTTTTAAGTGAATCACAGCTATGCCTGTCCAGGGACTCAGACAAGAGAGCAGGCTTTGGAGTCTGAAAAGAAAGTGAGATGGACCGCAGCCAGAAAGAAGTGCATGATAAAAAATAGCCTGAACTTAGTAAGTGAATTCTTCCAGTACTACAGCAGCTCTTTGCCTCTGGAGCTTTCTGAAGATAAGTACTTATTTGTTTTTGATTACAGCTCAACTACGGGGTGTATGGAAGCTGTATTTAGATATGAAAGCTTTTCCTACCTGTCTCTTCCCACCTCCTGGATTTTGGTGATTAAAAATAGTTGGAGTGGAAAAATCCTGTATCAGATTAAACCCTTGTTTCATGTTTCTGTGTTTAATTAGTGCTTTTAGAGGGAATACCATTGATTTGCAGGGTAACGGTGTGATTTATTCCTTGAAAGTGCATGTAGGCAAGAAGTTTTGTCATTGTGAAGTACTATGATAATCCTGTACTGAAAATGAAACTTCAAGGGCTGTTTAATCTTATTAAATACATAACAAAGACGCTTGTGGCACAGTCAGGCTTATCACTTCTGCTGTGCCTAAAAATGTATTTTGGGTGTTCTCTCTGCTTCTACCATGAGTTCCTTGATTCTTTTCTTTTGCTTCATAACAAAAGAAAATGCATATGGCAAATCCATCCTTAAGAAGAATTTTCAGTGATATTAAACTGCTGAGTGGTTTAACCTCCTGTCTGTTCTGATCATATAGTTTATACTGGATGTTTTTCTGGAGATTTAAGAAAACATGGCTTTTTTTCCAGAAAGGGATGAAAGTTAATTGACATTAACGCTGGTACTTTGCATCACCTCTGGCTTGTGGTGATTTGGTCGCATTCAGTGAGGGGCCAGCTGCTTTGATAGCTGTTAAATAGATCTGATTTCTGCTTGTATACTGAATGCCACGACTTTTAAATCTGGTTCCTTATTTTTGGGAAAGGAATCTGTGAGCCATACAGAATGGATGCATCACTTTCTCTGTTTTTGTGGAGTGACCTCAAGAACTGTGTAGGCTGTATCAGGAGGTTGCTTACTGTAACCAGTGAGTAATAATAATAAAAAAGAATACTGAACTTTGACCACGCGTGATGTTCTAAGCCAGATTCAGAGTTAAAATGGCACTTCTGTGAGAAGGCATGCACTGCTGTAATTAATGTAAAGATGAAGTTTTTATACAGTGCACGACTTTTTCCATATGCAGTATAAATCCATTAGTGTTTTTCTAGCAATCCGCTATGTGAGATGAATAGAAAGTAAGTGAGGCAAAAGATGAATTGCTGGAGATGTTGCACATCACAGCAATGTGCTTTGATCAAGTGCTGAGCACCCAGTGAGCACTGTAGGCAAAATTGTGCTCTGAGATATCCTTATAAATACGTCAGCACAACATTTTGCTCCATACTTGGGGAGGAGGAGTGTCTTAAACACAGTGGTGTGAGCTCCATCTGGATGTGGATTCTCAGTGCATGGGACATGTGGGGCTAGCAGCGTGGTGGCTGGACGTGGTGGTTTTTGTTCTTTTAGGATAAGTGTTCTTTACAGATAATGCCCCACAGAATCACAGAACGGCCAGGTTTGGAAGGGACCTCAAGGATCATCAAACTTCAACCCCCTGCCACATGCAGGGCCACCAACCTCCATATCTAATACTAGACCAGGTTGCACAGTGCCCCATCCAACTTGGCCTTGAACACCTCCAGGGATGGACGGGGCATCACAGCCTCTCTGGGCAGCCTGTTCCATGCCCCATGACTCTACTCTTTGCTTCAGCTCTAATCTTTGATATAAATCTTGCATGGGAATTGTTTTTAGAAAATGCCCTTGTGTGGATCTGCGGCAACTACTGACTGGGCCTTGCTCCCTGCTTCAAATGTGGAGGAATGCAGCCCTTGTCTTCTAAACCTTAATTCTAGTTTAGGTCTAACTGAGAGCCCATGATGAGCTTTGGTGTTTATCAGTAGGACAGAGGCTGGCTGTCCTCAGATCTGTTTGGTTTTTCTGTCTGGACATTTTGATTTGCACTGAACTCAAAGAAATGATGGGCCTGATTCTAGGTCAAGGTAAAACAAGTGAATTGTTAAGATACAGGATTTTTTTTTGTTGTTGTGAAAACTTTTAGTGATGTGTCTTCTACTGGAAAATAATTTGACTTAAAAGTGGACAATATCAGGCTGAACAGTTATTTTCACAGCAGCAAGAAGCCTACATCATTTCCAGGAACCTGCAGGAGACTTCAAATGTAGTGATGGATTACTGCGGAAGACATTGCTCCTCTTTCCACATCTCCCTTTTTCTCCTTGCTTCCAATAATCCCTTTACTCCGACAGTGTTGATGCCCTAATTAAGTGGTGACTCAAACTTAGTAACAATTTCCTGAGTGCTGCTGGACAAATAATAGGAGTGGGTCCTTATGTGATTGAAAATACTGCTGTTGCTATGATTTTAGAGAGTTTGCAGGTTTTCTGCAAATAGAGGGTTTTGCTTGTTGCCATTTTCTAGGGAAGTCCCTTGATGAGTCAGGAGCAGAGTCTGTTTGGTTTAGATCTTGAGGAAGAAACCATCTGGGTTAGGGAAGAAGCCGCAGTTACGATTTTGGCAAGATTGCCAATTTTAATTGGCAATTAGTGTTGATTCAGGAGGTTTGCTTTGGCTCTGAAGGCTTTAGGACTGTATGCCTTGAAGAGTATTGTGCTCTTGAACAAGTGTTCAGCAGTTGTTCAACAGACTGAGTGTATAAGCATGGGTTATGACCACTATATTCTGGCTTTTAAACTGCAACCAATTGTCAAGTGATTGCCTTAAAAACATCTGTGGTGGCTTGATGTCATTTCTTGGCAGTTGCATTTATTTTTTTTTAATATATATAAATGTATATACATTAATGCTTTTGAGCAAATGGGGGAACTACACAACTTCAATCTGCAAGAGACTGCTGTGCTTTTCTAAAACCTCTGCAGGAGCATTTTTGGATTATTCTTTTATTTTACACTTATTTGTGTATCTTGCAGGGAGGCTGCAGAGATCACTGAATCAAGATCCTCATTTTATTGACTTATCATTTTTTTTGGCAGCTGCTTGATTTCTTTGAGGTAAATAGGGGAGAGTTCAGGCAAAGTTTATTTCCAGAAGTGCTAACTTGAGCAGCCAAATGTGTACAATAAGCAGAACAGAGCAAATCCACAATTATTCCTCTCCTTTCCTGAGCTTGTTTTTTTTCCTATAGACCCATTTTTTATTACTCATACTTACTGTTTGTTTATAGAATGGGTGCCTCCTGCCCACTGACAGGATGAACTTCCTTGCACTGCTTGCACAAATACCTTGGCTTGCCCTGATGAGACTGTGTGTTTGAGAGCAGAACCTTTGTGCAGCTTCTAATCTTGGCCAGTCCTTGTCTTTTTCAGTAAGCTTGTATGGGGGGAAAAAACTAGTGGGTCAACAGGCGATGTGGGAAAGGGAAATGAATGGTGCAACTGTGCTGCAGTGCTTGGAGTATCAATTATTTTTCTTATATGAAACTTTCATGATGATTTCATGGTACTAGCCTTCTTTTCTTCCTTTCTCTTTTCACGTGAGTCGTGGAAGTTGATCAGAGAATCACCAAGGTTGGAAAAGACCTTCAAACATCATCCAGTCCAACTGTCTACATACCATCAATATTTGCCTGTTAAACCATGCCCCTCAGTACAGCACCTATCTGTTTCTTCAGCACTTCCAGGAAGAATGGCTCAACCACCTCTGTGGGCAGCTTGTTACAGCTCCTCACTGCTCCTTGTCATGATATAGTTGTGAGCTGTTTTGCTTAAAGCCCCACATCTTCTTGTGGCTGCACAGGAGCTTTGGGCTTGAGCTGTCACTAGAGGTGAACTCATGTCTGGAGCTTTCCTGGAGGATGTGGGATCAGCTTTGCTCTGAGATCCCAAAAAGCCTTAAAAGCACAAACTGTGAATGTGAATTGCACTGATTTTCTGCAAGGAAAGTACTTAGGCAGACAGTATTTATCCAGGCTGTTGAAAGCAATCAGAAAACTGTAGATAGAACAGTATTGCCTGCTAACCATGCCCCTCTGTGCCACATCTCCACAGCTCTGAAATGCCTCCAGGGATGTAGACTCCTACAATTCCCTGGGCAGCCTGTTCCAATGCATTGCACTCTTTTGTCCTAATACCCAACCCAAAATTAAGAAGATTCATTAGGGAAAAAACCTTTCTTTCTCTTGTGTTTAAAAACAAAACAAAAAAAATCCACACACAAAAAAACCAAAAACGCACATCAGCAGACAAAACCTTAGCATGCCTGGCATGGGTGGTGATTAGATAAATGGAAAATGGACTGGGAGAAAAGAGAAAATCTCAAATCTCAATTGCTGAGACTGCAGAGCCCATCTGTGGAAGGTATGTGAGAGGTGTGCTTTGGCTGGATTTCCTCTCATCTGGCCTGTGAGTTGGTGGATGGTTTTGTAATTTGTCTTAGACATTTTCAGGTTGTGACTTGCCTAACATGACAACCTTCCCAGGTTGCATCTTCTAATGGTACTGATGTCTCTGGCCATGGCCATTAGTGAGCATGGCCTTACTCAGTGAAAGAATGGTATGAGCAGATATTTATAGATTACTCCCAGCCCCAACTCTTCAAGCTTGTGGGAACTGGGGATAGCAACCATCAATATATTAATTGTTTAGTGTCTTCTAAATGCTTTCTAACTTTTGGCCTTGCTGAGATCCATGTTTTAATTATACTGTGTGAAGAAACAAAGTGATGTGGCTCCATTGATATCAAAGAGGGAAAAACTGTTATACGTCAATTTGGAAATATGTTTCTGGTCTACTTGAGGTGTGTTTACTATGGGTTTGTAGCACGCCACTCTTTGATGTGGCAGCAGGAAAAGCTGAGCATATCTAAAGGATAACAAGGCTAATAGAAAATGCAGAACTAAGCGTACTAGCAAAAATTTGTCTTCCTTTTAAAAAAAAATGGGAGAAAAGAACAGTACATTAAAAATTAAGGACGGTGACCTGAAAAGTAGAAGCTGTATGCTGAGATGTCCGGAAGATGTGTGTCCATGTTTAAAATCTATTCCATCTGGTTTGTGTTATTCTCAAGGAAGGGGATTTTGGTTATATGACTGAGCATATGAAAGTAACTTCTTTTCATAGTCATTTTGATTAGTCTTCCCTTACAATCCTTTAAAAGAGAGGAGGAAGATTATATGAAGTTTTATTTAAAATAAATAAAAGGAAATTTCAAGTATTTTCTAGATGGCATTTGAAAATATACGAGTATTTGTTTATTCTTGGTGGTATCTATCTTTTTATCCTATCTAGCTGCCCTCTGGGCGAGAATTAAAATATGATGGATACTCCATATTCAGTCTACTGGCTGCCCAGCCAGCACAGTATGGGGCAGTTTTACATAAAGAAGGAGTTGTACAGAAAAACTAGCAATACAAAATCTGGTTTTAACAGTCCTATTAAATCCTCTGTTATCTTAGCTGGACTCTGCTTCAGTTTAAAGAAATAATGTGGGACCCGTTGTCTTCAGCAGGATTTTATTGAAATTTGAGGTAGAGGTTCTTTTTTTTTTTTTTTCCATTCTGATGTGTTGTCTCTCTATTATATTTATGTCTCCTACTTAGGAGATTCCCCCAGATATTTTCATTTTTAAGAGGAGAGTTGATTTGGCTAAGGCACTTGAAAAGGCTTCTGTGGATTCCTGCTTCGTCAGCTGGTATATATTTATTTACATGCATAGACATGATCATAAATAATTCACCATTCATCTCAACAAGAGGAAATTACATGCTACATTATTCAAGAATGTACAAAGACGCTGCCTGTTGTGTAAAGAGTGTAAGATTCTGCCAGTGAACCAACAGCAGTTTCGCAGCTAAAATAAAAAGACATAAATGGTTTATTATCAACTCAAGTCTCATAGATTTTTCTTCTGTCTGCAGTTTGCTTCCTACTTCAGTCAGTACTGAAATACAAAAAAGGTAAACTGTGTCTGTGATTACAACTGCTGGAAATGCTGAATGAGAGGAGTGACAAAGAGATGCTTTGGATTGCTTGCTTTTGTGGCATGAATGAGGAAAGCTTGGGCTGCTTACGCTGGGGAAAATCCTGGCGTGCATCCTGCACTGCACAGTGAAAGAATGGGGAATGAATTTAATTAAAACCTCTGGGTGAAAAAAGGGAGTGGCTGTAGGGAATTATGTTCTGGCTTTCGTGTGTTTATTACAGTGGGGTTTTATGGCATGAACATGACAGTGGGAAATCATATTAAATGTAAGCCTGCAACTAACACTTACAGATCCACCTCTCTGTGTTCTGTTAGCTGAGTGCTGCCATACTGCCCTGTGGTAGGTCTTCATAGATCATCTATTGAAGCAGCTTGTTGCAGTGTGTAAGCTGGCAGAGTTATGGTTGCTGGTGAACTGCAAATTCTCCCTTCTGACTGGTGTGATTAAGATCTCATTTATGCTGTAGCCTAAGCATATTTCTTTTTTCTTTTGCCCTTGTATGACCTTTCCCATAAAACATTTTCCTCAGCTTCCAAAGATGTAGTTAGTAAGACTTTTCTTTGAGTTTATAATATATTCACTGCACCTGACGAGGGTTCAATAAATTCCAGTCCATTTTATTAACATGCAAACGGACATAAAATTGTATGGAGAAGCTTATGCAGCATTTGTATAATCCTGTACTCTGGTTCCATTAATGCATCTCAGATGGCTCTTTTAAGAAGTTTAAGAATTAATGTCAAGTACCCAAACCTTGGATTGATTGTGTGGGAGTGTCTCAGATCAATCTGTTCAGCCACTAACACCAAGTGAGTTTTAGGTCCCAATTAGAGGAGGACTGGAATATGAAAATAGATTTTTCTTTTAGCAGTGCATAGTAACTGGTCCCTCTGAGATGCGGGTGGATTGTCAGAGTGGAGGAGCTTAGGGAGGAAGGACTGCTCAGAAGTACATGTGTATCACCTAGTATGTTTAATTGTACTGATCACACAGAATCACAGAATCACCCGGGTTGGAAGGGACCTCAAGGATCATGTAGTTCCAACCCCCTGCCTAGCAGGGCCACCAAACACACATTCAGATCAGGTTGCCCAGGACCCCGTCCAACCTGGCCTTGAACACGTCCAAGGACGGGGCATCCACAACCTCCCTGGGCAGCCCATTCCAGGGCCTAACCACTCTCCTTGTAAAGAACTTCCCCCTAACATCCAACCTCAATCTTCCCTCCCTCAACTTGGATCCATTTCCCCTAGTCCTGCTGTTGTCAGCCCTTTTGAAGAGTTTACTCCCCTCCTGGGTGTAGGTTCCCTTCAGGTATTGATAGGCTGCAATGAGGTCACCCCGCAGCCTTCTCTTCTCCAGGCTGAACAAGCCCAACTCCCTCAGCCTGTCCTCATAGGGGAGGTGTTCCAGCCCCCTGATCATCTTAGTCGCCCTCCTCTGGACCCTTTCCAAAATCTCTCTGTCTTTCTTGTACTGAGGACTCCACACCTGGACACAGTACTCCAGATGGGGCCTCACAAGAGCCGAGTAGAGAGGGACGATCACCTCCCTGTCCCTGCTGACCACCCCTCTCCTGATGGAGCCCAGGATCCCATTTGCCTTTTGAGCTGCCAGAGCGCACTGCTGGCTCATGTTAAGATGCTGTATAGTTTTTAGATATATGTGATGAATATTATAGATGCTGTATATACTGATGCTATATATATATTTTATATACATTTTTCTAGCTACCCAGATGTTATAACTACCAGCATAACCTGCTGTCTGTTCTTTGTGCACTTTTTTTCCAAGAGGTTGCTGCTTTCACCTCCGTTTTCTTACTGAGGCCCTTGTTTGCATCTCCTCTTTATGGGCAGTGTTGTTTGTTTGTTTGCCTTCTAATGGAAGGATTTCTGTTTTCATGATTTCTCCTCTTGGAACCTCTATTCCATCCTCCATGAATGATATCCAAATCAGTCTTCCTTCAGTCTCCTCCCACCAACCTTTTTTCCTCGGTGAAATTATCTGCTCAGGTGCCATATTGCTGCCAGAACAGTTGACTGACAAAGTGGAGACTTCTTTCTTATTGCCAAAACCTCCCTTCCTTGTCCTCCCGCTCTCCAGCAATAAGGACTGTCCATGTCATGGTGTTGGACTAGGTGATCTCCCTGATGAGAGAACTGCTGACCTTTTTCCCCACTTCAATCTTGTATCCTCCTCTCTCCTTGCCATTATGTTGGTGCTGAAGAATGGAGGTGTTGGGGGAAGCGGGTGGCTGCTCTCACAGATGTCCACTTGGGGACAGACAAAGGGTGTCAAAGTGATGGAACCATTCTATCAAAATCAAGTGACAAAAGCCAAAATAAATGTTGACCTTCAAAGGCATACATTACAACTTCTTTTTTTTTTTTGGCTTCTATTATTTTCCTTTTCAGGTTTTCTTAAGTTTGCTACTTCATTTTTTGGGTTTTGAAAATTGCTTTAAAATATTTCCTGTCTTTAGTTCTCAAACCAAAGTAATTCTTAGGATTCTTAGAAATACAAAATGTAAGTATTACCTGGAATATTGAAGCACATGTATCATCTGTCAGCTTTTGTATTCGATCATTTGTCTTCTCCAAACAGAGATTTGCTTTTGACCTGAAAAACTGGGTATTCCCAATAAGGGATTTAATACACTCCAAAACCAGAAAGTCTAGAGGAACTACACCTTAACATGTGCTTTAATTATGACCATCCCTTGGAAGGCTGATCACTTGGTAGTGCATTTAAGTGTCTGCTCTGAGTTCTGCGTGCAATCACAGAATTGCTCAGGTTGGAAAAGACCTTAAAGATCATCAAGTCCAACCGCAACCTAACCATACTACCCTAACAATGCCAAATATAAGCACAAACAACTCTGAACGCCTCTGGCCACTCTTTGGTTGTAAGCAACCGTGGTGCTTATTAGAGGCACATGCCTTTTGCAGCATGGTCCTTCAGCCTGAATGTGGCACCCACAAGTGCTCGGAATGACGAAACATCCACTTGAGGGGCTCCTGCACAACCTCACCTGCACTGAAGTGCTGGCATTTGAGAGGGTTTGCTGGGTCAAGGCTTTGTCTTGGATTTGCTGTGCTGATGGTACATTTCATTTGACTAACACATCTTGACGTTTTTTATTGAGCGGTATGTTTTCAAGATATATTTGACAAGAAATGCTGAAAGCATCTTGCTGACTTTTCTCTGTGTTACTGGTAGTTGCTCTTGTCCCAGAGCCATTAGGTACAGAAGCCAGAGATCCTGATGTGAGTTTTTCATTACATCTGTATTTCTGCCCTTCAATTTACTGAATGCTTTCCTTGTGGCTTCTTTGGTTAGCTGTTGTTTGACCTTCTTCCCTATGGTCTTGAAAGCAGGCTGTTGCCTTTTCCCTGCCTCATCTTCTGACCTGAGTTCCTGCCTCATTTCAAGGAAGTTAATGTAAGGCTGTCGTGCACAGAAGGTGGGAATTTAACTTGTGTTACTGGCTGCTACCCAAAAAGAACAGATTAAAAGCTGTTACAGAGGTCAGTGACCAGATGAAGGAGAGACAGTGGTGTTAACTGTGGCTGCCACAACTATTTGATGTGGGCAGGAGCGTGGGTGGAAAAAAAAAAAAACAGCAACCCATTGTAGACCTGAAGCCAAGCACTTCCCAGGTTTAATATCGTGAGTACTGTAATTAACATCCTTAGCATGCAGGAGACATCTTTCAAATGCTAGCGTGAAATTGCTGGTGATGAATTGTAGTTCTGCCATAACCTCAAATGAAGGTGAACATGAGTATTTCTCAGTTTGCTCTTCTGGTTGATGGTATATATGGCTTTGTTTCTTTAGGTTACACGGCGCGGATCCTTGAGAGCATCTCTGGGATGATGAAGCTTCCAGGAACAGCAGCCTGGTTTGGAATCTGAGTGCTTTAAGACTATCTGGGAATTTCTACCCACATTTGCCTATTCCAGTGTAAATCAGAGGACAATGAATTCATTTCATTTTTTGCATATTGTCACACTACATAACAATTTTTCTTCTTTCCCATTTTGTTCAATGGGAAAAACTTGAGCCAATGGTGCAACTTTGCCGCGTTCGTCCTTCTGAGCCAAATTCCTGGAAACCACGTCTGCAGTGCATCTATTTTTGAAGCTGATGTTCTTTTTTCTGCATATGCCACACGTGGCTTTTGGAGTGTTAACTATTCTGGGTTGAACCTGCCCTTTTATGTTGAAGAGAATTCATAGAATCACTCGAGGAATTCAATAATTTCAGTCTTTCAGAAAATGACTCATGCTTCAGAAATGTTTTTGTGGCTGTCCTTGGCTTGTTAATGCAGGAGTTTAACAGTATTAATATGAGGCATTGCATTAATTGTTGCATACACTTATTACCAAATGACTTGAACA
The DNA here is from genome assembly GCF_019232065.1 of Centrocercus urophasianus. Taxonomy (NCBI): domain Eukaryota; kingdom Metazoa; phylum Chordata; class Aves; order Galliformes; family Phasianidae; genus Centrocercus; species Centrocercus urophasianus. The sequence goes on from NW_024884722.1 coordinate 3,513,211, forward strand.
GACAGTGTTTCAGATGTCGTGGCCATAGCCACAATAACCAGAAGTGTCCTGTTTGCAAAGGAGAGAACGGAATCCCTTTGTACGCTGATAGCAAGCAGATGAAGTTGCTTGCAGTTTTGGAAGTAAGGACTGATCACAGTGAAAGCTGGAATGGATTTTTCTGCTTGAAGAAGGGGAAGCTATGCAGCTTAATATTTGGGTTGGTTATAATGACTCTAGTGATGGCATCCTATGTACTGACTGGAGCCAAGCACAGCCTGTTGTTAATACCATCTCCCTTCCATTACGGAGCTTTTACTAGCAATCCAAGTTTAATGGACAATGAAAGCCTTACTGACATGAAAGATCATTACCAGCCTTCTAAAATTAATATTTCATATGTAAAGGATTATCCAAGCATTAAATTAATTATTGACACTATTACTTCAAAGATAGAGTTTATAACGAGACAGCGCCCTGGTTTAGAGGAGCTGAGGAAACAAGAGCCACATGTAAGTATGAATTAAAGCATCTGAAACTGCTGCGTGTTGGTTTGTTTCGAGGATTTGGGGTTGATCTTCTGAGATCAAAACTGTGCAGCTACTCTGATGTATGCATTGTGATTCACACCACCCAGAGCCTCCTGATTTATGCCTGTTGAAAAGCTGATATTACAGACCACATCCTTCTGAGTCACAGGCAAAATGGATGGGCTGTCTAAACGTTCTTGACACCTGAAACAGAAAATCAGGCAGTCTTCCGACGGCTGTACAATCTAATTGAATTGAGAACCTTGCCTCACTCAAAGTCATTCTGAGTTAGTCACATTTGCCAGCAACCTGAAATGATAAATAAGAAAGCAGCCTTTCTGTCAGCAGTATGCATTCCTGAAAAAAATGGACATTGCAGACTTTGTGTAGTTCAGATTGGAAGTTAATCTGAGCATTACAACTCTGACTTGATAAGTTAATTCCTGGGGTGGCAGTGAGGTGGGGAAGTATGGATTCTGGCCTTAAAATCAAAGCCTTTCCCATTGTATTCCTCTCCCACTCCAACTGTTTGTACTGGATTTGGTTCCAATGCCACTAGAAGAAAAAAAGTTGTTTTTTTAAAAAGCTAAAGAGTTATGTCCAAATATGTTTCTATTGTTTGCTTACTGTGCTATGTTAGAAAAATAGAGTTGCCATTTTCTTGCTGCCTGTACTGAAATTGTTGTTCTTTATGTTGCAGATGTTTTCAGTAATTCCTAATAAATTCCTTCCAAATAGCAAGAATCCTTGTTGGTATGAAGAGTACAGAGGAAACACAACCACAGACCCTTATACAACAAACTCCTATGCACTCTATTCAAAGCGTTTTCGAACCATATTCGATTACCTCAGGAAGGTGTTTTGGAACCACTTGTACCATTACAAGGACAAACACTACCGGCTGCGCTGTCTCCCCCATTTCTACATCATTGGGCAGCCCAAGTGTGGGACGACGGATCTGTACGACAGGCTTCGGCTGCACCCCGACGTTCGGTTCTCTGCCATCAAAGAGCCTCACTGGTGGACGAGGAAGCGCTTTGGTGAGTCAACGTGCTTTGTGGTATTCAGGAGAGCTGCCTCTATGAAGCTTTGATGCTTCTTGTGTGTATGCGGGATTAATTTGCTGGATTTGTTGCATACTGATTTACCTTGTTTAAAAAAATGTATATCCAGGTGACAGATGCTTTTGTTTGGTGATATTTTGGGTTAAACCTTTGGAGATGATGCACATGAGGGAATGAAGGGTCTGGAGCACAAGTCTTAGGAAGAGCAGAGATTGTTCAGTCTGGAGAAGAGGAGGCTCAGGGAAGACCTCATTGCACTCTACAACTTCCTGAAAGGAGGTTGTGCTGAGGAGGGTTTGGCCTCCTCTCCCAGCCATCAAACAGGACCCAAGGAAATGGCTGCAAGTTGCGCCATGGAAGATTTAGATTAGATATAAGGAAAAGCTTTTTCTCTCAAAGAGTGGTCAGGCACAGGAAGGGGCTGCCAAGGGAGGTGGTGGAGTCACTGTCCCTGGTGGTGTTTGAGAGGAGTCTGGATGAGGTGCTTCAAGATATGGTTTAGTAGCTTAGTGGGTAGCATTGGTGATATTGGGATGGTTGGACTGGATGATCTTGTAGGTTGTTTCCAGCCTTGTGATTCTATGACTTTACTTTTCATCTGGTTTGTTAGCAGTGGTTTGGAAAATCTAAGGAAAAAAAAAAAAAATTAAAATCCTGGATAAAACTGATGCTGTTTTGTAAAAGCAGGAAGAATAATAGATGGGTTGTGATAGGAGATTTTAAAGAATAGCAATAACTGTTTTACTTTGCAACGTTTTTCTATAAAGCCTTTTTTAAACGAATAGTGCTGGGTTGGTATTTGATACATGGATTTCTTCAGTCCTTCTGATTCAGTAAAGTACAGCTGGTTTTGGTAGCTGCTTTGCTAGACAGCTCTCTCCCACCGAGGAACCTGGACGTATTTCTAATGCTTTTCCTCCTGAGTGGTATCAATATTTCATGACGTGACTCTTCATCTCTAGAGGCAGGCAGCAGCTGAGGTTATGGTGTGCTGGAGCAAGGCACATCCATCTCTTGTGGTCGCTTTTTCAAAGGGTGGCTGAGAGCCATGGGCCTGACTGCATCATTTTATCCAACTGAAGTGTTTATGTCCTTTGTGTTCTCTTTCCCCTGGGTGCCAGCACAGGTCAGTCTTGTGGTTAAAGACGAGATGAGACTCAGCAGCTCCAGTTTTAGATCCTGGCTTTGTTTTGTGCTTAGTGCTTTCCTTAGTACTCAGTTTATTCCATCCAGGAACACTCTGTGTCTTCCCACTGTAATGGAGGTGGGGTCCAGCTGCTCGGAGCTGGGACACTGATATCAGAGTTCACAGGCTTTTCAGTGATATAACCATTTCCAGAAGGAAGATGCTGGTTATCTATGCTTCTATTATAGGAGTTTTGATCTTCACTGCTTGCTGGGGTGGGCTCAGCCATGGATCTGGGATTTCTAACCTATACACAAATGGCTTTGTTTTCTTCTCTGGATATGTATTTTCTTTCTTGGCAAGTGCTGTGAGAAAGTGGTTCATTTCAAACTCTGAGTGGTAGCTCGTATGTAGCATAGCACAGAAATAGCTCAGAAGCAGTGAGCTTGGCTTTCTTTGTTTTGAATACAACTAACCCTCTTCAAAGTATTTTAGACATTGTTATAAATTAAGAGCTAAATGATGAAAACAGTTTTGCTTTTGACGTAACTAGCTCCAGTTCTGGAGATGCTGGAGGTACCAGTGTGCAGTACCAGGGCTACTTGAGAACTCAAACAAGAGCCATCATGGTTACCAGGGAGCCTCATGGGAAGGAGGTCATTTTGCACAGGCAGAGGCTGGCTGAAGAGGAATTGATAAGAACTGCCTTCTGGACTGAGGGAGGAAAGTCAGATCAGTGAGGAAAGTGGATTTGAGAGTTGGATGCTGTGAGTGCCACACTGCTTCTCTGTGGGTCTGAAGGTGCAGGGTCCATCAGCAAAGCCATCTGTAGAAGTTTGTTCCTTCCATGAGAGTATCTTGTCCACGACAACTTTCTTTTCTTTTTTTTTTTTTTTTTTTTTTTAAAGTTTTTAATTTTTTTAAAGCTGAAGAATGAGGAAAGCTTGCAGAACTCAGGATCTGGTGGGAGGGAGATCAGTAGAACTGACCTGTTCATCATTTCAGGCTGTCTGCCATTTGGGAAGACGAAATTTTTGTTTCCTCAGCAGTACTTTATCTGGTGGCTGCTATTTGGATGGGGAGGTGCATAAAACAAATAGTCCAAGCTGTGAAACTGAGTCAGCACCATTTAAAAGCCAGCTTGTGGGTATGACTCCTATGCTGCTGGCTATTAAGTCGTTTAGTTTCTAACACTTATCTGGAGAAGAAAGTCTCTTTGTTCCATGGCATTCTCTAATTCAGTGATTTTTACAAGACTGACTAATTTCAGCTAAAGCCAAATAACCCTCCTGGGAAGGTCTCATTTCACAAATCATAGCTTTCCTGTTCTGCTGGGATGGCTGATGCTTGGCAGGACTTTGTCCCAGCTTGACTGTCTCTCTTTCCTGGCCCTTAGCCACAGCTTCTACTCACAGGTGACAATAAATGACACTGTGCATGCAGGGAGAAGGCTGGTGTCATTGAACGTGCCCTGGAGAGTGAGGTGAGAGAGGAGAAGTGAGGTGCCAATGTGTAGCCTTGCTTTCCTTCTTCTGAAAGAGGAGCACATAAATGATTTCCCAGTTCTGATTTTGCTGAGTGCGGGTTGGTTTGCATATTTGTCGTTAGAGTCTGGTTTTAGTCTCAATACAGTAACTCTAGTGGGAGTCCATATTACTCCGGTTTATACTGTTGTAAATGTAAGCAGAATCTGGTCTTTCATATTCATTCTTAAAGCTAAATTCAGAAGAAAATAAATACAAGCTATTCATGCAGGAGCTGTAAAACATATTACTTAAGATATCTGCTATCATTGTGAATGTATGGCTTAATCGTATAGTGTCTTGCATCTCTGCTACTTCATTATTGGCACTTCTGAGTGTTACACTTCATGGCTCTAATTTTGTGCTGCCGTTAGCTGGATCAGATCCAGAAATGTTAACGAGGCTGTCTTCATCTACCCAGCAGTTAATCTTGCGCTGCTATATATGTATATGTATATATTTAACTTCTTTCTTTTCACTGTTTCTAGGAATCATTCGTCTCAGGGATGGATTTCACGATCGCTACCCAGTGGAAGATTACCTTGATCTGTTTGACTTAGCAGCTCATCAAATTCAGGGTGTGCTGCAGAGCGAGGCAGCAAAAGAGCACAGCGAGATGAATAACATCATAATTGGTAGGGCAGATACAGCTTCTAAAATATTTGTATCTGTGGGCTTGTAGCATCTGGAATTGACTGGAGAGGGGCACTTTTAAGTGTGACTGATGCACTGCATGGGGCTGCTGATATTGGTTTCCTCTGCTGTGTGTGCATAGTGTGGAAGTTGTTATAAGATGCCCTAGAAAGCAGAGCATGCCTGATGAACATCAGCGTTTAATTATATAATACAATAAAAAGAGAACAAGGGAATTTCGTTACTCCTTCCAACATAGTTTGTGTTTTGTTATTGTTACAAAGGGTTTGCCTGTAGCTTCAGGTTCAAACACTGCAGTGGTATATGTTTCCCCCAGGCATAGCAAACAAATTATGCCATTTGTTTTTACAGTCCCGTAGAAATCCTGAGCAACGCTTTCCATGATAGCAACACAACTCCAGTTGGTTCTTCTCAGGCTCCATCATAAGAGATGTGTAGGAAGGGGCCGCCCTTTTGTGTGCCATCGTCCCTATGTAGCCTATGGTGGACTGAAAGAAACTTAGTGAAACCCTTGAGCTGTCTTGTTACCAGCAGAGATAACACAAGTTCCTAGCAGGAAAACATAGGGTCAAGCTGAGGCTATCTAAGAACTAAGAAGCACGATACAGGATCCAATCACAAGATAATTTTATGGCTCCAGTTGATATTAACTTAGCATTAGAAATGTAAAGGTCCAGTTCAGAAGTGCAATTGTGTTGCCCTGTGTGGAAGCTTGCGATCAGATCCAGGCTCCATGAAGTGTGCCTGGATTTGCTCTCCACAACACGTGGTAGCCAATGCACTATTGTGCAACTGGATTATGGTGCCTGTGACGAAAGTCAGCAGGTATTCTTAAGTTCTGGTTTTGCTTTCTGCTAGAAGCAGAAAACCAAAGGGAAGACACTTTGGCCTCAAAATCAACCAGGGAAACTGGATGTTTCCACGAAAAGGCTGGTTTGTTGAAAAGAGACTTTTGAAGTAAGCTGAAGTCCTACAGAAATTGGGGTTTTTGCTTCCCTCCCTTCAAGGGAACACCCTCAGAATCTTCATCACGTTCTGACGCAAGAATAATGAACCTGTTGTTGACTTGATGAAATGGTGACATTGTCTTCCATTGCCCAGCCTTGGCTGCAGTCATGTCTGTGTGACACCACCTCAGCTTCTGTTGAAGTCTGCCATCTGAACTGTCAAATATTTGGTGCTGAGCAAAACTCGTAGGACTAAGAAATATTGCCATCAAGGACATCTGCAGATTTTCCTCCTACTTACTCCTCCTGCCCTTTTATGGGTGAAGTGTTTATACTAATTATATTCCCTAATCTAATCAGCACTGTACATCTTTGATTACTTACCTCCTGTTGTAGCTTTTTCTGGAGCTCAATTGTGTTTCTTTTTCCTGTAGTCTCATTTCTTGTTTCGTTAAGGTTTCTGTTCACCTTTCTTATTAAGTTTACAGCAAAAGTCTTGAATGATTATTCTCATTAAGTCATTTTTTTATTACCTTGGTTCAAAAAAAAAAAACCAACAAAACCAAAACACACAACCCACAATACTGAAACAAGGCTAGCTTGTCTAACTTGAATTTGTGTGAATATCAGGTTTGCTTAGAATCCTCCTCTTTCTTATTTTGAATGATTGGTAACAAAAATCTAATTAAAGCTGTGAGCATTTCAGTTGTTCATCATGCTACATGATTTTGAGAACTTCAGCTTTGTTGGATATTATTGGGTAATAATTGCATTTTTGCAAATAGAATGATGTCTGCTGAGAGATGAACCAGAGCGGATGGTGCTGCTCTAGCTTGAGGCATTCTGAGCAGGGCTTGTTTATCTGTGATCATTAATAGGATGAGTTCACAAGATTGTCTTTAGAAAACATAATATGATTATAATCCATTAGTGACCAAATACAGAAGTTATACATTTATTCTTTAGGCAGCTTATTAATTCATATTTTCTTTAAGTCCATAAGAAAAGATAATTTTTTTGGTTGCTGTGCAATAATGAGATGTAATTGCCAGCAGTGTTTAATTTATCTCATGTCTAGTATGGCTCACTCTTTGCAGATATTAAATCTGTATTATTACACAGCAGAGAATACTGTCAAATTACTAGGAGGTGGGTTTTTTTTTTGTTTTTTTTTTGGATGTATCAGAAAACTAAAATTATAAGAGTCAGGAGAGACCAGAATTATTTTATTTATTCATTTTTCCCCCTTTTTTAATTCCTGATGGCCATCTTGTTTTGAGAAGAGTTGCCTTGTGGAACCCAAGCTCTCCAGGGCTGCATGCATTAGGGCAGCACCTTTAAGCTTCTGTTAATGCTTCAGCATTGTTTGGTGTCTCTAATTGTCCTTTGCTTCTGCCCCACTTGTGGATGCTGGTAGTGGCAGCTGATCCAGCTGAGATTATTTCTGTGGAGTGTTTTGGTCTGTGGCAAGAATAACATCCCATTTATGACTAAGTGCAATGACTTTATTTGGTTCTGCTAGCATCTGTGTATGCAGATGTGTTCAGCTTTGTTCACTCTACGTGAGCTAATTAGGGAAAATCCTATAGAGAGCATCAAATATGATCAGAAGTCTTTGGAGCAGTGGAGTATGAAGGAAGATCAGAAAAAAACAGAGAGGAAGAGACTGCGTTATAAGAGGATGTGGAGATGGTGGGGGTCTACAGTGCAGCCAGACACTTATTGTGCAGAATGCTTCCCATTGTAAGGACCACCAAGCACAGGCTCTTAATGAGGTTCTAGACTTCAATTATCAGCATGATTGAGACAAGTATTGCTTAGGAAGTGTTTTCAGCTCAGCCCTTGCTATTGGGGAGATGTCGTGGTGACTGTCCAAGGCCCTTCCATCCCTGCAGCACCTTATTCTGTTGCTCTGGGCATGCCTCGTGTCCTTCTCTGCTGGCACAGGTACAGCTGTGCAATGCTTCTTGGCCTGGCCATCTCCTCTTGCCTTCTCTTGGGTCTTTTATGCTTCTGCTTCGCTCAGCGTGAGATCTGGGCTGAGTGCATTTTAATTGACAAGTCAAAGCATGCTGGTGATCAGGCAGTGCCTTGGTTAATTAATTTAGAGCGGAAAAGCAGAGCTGTTGTGGACACCCAGCTTTAGCCAACAGACCTGATCTCCCTTTGAAATGAGGCAAAGTGAACATGACAGAAGATTAATGTGTTTTCTAACGACTCCGAGACTTTACTAATGAATCACATTATGCTAAGCTGGTTTGGAACAAATACCTAATTCACTTTGTATTTTGGCAATCTTTTAAAGTCTTTATTGGACTTTCCCAAGAGATGAAAACAAGGAAAATCATGTGAAAGTCTACAGGTCTGCAACACTGTTATTTTTTTTCATCTCATTACCTTTGATTGAAGGGAAAAAAAAAAAAAAAAATAATGAAAAATCTCTTTAACAAGAATTAGCTTTCATTAAGCTTTCAAAGTCTGGAAGTTGCCAAAAGGTTTTTATATATGTTTTGTTAACATATCCATGCCACGTGAATGCCAGTATGACTTCAAAAGAATGGGAAGGTTGAACCATTCAAAGCATCATACCAGATCATTTATTCTAGTTGGAGCATCACACACCTTGCTCTGGCAGGGATGCTGCTGTTTGTGCTTCTCCCTGTAGCACTGCTTTGAGAGTAAGTAGCTTAAGAATCTAAGAATGTAAGAATCTGGCACTTAACCGTGTGCTAATCTTTAATACTTGACTTCTTTCATAAAGGGATGCTTCAAATTGCAGCGACTGAATTCAGTGCCAGTGCTTTTTTTCGTTCTGTATTTCCCACGTGCTCTCCAGCTTTCCTGTTTCTGTTCTAAGCAATACTGATCCACTGAAGTGCTGGTTTCCACTTCTTGCACTGGTTTGTTGCAAGCTGTAGCTTGCAGTGTTCTGTCACTGGGGAGCAGCAGCCAGAGCAGCCTGCAAGAACCAGTAAAGTGTGCTGGAGTTTGCAGCTTTTAAATGGTTTATAACAGCAATCAAAATTCCACTCTGATACAAGAAATGAAATGACTTACCAGGAGAGATGCTTTCTATTTCCAGGGGAAGCCAGTGCTTCCACCATGTGGGACAACAATGCGTGGATTTTCTTCTACGACAACAGTAGCGAAGGAGAACCTCCCTTCTTAATCCAGGATTTTATCCATGCCTTCCAGCCAAATGCCAAACTTATCATCATGCTGAGAGATCCTGTTGAAAGGTGAGCAAGGGTTGTGTTGTAAAAGTATGCGAGAACATTTACATGCCTCGGTGTAAGTAATCCTGTGAAGTGTTTCACTTCATATTAAATAATAAGCTTGATGCCTTTGAGGACATACCACTGCAAATAAATAAGATTGCAGAGAGCTCCAGGATCAGCAAGTGATAAACTTCTTCAGTAATAAAATGCTTAATGCACCACTCAAAGCTCACTTAAGACGATGTTATCCTGCTGAACTAACAACTACCCAGGAGCTCACCCTCTGCCTTTCCTGTCTTTGTGAAGGAAGGGCTCTATCTTTGCAAAAGTGTAAGCTGCTTTTAAATGGCTTTCCATAGTTTTGGCCACAAATGTCCTTTCCATCTGCATTTTACTTCTCTCTCCCGTCTTCCTCCAGTCTTTTAGGGGACTTCTTTCTGCTGTGTCCTCTGCAGGAGGAGGAGGATAGATATTGGGGAGGGTGGAGGAGGCCTTTTCAGGTGCCTATTCAGGTAACTTGGGCCAGGTCACGGGGGTCCTTGTCCCTGGAGGTGTTCAAGAACTGTAGAGATGTGGTACTGAGGGACGTGGTCAGTGGGCATGGTGGGGGTGGGCTGGGCTTGGTGATCTTAGTGGTCTTTTCCAACCTATGACAGAGGCAAGCAGCATGCAGATGTCAGCAGGCACCTACACATGAGTTGCAGAGCTGTGCAAGTGCTTCCCATCTCCCATGGCAGCAAATACAGATCTCAGCTTTCAACTGCTTCTCCTGACGTCAGGATTGAGCAGATGATAATGCTATGCAGGAGAAGTAGTTGAAGTGGCTCCCTCATGTAAATTAGCAACAAATTCCCTGATTGCTTCATCCTCCATAATGTGTTTGCCATCTATAATAAGGATGAGATGGAAAGTGAGCTTCACCTCCCTTATTGTCTTCACAATCAATGGCTTCTGTTTGTTTACAATTCCCAGTGCCCTTGTTGGTGACTGCTCACCTGAATGGCAGAAGGGGCACCTGGGGACAGTCATCTTGCAATATTTGGGAGGGTGAAGGAGCTGCACAGAGCCTGGTGCATGAGAGGCCCCCCCAGAACGGGGGATGTTTGAACAACCTCAAGGTTTGGGGCGGTGAGCATCTATATCCCATTGTAATGGATGGGTATAGAGGGTAATGACTTTAAGGAGCTGGAACAGCTGAAATCCCAATCAGTGAAGGTTTTATTTCCAAGCAGATGTCCCCAGAATCAAAAACAGATGGGAAGAAATATAGAAAAACTCTTGCTCTGCAGAGAGAGAGAGAGAGAGAGCTTGTCTTCAATATTGTAGCTTTCCGTAAGATGTCAGCAAGTCTTTAACAATCTGGGCTTATTTTAATGGATGACTAGAAATACTGAGTACTCCTATTAAGCCTTTCAAACAAGTGACGTCCTGCCCATGCTGTATGTGATGCCTGCTCTGCCCCATATCTCTGTCCCAGCTCATAGTTGGAATCCTCAGGCACTGCTGGGCCTCAGTGTCTTCAGCACTGCATAGTCTGCATACTGTGCTTAGTACTGTCCCTCTGCTCTGAAACAGAGCCCTTCCATTTAAATACATTTTTTTCCCCCTCCTTTTATTGCTCATGAAACAGGACCAATCCTTAACTTTTGTGGTAATTTTTCCAAAATATGAAGCAAACTGCCAGTAAGATATTTCAATTTTTTTTTTTTTTTCAGGCAATCAGCATTAAATTAGTATCTGTAGGATATCACTGATGCAAACAGTCTGCTGAGGTGTTTCTCCAAGCAGTTCTCAAAGCACCATGATCAAACACAACATGCAGTGCATGGTATGGCAGAATAGTGTTAATTCTGTAAATGGAGAAACCTTTGGGAATTTTCTGCTTATAGCACAGAGAACAAAGGTGGGATGCAGTGGCTGGAGCTGTGCACTGCCTGTGCAGCTGGGTGTTCTGCAGGCTGATGCCAGGCAGTATCACCTAAGCACTGAGTTGGTATCTGCTGGTTGGAAAGGACTGGGCAAAGATCAGGATTGTCATCCTTAATAGTTGTGGCATTGGGTGCTACTGCTTCTTTTTTATAGTTTGCCATGACTTGTATTTTAAAGGGTGCAAAAAATTAAATGAAAGCCAGTCTGCAACATATGCATCTCTTTTCTTCCTTTTTAAGTGAACAGATAGTTTTCATTTATGTCATGTGGGAATTAAGATCCTGTTGTTGCAAAACACCAAAACAAATAAGTGCAAAGGGGGGCTATTCCTGTGCTTAAGTGCTTTGCTGGATTAGAGCTGAATCTTTCCAAATAAAGTGATGGATTTTAAAGCACCTGTGGCAATCTAGGGAAGTTTAAAAATAAATAAAGCTAGTGCAGTACAAAAGGCTGCCACAGCAATAAAGGGAGCCTGTGTCTTTTGAATGAGGCTGATAGGATCAATGGACTTGTGTTGAGGGGTGGTGCTGTGGAGCTGTGATATGCTGCAAACACAATGGGAAAGCAACTCCTTCTCAGGTGTTTCAAGGTTGACTAAATAAGAAAGAAAATGAAAACACCGTGTTCCACAGATGGCTCACTGTCTTAACATTGATGCCACGCTACAGCGTCTGCCTTGTCTCTTTCAACCAAGTGTTGTTGGAAGAGTTTAATCAAGTTCTTAAGGATTAACACACAAGTCGATCCGTTGTTTGGATCTAGGTTCTAGACTGTTTTCCATTCCACTTTCCCCCCAGGGACAAGATTTTTGGTGATCTTTTCTGAGCAATGTTAAACAACCATAAAGCATGTGCTAAGAGTTATGCCATGAGGGGATACCTCCTGAGTTTAGAGGAATTCTGCTGCTGGTGGCTGACACAAGGCTCTGCTCCTGCCAAGAGATAGGGCCATGTCCTGCTGTCCTCAGAAATGGAGTGGGACTGGTAATTTGGGGGGAATTTTGAGAAGTTGATGTGGAAACTATTTGGGATTTAAGGTGGAGTAACTGCAATAACTGGAATTTTTCCTATTTTTGATTTTTGTTAGTACCAGTTTGGTCATTACAGAAAAATCACTGTTTCTAACTCATCCCATTCCTCTTTTGGTCTCAGCTGTAAGCTGTTTCTATCCATAGCAGTGTAGAGCATGTGGTACAGAGGGGTACTAATATCACCTGAGATCAGTTCTAACATACACGTAAACTATGTATGTTCACTGGAACAGGCTGGCACTTGAGCATCCCCTGAGATGGGACGCCCGCAGCACATTTGGATAACTTGCTCAAGGCCAGACTGGATGGGGCTCTGGACAGCCTCAGCTGTTGGATGGCAACCCTGTACAAAGCAGGCACTTGGAACTGAATGTTCTGTAACGTTCCCTCCGACCTAAGCCATTCTACATGACCAAAATGATGCATTTAGAAGGAAATACTTGCTCATGCAATTTACTAGGGTGTGGATTTCATATGGTGCTGACCTTGCAATCAGGGATGAGGGTGAGCAGCTCCCTGGAGTAACTGCCATTCTGAGCCAAAACCCATCAAAATGAGTACAAAACGTGCTGTTGCTGCGCAGTGCAGGTGGGGCAGTGCTACTCACACGTGGCTCTTCTCTCAATTCATGCCACTGATTGCAATTGTTCTGTAAATAGATGGTCTTTCATTTCCTTTCTCATTTACTCGCGCATATTTCATTCGCAGATTGTACTCCGATTATCTGTACTTTGCAAGTGCTAATAAATCTGTGGAAGATTTTCATGAAAAAGTGGCGGAATCGCTGCAGCTGTTTGAGAATTGCATGCTGGATTACTCCCTGAGAGCCTGTGTCTACAACAACACCCTTAACAATGCCATGCCTGTACGTATTCCCAAAGCCATTGGATTCCTTGCTTGTGTAACAACATGCTGTGTCGAGGTTATTAAAATGCCCAAACTGTGCCTATAAGCATCAAGAAGTAAAACTCTCTTTTCATTTGTAAAGTGGATGACATAAATATACATGCAGGCATGTAAAAGCTGATGTATCGGCTCAGCTGTCTCACCAGTCTGTTCCCTGATGAATGCCAACAGCAATAATATGGTTGTTCTATTGTGCAGGCATATGGAGAGCACATCTAGTGAAGATTGCAGTTTAATGTGTATGCTTTTTGCAGAACTCTCAAAAAGTAGCTCTGGCAAGGATATTCGTGATATGAAATTGCCTCAAAATCAGAAAAAAAACTGTGTATTCTTTTTCAAGGAAAGGCTAGCAGTAACTAGATAAAACTTTCTTTTTAGAATTGTGGACATCCAAAAATGATGAGAAGTACAGAAACTGCTGCCAGGAGATCAGAATGCTGAGCCTGTTGTACCAGAATTCACATGTTTAGTGTAGAACTGGTTTCAAATTTTGCTTGAGGATGAGGAGAAAGGCTTTGTAGAATAATATGGAAGAGATTGGCTTGAAGTATCAAGTCTTACTAGTTTGCCATTCAATCCTGTTTTATTTGCTGAGACTTCAAAGGGCTTGGACGGAATACTGCTTTCTTTTGTCACCAGGGTGAAGCTATTGCCTCCTCCAGTCAATAAAATAACCATAAATAGCATACCACAGAGTTGTTTGCCAAACTGCTGTAGGAGCTGCAGGATATTCCTCTTCCTTACTTCAGCAGGTAGATGGGAGCTGCCAGGCTTGGATGGAAGCCTCCAGGACCTCACAGATATGAGCTGCTGCCAGGCAGCATTATGATACTTCCTAGCCATCTGATTGCACAGATGTCTTCTAGTGCAGGGAAAGAACCATTTTTTCTCTCTTCTTCTGAAGCACGCTTCATTTGTTGTCTTAGGCAGCCCACAGAAAATGATATGAACACAGGCAGGTGTTTGTAATAAAACACAGATGCTAACGGTTCCTTGATGGACCTCAGCCTCTTCTTCAGCCAAGTTAATGGGCTCTTTTATGTGCATCGTTTGCTGCAGGCGTAGGGATTATTTTCCCCTAAGAGCTCATTCGATTGCCAATTTTGACTTCTTGCTAATTGTTGTAACAGAAAAGTTTTGTTCTGCTACTGGTTAATATGTTCCTGAAAGAAGAGAGGCGAATGTCATAGATGTTGTCACTGTGAGTGATGGGTGCCAACGTGTACAGAAAGGGATGCTTGTTGGCTTGTCCTTGTGGAGAATCAGTGAAAAATACGTGAATTGGAAAAAGGCATGCAGGGCCACAGTGATCAAATAAAATGTGCAGATGCAGATGTTATGGGAGGGAGAATGGCTTGGGAAACTAATGCCTTTTGATGTGCAGGACTGGGACTGGAACACTGGGACTTAGGAAAGGATGTAACGTTCTGAAAGGGTAATGGTGAAAAAGAAGTCAGTACAACATACTACAGGATAGAAAATTAAGATTCTATAGCCAGGAAAGCACATTATGATAATAATGACTTTGCAGTAATTCAAAATATGGATTATTTTGCTGGAATTCAGATGTCAGTGTAGGTTTCATGAGTCAATGTAAGAAACAGAAGAGACTTGTTACCTGCTTTCATCAGTTCCGTGGAAATGTGACTTGAAGTTAAGTATCTTTTACAAAAAGCACTTATGATTTGGGAATTGTGTTCCTCTCTCTTAAGCCTGAAGAGATTTGGAAAAATATTCATAAGCATAGCCAGAGGCTGGACTTCTAAGAATGTCAGACAACCCTTTTAATACTGCAACTTGTTATGTAAAACCAAGGTGGGGAGACAAAGACCAATTAGGTCAGGACAAGCTTTCCCATCCATTCTTGTCCTCTCTGGTGTGCACAAATTGGTGTGTCTGCCATTTGGAGTGCATGGTCAGGTCGTTTGTAAAATGATTTCTTCACCCTGAGACCATCTGCAAAGATTTCTGTAAGCTGCACTGAAAACAAGAGGAAGATTAAAACATTTTCAGGTGCTGTCTTCTCATGCGAAGACCTTCTAGAGATCAAGTCTGGGAGTTTTGCCCACAAGACACGGGCAAGTGCTGGTTTGTTACTGCTCAAAGTACTGCAAATGAATTCTTTTCCTGTTTTTCTTTCTGTGCTTACAGGTGAGGTTGCAGGTTGGGCTTTATGTTGTGTATCTTTTGGACTGGCTGACCGTTTTTGATAAAGATCAGATACTCGTTCTTCGCTTAGAGGACCACGCATCAAATGTGAAATACACCATGCACAAGGTGTTCCAGTTTCTGGATCTGGGTAGGTGTTCTCTGGCTGCTTGGAGATAAGTACACGCAAAATTGTTGTTGTCCTTCCTCTAGGTCACTTTTGCTTTATCCGCAGACAAAACAAATGTGTGAATCTATCTTGAAGGATACATTAATGTTGTTGTCTTGAGTGAAATAAAATTCCCAAATTCCCATCAAACAATTGGTATTAGGAGAACTTAAGGCTGCATTAAGAAAAAAACCCAAAACTTTGCACAGCATGGAGTGAGTTTACCAGAAAGAAGCCAGCCCTGCTTCTGAAGGCAGGCAGGGCTTGTTTGCCGTGGGCTTACATAGGTGCAAGATCTATCTCATGCAGCTTAAGTAACTTGAAGTGCTACCGGGTTGTGAATGCTGTTGCCAGCTAAAAATGATCCAGCATCTAAATCTGCATATGATGAAAGGTTGTGTTTTTAGCTGGGAAGAATGGGGAAATCATGTTCTTGCTATGTTGACTGAGATACCTGTTGCTAGTCCCTAGGCCAACTGTTGCCCAGTGTTGATTTGATAGTAGCAAGAGGACAAAAATATGGCTGCAAAATAGTCTGGCTGGTCTAGATAATGAGAAAGTTCGAATGTAGCAGATTGAACAGATGAAGAGCTTGGCATCTTCTTGAGAATGGTTTATGTTGGAAAAGCCTATGGGTTCTTATCCTTCTGTCATACATATTCCAGGATTACATCTCAGCCCTTGACTATGTGTATATACAACCATAGCTGTGTGTCAGTTTGATCCCAGTGACAGCCTCAAAAACAACAACAAAGGGCCTTTCATGACACAAGTGAGTCTAATGGAGTTTGTACCAGATATTAGACAACTCACCTCATAAAAAGAAATAACAGCGTGTAAGAAGTTTGTGCAATGGATGGGGATTTATGCTCAATGTCTTCGTTGTTTTCTGAAAACAGATCTTTTCCTTCAGAAGTGATTTATATTGCTGGTTTTAGAGATGATTAATTAATGTGAAAGAAAAAACGTATTATTTCCATATTTACTAAAAGTGATTTATTTTACTAATCTAAGCCTGCACTCAGTATTCTGAAACGTAGGCTCTGCTAACACAAATTCCATTTATCTTCCCTTGGCAAGCCTTCCAAGTTAGTCATTTGTCTTTTTTAGCAAGGGCATTGCTGGTGAAAGATATTAAGATAGTATTCTGTTTTACCACAGGACCTCTGAGTGAGAAACAAGAAGCTCTGATTACAAAAAGTCCTGCGTCAAACACCAGACGACCTGAAGACAGAAGCCTGGGACCTATGCTACCAACAACAAAGGGAATTTTAAGAGATTTCTACAGGCCTTTTAATACAAAACTGGCACAAGTTCTTTTTGATGATGCTTTTTTATGGAAGAGGACATAATCTGTAAATTTAGTGCCACAAATACAGTGCTTAAAGGAGTTTTTATTTTTTTAAATTCTATTTTTGTGCGTGGATATTTACATGTTGTTCCCATTCCAAAGAGATGCTGATTGAGGAGATGAGACTCCTTCAGTCAGCACACTTCACGATGGCTATATCACATTTTTCTCGTGAGAATGTAAAGCATCTTGCTTATCAGTTTCTTGCAACTTCTTTTACCCCAGCAGAAGTATGGAGTGGAAATGCATTAGTACAAAGGTGATGTCTTACACTCTTGGCTGGGATGCTGAAGTGTAACCTTATCTAAGATGCTGCAACACGGAGTTAGCATCATTTTCTTACAATTACACTTATAATCTCATTTTCAATATATGTAATTCATTCTTTTTTTTTTTTCAAACTATCAATGTCATATAGTCATTAAATTTTTTTAATTGAATTCAGCCAAGATTTTGTTGTTTCTTGTTCACCAATGGTCTTCGCTCACACTAGGATTTCTGTATCTCCTTCATTCTGAAAGTAACCTTAATAGATAATCACATTTGCATACACTTCCAATGCTAATTTATATCTTTAGTAAATGGGCTTTCCTAACCACAGTTCTTGTGGCTATCTTAAAAGAAATTTTCTATTCATGTAAGAGTGAATGATTGAAATTTAAGTAACTGGCCATCTTCAAAGTTTAGAGTAACAAATCCATTTGACTTTGTACTTTGTTTATATTAATACAAATATATATAATCTATTCATATCACACATTTTCCCAAGGAACAGCTGTTGGGCTTGATTTTACGTCCAGTGCTGGCCATGGTGAGCTTCTGTGTAGGAACCAGAAGAAAACTTCATAAGTGATCTGAGCAGAACGCTCAGCACCATGTGTCCTCATGGGGAAGTTATGTTAGCTGCTGAATCAGTTGCATGTTGTATCTTTCCCTCTCCTGAAAAGGTGTGTATTAACAGTTAAAAAGGGGCTGGAATTAAGACTTGATGAAAAGCTATTTTAAAAACGAGAAACTTTGGATTCATTCTGATGTTTGGAATGGCTAAAATAAGTAGTTTGGGTAAGTAGTTATGGATGACCAGAATTGTTTCAGGAGTGCTTACAGATGGAGTTCTTAGAGAACTGAGGGTGGATTACTTTGTGTTCTCTGGGTTAGAATCAACACGGTATGCTCAGGGAAGCTGAACTCTTATGGCCATGTATTTCTGTTGTCAGCTGGACCCATGATCTGATGGACTTGATGATCTTCAAGGTCTTTTCCAACCGACTGATTCTGTGGTGCTCTGATATTACCTCACCAGTCCTAAAAGCTACTGAGTTTTATTATTGTTTATAGTGTGTATGATTTGTTCACGAAATTAGTTTGTGCCATGCTGAGGCATGATGGTGAATTTCACTACTTGCCAGGGAGGTTCTGTCCCATTGTCTGTGTGTGCAATCCAAATTAAAACATGCTGCACGGCCAAAATTTCTGCTCCAGGTTGGATCAGCCCCAGCACCCTTCACAGGTTCCCTGTATGAAGGTGGATGGTGATGGCCACGTGTTCCCAAGTGTGGGTAAGTTCAGCAGAGAGCTGTGCTCTGCATGTCGCTGTGTTGTGTGTAGCCCCATAACTTGAGGAGAAGGAGCCATAACTATCAACAATATGGCAGGAGTCTGTAGTCCTTCCAAAAGTGAAGTTTCCAATGGGTTTGCTTTTGCATCACCTCTTCCCTTTCATGAGCTCCAGAAAATCACGTAACATTTGATTTTTTCGAGTAATGGTGGGTATTGGGCCACTCCCCTGCACCAAGAGCATCGCTGACCTTCAGCAGCTTCACTCTGGACTCACAGCAGGCCCATCCCAAGGTCTTCCACTTCCCTTTACCCTTTCTCTTGACAGCTAGAGATGCAAAAGAATACAGTATCATCTTATTATTCAGTGCAGCACTGAGATGGCCTACCTCCCCAAAGCAGTAATTTGCCAAGGAACTGGACGTGCTATCAAGACGGTGCGTTCTCATGTATGCCAAATTGCAGCAGTGGCTCTTCGCAAAGAGCTCAGAAAATACATTCTTCACTCTGTTTGCTCTTATCTCTGCTGAACGAAAGTAATCAGGTGAAGATGCAGCTTTCCTGAATCAAAAGGCACCAGGGAAAGGGTCAGTCTCAGATGTTTTTTGCTGCTACTGCAGAAGAATGTGAAATGTGTTCTCTGTAAGACCTTGCTGGCTCGGGCCAAGCACACCGGCTGGAAGATGCAGTGAGAACAAAGGCTCTCCTGCTGAGAAAAACAGGCTGTGATTTACACAGAAACGTTGTTATCTGTTGAGTCCAGCGCACAGGTTTGTAGGCTTCAGCTAAATAAGATAAACAGCGAACTTATCATAGTACTGAATATACTGTTCTACCAAGAAATTAATCCATCTTGTAGCCGGTGCTGTTTTATGAGAGTTACGAGGTTATTCCTACTGGATACCTCTCCTCAGTGGTGTCTGTTCTGAGCTGCTGCGTTCTTTGGACAGAAACCCTTGTGTTGCAGTGCCATCCTGTGGTAAACGTGCACAGTACTTCGTCCTTTGGACGTGTAGTTCCCCTCTTCCCGCCCTCCCCCCCCCCTTTCTTAACAGTGAAAACGCATACCCTTTTAGGATCCCCAGATTTGCTGGATCACTTGATTTTCGTAGTATTTCTGGGATAAAGGTGTTCATAAAAGTCCTGGTTTGCAGAGATGCTGCTGCAGGGTTTGGACCGTGCTTCTATCTGTGCTAACTCTCTGACATGGTTTCAATCAGAGATGCAATATCATCAGCAGAGGAGGTTTGAGAGGTTTTGGCAGTGTCCTGCTGGGTACTTTTGCCTTTAAGTCACAGCTCTTATGGAAACTGACAGCTTTCTGTGCTGCCTCCTTCGGTAGAAGAGTGCTTAACGTGATTGCCAGCGTGGCAGGGGTTTAATGGATTGGCAGGCTGAAATGTACCTTTGGAAATTAGAAGCCTGCTGTGTGCACACTAAGCCACAATTAACAGAAAATAAGGCTTTGAGGAGACAAAAATAGTCATCAGTATTTTGCATTTCACAGGAAGGAAATGCTTCCTGTCCCCTTTTCTCTCGGCTGCTGAGCATTCATTTGCTCGGTGGAAAAGCTTAGGGTGGTATGCTGTGTTAGTGTCTCTGGGTCTGGGTGGGGACAGAGAGACTGTGGGGACAGAAGGAGTCCAAGACCACCTCCCCCCACCTTCCCAATGTGCCAGTTACATCCATCTGATATGGATAATCTGGAATGAAGATGCTGGAAATATAACAGCAGGGGCTTTAGAAGAGCTATTTAGCCACCATAGTAGCAGTTGCTGGGCTAACAACTCATGGCATGGTGCTGGTGGCATTGTATGTGCATCTTAAGCAAGGAATGCACAGGAAAGCTATCCTTAAAGGAGGCCATTCTCAGACTAATTCACAGTTATTTTCTTGGTCTGGCTATGTCTCATGCAGAAAGTGATCTCTTCTTCTACTTTAATAATGAATGGGAACGAGCAAAGAGAAGGGTTGTACTTGCACACACAGCATTACAGTGGAAGGCCAAACCCAGCCTGAGAGCAAGCTCCTAGAATTGTACCTGTCCTTGTCAGCAAGCTGAAAGTTGTCCCCCTGTCCTCCCATTTGTGGATGGTGGGGCCTACACACCCCTACTCCTCACCTGGTGTGCTGAAATCAAAGGTAAAGTGATGAAAGCTCCTGTCTGGTGGCACCTGGGGAGAGGACCAGAGGGCACAGTAGCTGCAGGAAGGTGTAAGGAGGGGTGAGAAGGGAATCCTGCAGTTGAGCCAAATGAAATCCTGGAGAAGTGAGAGAAATCGATCAGGTAAAATTGCACTGAAGAAAATAAAACCAAGCAAGGTATAAAAAAAAAAAAAAAAAAAAAAAAAATGGACAGAGAAATAAGCAGAAAGAGGAGAGGCATTTGGTTGTCAGACAGAAGGAGAAATAGATTTTTTTTTTATTATTTATTTTTTTTTCTGAAAAGACTTAGGAAATGAAAATAATGATATAAGTGGGTTTAACTTGTTGGTTTGGCTGGGAAGGTGTCAGCTGAGCTCACCATGAACTTTGGTTTTTGGGCACCTCTCCCCTAGGCTGGGTGGGATGGGTCTGCAGAAGGGCTGCAAGCTGCCTCTGTCTGACCCGTACAGCAGAGTCCAGCTCTGCAGTTGTGAATGGGGAAGGGAAAAACCTTTTTAAAGGGAGTAAAACAACTAGATTATTGTGGGAAAGGACGTAAAACAAGTGTTGTTTGACTAGGTCTGAGAGAGGCTGTATGCTACCTGTATAGCTAAGAACAGGGAATGTCAGCATTGAGAGAGTTTTCTTTAGTTTCCCCCTGATTGATTATCTGTAATGCACAGCAGCAGAGGGCTGCAGCTGCTCCTCGGGGCTCCCCAGGTGGTGATTCTCCACCAGAGGGCAGCGCACGTCTGAAATTCAGCTGCGGCTCGCAGGGACGGAGTGCTGTGGGACGAGGAGAGGGATGAAGGCAGTGCTCTGTGCACAGCTTGTGATTTGTAAGAATCTCTCCCAGAATTGCGCTGAGCGATAGAGGGAAAGTGATTCTCAGTGCTGCATAGAGCGAAGGTGTATATGTTCACTCGTATGCAATGTAACTCAGGATAGCCCAGGGCAACTGGAGAACGGAGTGAAGAAACAGAACATGCACAGAAGACCATCTGTGTGTCAGAGGGTATTAGCAGTATGTGCTAAAATGCTGTTTGTATTGTGGCATTAGCAGTGAGATCCCCTTTTGCTCTCCTGGTGGAGATAAGCAGCACTCTTCCTGCTTGCTCTGACCCAGGCTGCCAAGCACAAATCCCTTCTCAAACCTCAGCACAACACTAAGGATTCTGAAGGGAGCAAAAAAAAACTCCCTATCTTATCGTGATGGGCATCCTACAGCATCATACATTGGGAAAAGGATGGTTGAACAGTTTTTCACCACTGAAAAATGCTTTTCTGGCAGTTGTGCACTAAGTGGTTTGTTCAGTATTTATTGGACCACTTAAAGATATTTGTTAAGTACAGTGTTGCCTTATGGTAGTATCACCAAACCAAGGGGAGCTGCAGTGCTTTCTGCATTGATAGTACTACCAAAGCATGAAAAAAAAAAAAAAAGTTATTAGACTGGAAAATCCACACATTTAAGTAACACCTCTTGAACAATCATGTATGAGTCAGTCTCTGAATCACTGCGTAGCAGTAGCTGCATCATCCATCCCAAAGTGAATCCTACAACATCTGTTCCCAACCCAAAGCCCGCAGGGGCATGATGCGTGGCTAATTTAACAGCTAATGCTTGTGCTTCCCCATCAGATGGCAGTCTGAGTGCATTTGCAGCAGGTGGTGCTGTGGAGCAGTCCTGTCCTTGTAACTGTGGCTGAGCTATTCTCATACTGCATTTGAAAGTACTGAATATATACATTTACTTTAAGCTGATTTTCCAATAGTTTCCCATTCTCTTTGTGTTACAGATGTCTGTGTTGTTCAGCGAACACCCCCGTGTTGTGTAATTAGAGGCTGGGGGGCTGCAGGCAGCACAGCGGGGACTAACGCAGGTATTTGAGGCAGAGCAACCCAGCAAGCAATCAAAACTCGAAGTTTCTGAAGCCAGAAGGTTCAAAGCACTTGGACCAACCTCAGTGTACTAGCAGGAGCATGATAAAACCTCAGGAGGCAGAAGCTGTTGGTGTCTGGCGCTGCAGGAGGCAGGCTTTGCTGCAGTTAAACTGCTGGCAGAGCCAGGGAACTGGAAATGTTAGCACTTCTGAAGTGCTGGAGAACTCTGGACAGTGAGAGATGAAACGTTCCAAGGGCAGTCCAGTAGGGTAGGAGTGATTTGCTTTCTTTTATAGAAACTGGAGTGGATGCCAGGATGTTGAGGTCCTCTAGCTGCAATAGGAGCCAAACAACAAGATGTGCTCACTGGTTACTGCTATTGTGGCAAGAAGCTAAATTTTACACATTACATCTTCAAAACCTGATGAATCCTCACTATGGGTGCTGAAAATCTGTTCCTGCTCTTAGGACCTCATTTTTGAAGAGTTACCTATCCTTGATTGTCAACGTTTTCTATATTTTCAGGAATGTTGTGCTACACCAAAGATTTGCTTCAAATAGTAACAGATCCAGTTTGGGGCTGTAGTCACCAAAGCTAAAGGAAAGGAAGATGGTCTTACTGCTAATGCACTTCCTTGGGACTCAGATGATGGTAATGACTGTTCTTTGGAGCTTGGCAAGGCCTGTGTGCAGACACAGAGAGGAATTCTCATGCTGCAGAGATCCAACCTGGTACTTATTTTACTGATTGCTTTCAAATAACGAGGCGAAGAGGAACACGAGTAACCTAATGAATTTAATTTTCAAATTCATTGAGGTTTTTACAAAGCTTTGTGAAGGCAGTACAAAAACCTGGTGGTTTCCAAAGCCAAAAAACAAGGAAATATTGGGGTTGTTTCTAATTTTCTGTCATTAGAAACATTGTTCAGGAAGTGTGATTTTTCATGCTTCTCCCTTTTAGCCATTCCCTCCTCTCTTTACCCTATCACCAGTGAACAGATTCTTACTGCCTTTCAAAATAGATGTCTGCCATCTAACTGGGTAACATAAAAATGGTGAATTTTCTGTGCTAATAGTTTAGATGACCAGAAAACGATAAAGGGTATAAATCTGTAAAACAGTTTTCATAGCAAATGTGCGAGGCTTACAGGTAGTATAGATAGTGCTGTGATTAACAGCATCAGTTACCAGTGCAGCACCTCTAGTTTTCTCTGTAACACATTAATACAGATGCAGGATCTTTCAGCATTAGGTTATGCAGTGTTTTAGCAAGTCTGCTGATTGAGATGAAGTTATGATGTGTCTACCATATGCTTTGGGTGATGGGTTGATGGTTGGACTAGATGACCTTAGTGGTCTTTTCCAACCTTAATGATGATATGTTTCTATGATAAGATGGGGGAAAAAAAAACAGTTTCCTACAGAACTTCATAATGTATTGCTAATCTATTTGCACCACATCTTCGTTTAGCTATTAAGGCCTGGTTTTCCTAACACGTTTGTCCTACTTTTCTCCAGAGCAACTGATTTCTAGGCACATTTTCTGCTCTGCAGCTCATGGAAGTCCCCAGAATAGCTGAGCTGGTTCCTGGTTGTCCTCACAGCGTTGTTACACTGGCCCAGTTTTAATGAGCAGATGTCACAGTAAGAACACAAGCTCAGGTTTGCGTGTTGGTGTAAGATGCCACCTGAAGAGGTGCTCAGTATAATATATCTCCTAATTGAAGTGTAAATTGCCTTTAAACACACACCAAGATTACTGGGGCCAAAAGTGAGCATGCCAAGCTGGACACCTGGATGATGACCTGGCGTTCCCTCGCTGCACATTTTGGTGCCAAAAGTCTTCTCCTGCACTCTGTGACATAGAAGGTAAAAGGCTAAAATAACAATATTTTCCCCTTGAATTATAGCCTTTCAAGTTACTCCATGTTTAGTATATGGGAAGTGTGCACACTGAGATTAAAAAAAAAAACCCAAAAAAGAAAAATATCTTCTCTGGGTGAGTCACAAGAGGAGACTTAACTACACTTACAGTTCAGGCACTTACGTTCATTGCAGTCTGGAAGTTATTTCATATGCTTTAAGTCAGTTTGGATAGCGCTGCAAGGGGCAGCAAGATTTGCTTCTGCAGCACAGCTTCTGCTGGACCCTGTGCTGGTGGCCGTGGCCCAGCTTAGCCTGGTGCTGCCTGCCTGCAGAGCAAGACTCAGCAGGGGTGAGCAGAAGCCTAAGGGTTGTGTTCCTTGGTCTGAGGCCAGCCTCAGGGGTCCGAAGGGCTTAATGAACCCACGCTGTCATGCTGTTACTCCCCTGTTTTGAAGCAAGAGGAGAAATATGCAAGATGAAAGCCAAAGCCTGAGGAGGGCATCTGTCTGAAGCTGTAGGGGATCTAGGGGCAAGCCTGTGACTTCTGCTCCAAAGCGCTTTGGCCTGTTGTCTATTCTGATTGTTGTGTGTCCACATCAACCTGTGGAGAAACATTGCTCTGCTGTTTCAAAAGATGTCTTACTGGCTGGGGATTAAACAGAAATTCAGTGGGAATCACGAGGCACTGTGTCAATGGCAACTATTTCTATTTCACTCCAAAAATAAAGAACATGCAACGTAACATTGCTGACTTTGCACTGAAAAATGGAAAAATATAATCTAATCAAAGTAAAATGAGTAAAAAGGAGATTCCTCTATATGCTGCCACTAGCAGTGTTGAGGTGCTGGGATCTGCCCTTGGATAGATTTGTGCCTACTGGGACATGCTGTGCAGGGATGCATCTCCTCACCCATGTAATTATGACTCTAGGAAATAATTCCAATCCACTAAAAGAAATTAAATCCACTTAAATGCCTTCTGAGTGCAAGTTGGCAAGACCCAGGTGGCTGCAGAAGGAGAGCAGGAGAATTCAGGTTGTGCCAAAATCACCTGCAGTGAGAACAGCAGAGCTCCTGGGAAGACCTGGGCTGCCTCCCTATGCTTTCCTCCCCCCCCCAGAAAACCTCTCTTTTCAATTCTCTATTTGTATGTGGGGTTGGGATGGTGCAAATCCCAATCCCTGGACCTGTTGGGTGCTGAGCAGTAGCAGGAGGTCCCACTGTGCCTAGGGGTTTCTTGGTGACGGTCTCCATAAATTCCCAGGTCCAAAGAAGACAGATGTGCACCCAGCACATCTGCTGTAGGCATCCGATGAGTGGGAAGGTGCTGGGCCTCTGCTGGAGCAGGATCTCGTTCTTCCCAGCCAGCAAAGCCAAGCAGAAAGCGTGGGTTGCTGTCTCAGCCACGTGAACAGATTGACTGAAGTGGCCTAGTTTTAACTGGAGAGGCACTTTCAGGTGAAAAGTTGAATCCTCTCAACCCCCCATGAGAACACATCTCATCAAAATTTCACGTGGCCTTGGGATCTCAGCTTTTTATAAGCAAGGCTTTTCCAGACGTGTAAATGAGAAGAGGTGGGAATAGCAGAAATTGTTCATCAAGGGAAAGACATAAAGGATGAAAGAGAAGCACGGGAACTTACCTAAAATAAGTGAAAATTTATATTTACATTTGGGAGTTTTATGTAACAGCAATACTTGCTCCTGCAGGGACCTATGGCACCAGGGCTGTACTGCATCTTTCCTTCTCTTTTCCAGGGAGATTTTATAACACAACCTTTGAGCTGGGATCTTGAATGTGTTGCTGGGATAAGCTTTAAAATCAGCTTGAATGGGGTTTTAGAGACACTTCTGAACTAATCATCCATTTTATGACCTTTTTACTTTACTTAGAATTAGGCTTGGTGCCCCAGTTGTTCCTTCCATCTCTGTGTGAAAGAAAACCAGTGGAAGGAAAGTGTTTTCTTCAAGGGCACTTTTAATTGCCGTGAAGAAATCTCTTAAGTTTCTCGAATTATTGTCAGTCATAACGCTGTAATGTTAAAATAAGGTTTGATCTCTCTGTGCTTATCATCCTCCTCCCTGATGAAAACAACATGCCTTCCCTTCGTATGAAAAATGAAGCAAAGCAAAAATTGCTATTTGTGATGTTTTGTTTTTTTTTTTCCACAGCCTGCCTATGCAAAATAAATAAATAAATGAATGAATCCAAAAACGACAGAATGTATTTCGAGCCAATAAGGAAAGAATATGAGATTTTTGGACTGGTATTGCAAGGTCTTCAAAATTCTACATTCGTTCCTATTAATTCTATTCTTCTTGGATAGGATTAATAGTTCTGTAATAGTTCAGATTCCTTTCTCTGTTGTTAATTTTGCCTGCATTTGCAGCTAGGCATGTTAGTGAAGGAGCAATGCACTGCAGTTATTGTGCTGACATGAGGCTGCAGAGGCAGCTCTGCTTGGGGTCTTACTCTGAGTGCTCTTTCAGTATGGGTTTGGATTATCATATAGCCATATTATCCTTGGCAGGCAGTGATGTACAGATTCTGATCAAACGATCATTGCAAGTTCTAGAAGAAAAATGCCTTTGCTTTAAAAGAACAAGATCCTTGACTCCTTTGGATAACCACTTCTACCACCTACTGCAGAGAGGCTGCTCCTCTGTCTGGCTTAGCTCTCCCACTATTTAACAGGTACAGCTGCTCATCTTGCAGCAGTGCTGCAAGAGCCCCTGATATTCTGTTACCCACTCAGCTACTTGGTGAACCTGGAAGTTACAGAGTGCTGGAAACTGGGACGATGCTTGGAAGTGCGCTTGCTTGAAAGGCTCTGTGAGGTTTCTGTGGCCTGCTCCCTCGAAATCCCAATTGCTATTCAAACTAATTTTGATGCGGATGTGAAGTTGCTCTGATATGAATGTGGTCCTGGTGGTCCTATACTGCTGGGAGCTGACATGTTTTGTCATAGAGAGACACTGAAGGAAGTACTTCCCAAATGAAGGCACAGTGAAGGCTGCCAGTTTTCATTTGTTCAACAAGCAGAAGGGTCAGCACTGATTACAATGCACCATCACATCTCTGGTGCAGTCCTCGAACCACAAGTGGAGTCTCTGCAATAAATAGAAATAAAGCTGAGCAAGGGCTTCTGAGGCATAGATAAAACCGCCTGCTAAAAATCGACCTGACTTCCATTGCTAGAGTGCTGCCTAAGACAGAGGGTGGCTGCCAAATGCATGGTCACTACTTTCTCCTTTGCTAAGAGGTCAAAAACAAGCATTTCCAAACCAGGAGTGAATCCTTCTTGCTTAAGGGCTGAAGAATCAGTTATATCACAGTTCTGCGTCACCTCCAGCAGAAGTCTGGCAGCTAAAAAAGGGCTGTGGGATGCACAGGCTGACAACAGGCTGTATGCAGTATCCATTGCAATAGAAATCCTCATCTGTTAACCTGTTCCTGAAGATGCCTGGTGGCCAGACTCTGGTCTTTTAACAGAAGACTGTTTTTTGTGGAGCTCTAGTGCATGAAGTATGACTTATACCTTGGTACCTTGTCGGGAGTTAAATCAGTCATTGCAATTAATAGGAATGTAAAGTTTTAATGAGAATGATCACTGTGTGCCTTGGATACCCATCACTTTGCATGTAGGTTGGGATTGTTCAGTGCCAGCAATGATCTCTCTCCTTTTGTGATATATGCCCTTTACATTTTTAGGGATGTCGTATGGAATGAGAAGAGAGAAGGCAACCCTTGGCCCAGGCTTACTTATCTGGAGGAATTCCCAGATTTTTGTGATTGAGAAGCCCAAAGCACATCGTTAAAAAAAATAAACATAGATATATATATTATTAAGCTGAGTTATTTACTAAGATTTTCAAAGACATTTATATGTGGAGGAAGACTTCCAAGATGTTCCAGGAAGGATAAAGAAATCCTGTGAGTGGAGTAGACTTAAGCAGCAAACAGATTCAACCCTTTCTCAAAGTAGTAAAATCAGCTGAGAGGATAAGTATCCAAATGTTTTCAAACTGTTCTGCTAAATTTGTCAGCTCAAAGGCAATATTTGCAGGAGTCGATAGTGGAAGTTCATTTGCCATCAGCTCCTCCATGCTTACTTCTGAGGTTTTGTCTACGAGATTTAAGCTACATTACTGTGTCTGTTTGTAAGATGTTCTCTTGACATTACAGACAAGTTTTAATTTTCCTTTTATAAGGAAGCTGCCTTTTTAAGGTTCATTTTACTCCATTGGGATTGGGACTTGTTTGTGTTCAACGTTAAATTCACATGTTTCAAAGCCCACCAAGATTTTGTTTTAATTGTGATAGAGTACCATTCGGTATGACTTCCAGATATTGTTGAGGTGGTGGAGTCACCGACCCTGGGGGTGTTCAAGGAAAGGCTGGATGTTGTGTTGAGGGACATGGTTTAGTGGGAGCTATTGGGAATAGGTGAACGGTTGGACTGGGTGATCTTTTAGGCCTTTTCCAACCTTGGTGATTCTATGATTCTATGATTCTATGTTTTTTCATTATTTTAATTATGCCTGTCATCCTCAGTGGAGGAGGAGGAGCTGCACGAAATTACTACATCAAACAAAAGTTTTCCAGATGTTGAACCAAGTAGCATGTCAGTTCTGTGCATGGCCTAGCTGAAAGCATCATGCCAGTTTGTGGATCTTCTGAGAGGGAAAAAAGAGGGCACTTCCTGATCAATTCTGGGTTTATCCAGAAAGATATTTTCACTCATACAAAACAAATGTTTCACCCGTACTGTCAGCAGAACGTCTCCTTCTGCAAAGGTGCTGCTTCAGACCTCTGATAGATGTCAGTTTTACTGAGCACTCCAGAGATCTCTGCTCTTGGATCGCGGTGTATGTCACACTCACGCAAGAAAACAGATAATCTCTAAAAGCAGTCAACCACACAAGAAATCCTAGAATAATTCAGGTTTAATTAAAATAAGAAAAATATTATATATTACATGTGCATTGCTGCTAATCCCATATATTAAAAAACGTGACTCCAATGCCGTGAAATGTGAGAGAAATTAAAATAAAACATTTGGGCTTTTTCTGAAGATTGCATTTTGATCCATTGGTTTCTTATTTCATTTTCATGTTTGCCTTCCCAACCATGTGGGCTAGAAACAGCTTTTTTTAAAGGAAAGTTGAGATTCTTGCACACTAAATGAGTTAAGCTGGTGAGCCTCTAAAGAAAATATTCATTACCAGGCAACTTTTAATAACACCTTTCGGTGGCTGCACGGTGTTGTTCTTGGGCTGGCTCAAGTGTTTGGCCCACATTGCTCCCAGGTGACTGGCTGATCTCAGCCCTCAGCCAGAGTCAAGGCAAATGCTGAAAGCTGGTGTGACTGCAAGGCAGAGCGTTGGCCCCGTAATGCTGCAAGTGTGTTGGCTGCTCTATGGGTGGCATTCCCACAGCGTTGGGAACTTGTGTCAAGTATGTGCATTCATCTACTGGGATAAGAGATTCTGTTTGTGTTTTTGGCCTTAAGATAATGCCTTTCTACGCTTTTACCATGACAAATACTACATAAATAAAAATGCATTTTTTTTTCCTAACGCTTGTGACCGTTAGGAAATACCACATCTATGCCGAGTTAAAAAAGGGGGAACTGCCTACCTAAGAAAATAAAGCAGGCCTTGAACCAATTAGCACCACATGATTCCAGTCAACAAATTTATTATGGTTTCTAATAAAAAGCCAGAACTTGCTTAGTTACATAATGCTATCATTTTGCAGACAACAGAACTGTAACTGTTTTATAAAACATATTATTTTGGCTCATGATCCCATGAACAACTTTCTTGCTTTGCTTCTCTTTCTATGGAAGCAGGCCAAATCTAGAACCGACAGCCTAGAAGGAAGCAGGTACTCATTTTGTGTAACTATTTGTGTACCAACCACTGAAGTGAAGTGAGGAATGCACGGCCACATTTACAGTTGCCATCACATTGAGTTGGGTACCACTGATGGAGGAAATCAGTGTTTTGTCCCACCTCTCCATCCTTGTGACTTGTTTTTTTCCATATTGAGTTATACATTTATTGGTAGTTTTGTATTGCTGCTTACAAGCTTTCCATACACATTTTCGTGTATGTTTCCAGATAATGTACCATTAAAGACTTTTAGTGTCTAATACTTCTCTTGATGCCTGGCAATTTTATATCATCCTTTTTCATGGGAAAAAATTCACCTCACAGTTCAGGACAGACTATACCTACAATACCCTGAGTGTTGAGTACACAAGTTCTTGCCTCTCTCAATCTAAACTAGTTAAAAGGGCCTGTGGAGTTTTCACGTTATTGCCTCTGAATTCCTGCAATAGTTACTGCACGCTAGCACATAAGATAATTGTAGTTTGCAAATGCTAATTGTTTTTAAAAGTTAGATGAAGATTATATTCTTGACATGCAGACAACTGGAAAATTACCCCTTTGTTAGAACTCCAACCTGAGGAGAAAAACTTTGACTCAGGACTCAGAACATTAAGAAATGTAATAGGATCTTTCCTCCTTTTTTAATTTTCTCTCTTTCTTTCAGTAATAATAGTAGTAGCAATAATAATAATAACAGAGCCAGCCATTTATAAACCTGAACATATTGCCTTGATTGTAATGCAATGAGATTCACTTAGATTGCCTGGAGTCAACGTGGCATTTATTTCTCTAAATTTTTAGTAGCAGAGCTGGGTTTCTGTTTTTCTTTTATGTTAATCAGAAAAAAAAAAAAAAAAAAAGATGCGTTTTGCTTCTTTTCAAATGAAAATAAGACAGGCAGTTTGCTGCAGCACCAACACCACCACATTCGTTACGCTTGATGTGCACTGTGTTCTGGCACGAAGGGCTGCTAATGAAGATGTCAGACGTCAAACTGTCACAGGTCCCACATCTTTGGTGACACATGCCTCTGTCTGTAGCACAAGGAAAGACTCCATGGTCTTGTTCTTCAGCAAGCAGCTTCTCCTCCCAGGGACCATGGATGGATCCTGGTTTTGGTCAGAGGAAAGCTTTGGGATGTGTCATCACCTCTGTTACACAAAACTTGGGTTCTGTTGGCACCATCATGGCCTGCTCCCAAGAAAGAGGCCCTGCATGCTTTTCCTCAGCATGAGGGTGAGTCAGTGCCACTGAAATCTCACTGGTGGGCTGCTCTTGCTTGTTTTTCTTCACTTAAAACACGTATTTGGACGTGCTATTGTTACTGGAACAAACTCTGGAAAGCATATGACGACTGCAAGCAATAAAACGTATTTTATTAATATCCTATGGGTGATTATCAAGACAGTTGGAAATTTGAAAAAATCTGTTTTTATTTAAATATAATAAATGAAACAGGCCTGAGCTTTGCAAAGGTTGTTTAATAATATTTCTTTTCATAAGCATGCATGTGCTCATGATAGATACAAAGCACAACTTCATGCAAGTTGTAATGGAGAAAAATGAGCGTAGGAGGGAAATTAAGGAAAGGAATCTGAAGCATTAACCACAGCCTCATGGTATGGGGAAAAGGGAAGAATTCTTGCAACTTTTCAGAGAAATGTATTCATCACACTGACATTTTGAGGCTGTAGTTGGGGGTGCTTTGAGAATAAATATTATTATACAAGGAAAAAGAGTTTGTAAGGTCCTGACAAAAGCAGATGCCAAGAACTTGATTCATTGCCTCAAGCAATTCTTGTATGTAAACAGAAGCTCCCAAACCCACTCCTACATACTACTGAATACATTCACTGTTTTGTTTAGTCAGCTGTTGAAAGTCATATCGCAGTTTGTATAAAGAAAAAGCCTTTTGTTTCTGAAAACATATTCTCCAGGAAATCACAAGAGACCAGTCTGTATAGCAAAACATGCAACAACCTGAGATCCACGGAAACTCTTACCCTGGGAATATGAGGGTAAACAAAATACATTTCCAAAACAAAATATCTCTAGCTTCCTTGAATATATTGTGCCATGAACCCACCTTGTATGTAGCTTATAAAATATGAGCAGAGATCTTAAAGGAAAGAAACATATTCCATTAATTTTGGTCCTTTGAGGTCTCTCCTGGGGTGTTACTTATTATTTCTATTGCTAGATCCATATCAACAGTGTTTGAATTCACTGATACAAATGTTTCTACCATTTCTGAGAAATCTAAATACATCACAAATGTTCTGGTAACTTTCTTTAGAGGGGGACTTGACTTATTTTTCCTCTCTACCCTAAATATTTAAATTTACCTGCAACTTTGGGATCTGCCATATACGTTTCAGACCCATCATTTACCACTTAGCATGTGATGATAAAAAAGACTAATGGGCCAGAACAGTCCAGCTCCTCACCATAATTAGAACAACCCAGCTACAATTACCCTGCTGTATCTTGGCAATCACTTGAATACTTCTGGTTTGGTGATTTCCCAAGAAGTCAAAACTGTCCAGACACACTAATAAAAAATAGAGAACAATGTATTTTATTTCTATCTAGAGCAGATCAGAAAACATTCTTGTATTTATTTTCCTTGTCTAAGTCTCAAACAATGTCCCTAAACTGTTCTGTTTGCACAAGACTAAGTCAGGCAAAGAATGAAAAGCAGAGAAATATTGAATAAATATTTATCAGGGTAGGTGACTGTGATAGTCCATCCATGAGAACACCCTGGCCTACAGTCTTTTTACTCTAAGGGAGAAAAATTTTTTTCCACAATTGTTTTCTAAAAAAAAAAAGATTTATAAAATAATTTAAAAACCCATCTAACCCTATATTAAAATCCTGTAATTGTTAAAGAAGTCCTAGGTACTCTCTGATTAGCTGAAAATAGAGCTATTTTCTTAATCTTTTTTTTCCCAGTTAATACATAATTTTTGCTAATGAATGGATGCGTCCATCAGAATGTTTCAGCAGCTTTCTGTCTTCTTTTAAGACTGACTCAGTATCCATAAAGACAGCAGTATGCCATCAGCTGCATCCCCTATGGCCTGGGACAGAGTTCTGCCAGTTTGCCATCCCAGTGAAGTGCTTTTGATAGAGTATAAAGTACAGGAAGAACTTGTTTCAAAAAAAAAGAACCCATAATTGAGACAGGCCATCCTGGGTAGGGGACGATAACCTAACTGAAGACACTCCAACTAGACATGGTTTCTCATCCATGCAGCAAAAAGTCCAAGTTAGCCAGGTTTTGCTTTCATCAGTTTGCATTCAAAGCACACTCATTACTTTTTTTTTTGCAAAAAGCCTGAATGCTTTGCAGATAGCAGGCTGAAGTCTGTCTTGCTAAGCCTTTTTCAATAGCGGTCTTCACGACTATGTACTAAGATTATTTTCATTTCCAGAGACAGCAGGAGATTGTTGTTCAGATACAGCGGCCTGAAAAGGCAGCTGGAACGTCCTCACCCAGTCATTAATTCCTTTGTGCCTGAACCTCAGATTTACCTATTATCCCCTTAATTTACCCATTGGAAAAATCTACTGAATTTCATAGTTAAAGCATTTTAACAGGAAGATGAGAGAGAGAGAAGACAATGGAACCAAAGGGGTGAAAATCCTTCATCTAATCCTTATTCACCAGCTGAGATGCTTATTGCCTCACATGCTTACACCCTCACAAGTCTGAGAAGTGCTCAGGTCTCAGCTCAGCTCCAGTCCTGCAGGTTACGAGAGGTGAGGCATGGCATGGCATGGTGGGTTGCTGCTCCAGAGCCAAACCTCCCACAACTGCAGTTAGAAACAGCCGTGAGGTTCCTCCCTTTGTGCATTGGAATGGAATGAGCAGGAGTGAAAACTGCATCTTGGAAATGCAGAGTTTTCCCAAATCACAGAGGAGGAAAAGAGAGTGGGCAAAGAATAGCTGGTTGATGATGACAACCACAGTGGCACAAGGCTGGCGATGGAGATAAAGAAAGGTTTCCTGCAGACTGCAAAACCTTTGTCACTTTGACAGAAGATGTTATTTTCTTTCACACTGCCTGATGTGATGCCAGAGACTCCCCAGGGCCCATGGGGTCTCTGAGCTGGTGAGCTCATGATGCTTATACTTTCAATAATCAGAAAGTATTCCCAAGCATCTGCACTGATTGACAGACTGGCAGGATCTACCTGCAGGGTAGGAATAGCTCTGACATCATAACAGCAGCCCTGAGGGATTGATGTGGCGAGGTGCTGGGTAGGTTTGCTCAGCACTGGTGCAGGAAGAGCAGTGGGCAGAGAAGAAACAAGCTTGTCTTTTCTATTTTTTTATTCCTATATTTTCCTGGAAGCCCTTTTAGATGAGGGCTTTGGTTGTAAAGAGTTCAAAGTAGTAAGATTATTTACTTCTTTTCTTTCTATTAGTCCATGCCTTTCAAGAGGCTTAAGCCTCACAATGGATTTCTATCTGTTTCAGCCATGGCAGTGCCACCGTCAGGGGGTGGCTCATGGTGGCACCAGGAGCAGTGTCCTTTGGGGATTTTCAAACCTCCACAGGCTTCTTCTAGGGCAGCAGGACATCCAAAACTACCAATTGGGAACCATTTTAGACACCATAAGAAGGTGGAACCTGTGCACTGCAGCTAGGAAGCCTGTGAACACAGATTGCAAGTGGGGACATTGTTTCTCTTCCCCATCATCTCTGCCTTTGTGTCCAGCACTGGCTGTTAGAAGTAGGAGCTTTCCTCCCTTCTATGTATTTCTCCTAACTTCTGCCATATTCAGCATGTGGATATTATTGTTCATCTTGTTGCTTCTTCAGTAATGCTGTATTCTTCTTATCCTTTGAATTTCCTGGGCTTTGCATCCTAGAGGAGTGACCATACACTCTGCTTGTGCTGGTAAACCTAAGTTACATCTCTAACCCCATTTGTATGGAAGATTAGTAGCAAAGCGAGCTGTAGAGAGATGGTGAGTCAATCATTGAATTAACCTCCTGGTTAAATGCCATAGTATGTGACAGCACAAATGCATCATGGTCCCTCTTTGTTTTAGAAATGCAAATCTCAACAAGGGAGATTAGTGCAGTTTATAATGACCTAAAACGTTTGCCTTAAAAAAATGATATTCCAGATGCTGGCTGGCAGACAAGGATTCAGCTTCTTGAGTCTCAGCAATATGCTTGCAACATGAAAAATGTGCTCTTATCAAGAAGTGAAGACTCCAGGCACAGTATTGATTTAAATTTATGAGTATATTTCAAAAGGAGCAACAGGTTTACTTAGTGTAGACGACTGGCTGAGAACAATGTTTACCTTGCTTCCCAGGGCCAGCAGAGGTAATACTGTATGTGCCAGGATTCCACCTGGAGCAGAACTGCATACATCCCCTTAATGTACAGGGGAAACACAAATCCATCCAGTCAAGTGACAGAGCAGAAAGACCACCCAACAGCCTTGAAGGATCAGCTCTGGAACAGAATTTTCACGGAGTCCTCCTGTGTTGCTGGGGAATCAACAGTGGTGGCAGCTGGTGTGTGGACAACTTCAGTTTTGTGTCTGGAAGGAGAGAAGACAGCTGATCCCTGGAGACACTTAGATGAGCTTCTTTGCTCATTAGTGAGTGCTGAGGAGGATCCCATCCCTTTCCTTGCACTTGCAGACGGGATGATTTATGACAATGACTATTCAGTACTGCAAATTTACTGCAAGCGTCCTAGTTTAGCTGTGGGTTGGCCAGCTTTGGCACAGAACTCTTTCTGAAGGCTTGTTCTTTAAGTGTCTATCATGGATTATCTTATGCCATCCTTTTCAGCAGGCCCACACTCTTTGCTTTAGCTGCATATAAATTAACTCACTGGTTAGCAAGAAATTAGGCTATTCAGCTTGTATAAATATCCCTCATATCTTACTGTGTATTGGCTGATGCAGAGTTCTTATCTCTCTTTTAGGACAAATGTTACATATGTTTTAGGAAGGATTCCTAACTGATTGAAGCTTGTACACACTTACATAAGTTTTTAAAGATTAAAAGAGGGATTTGGGATTTTATTTTACAATTAGAACCTTTCCTTCTGCTTTTCAAGATCTCAGCTATTGCTTTTCCCAAACTCTTCAACTTTCCAGGTGTGCACTCTCCATTAGATGGCGTGTGTTTATCTGCAATAAAATACTGCAGTTGAGTTCTTAATAATTTATTTCACCAAATTTCCTCTTTGATCCACGTTTTAAACAGCTGCATACAGCCTTAAGAGAGTTTTTAAGCATCAGAAGAAAATAAGAGCATTCTCAGTACAAGGGTTCTTGACATTTCTAGGCTGTTCTAGGTTGATCTAAAATTTTTAGAAGTATTTATTTCCACGACCAACACATTTTCCACAACTGGCATCTTTTTAAGAAAGAATTTGTTTTATGCAAAACGAAAGTTCATCTGTAACCAATACACCACCAGACAATAAGAAAATACATAAATGGATACATCCCTTATGGCAGTCTAGGGGAGACTTAGAGGAAGGGAAAAAATGAGATTGAAAATCTGTCACGAAACATTAAGCTTCTTACTTAACACCTTTATAACAAGAATCTTTGCTGTTTGCATGGTGTTCATAAATATGACAGGGAAATACAACAGCTCTGTGCATTAGCGAGTGTGAAGTGTCTGTCTTTTAAGTTGGGACCATTCTCTGAAGATAAGAAGTGTTATGACACAGGGATGTGCCAAGCTGACTGACACATAGATGTGTGTATTACATTCTACACTATATTTTGCAAATGGACCCTGAAGAAAGAATTTCGCACTTAAAGGGAGACTAATTATATGACCTTTGTATTTTGAGGATCCGTCCGGAGAATTTTAATCACTCAGACAGCATGAATGATTCAAGTCAGCTCTACTTACAATCAATTCCATGTAAGCAGCTTTACTTGTACCATAAAACAAACTAGCAAGGAAGATATCTTGACAGAAATTGCACTGTTTGCACTGCATGCTAGAATACACATCATGATTTCTTAATTTCCTGATAGTAATCAGGAAGTCAGGACACCAGTCCTGCTGAATGTACAGCAGCCAGGACAATGCTAGGGCAGGACGGCACCGAGAAGCAATATGTTTTCCAGTTTAAGAACATTGATTTCTTTTGTTCCTTTTTTTCCCCTCTTTTTAAGGTTTTGTGGGGCAAGCTGTGCTCTTTTGTGCTGCAGTTCAGTGTCATAAACAACTTCAGCATCTTTAGTACAATCATCCTGCTACTCGAGCCGCAGAAGCCAAAAATGCCCAAAGGACTGGCACACCATGCAAGTGAGGCAAATGCACACCTGGAGATTGTTCTTAAGGAGCTACAGTGGGGGTTGCAGTGTCACACGTCAGCTACAAAAGCCCTAGGCATTTTATAGGCTCTGTGTTACACAGAAACTTTGCCTATAGTCCCTTTTGGACAGAGAAATATAGCGAGTTGGGACAGGTAAAGACGGAGATAAGATGTATAGAAGAGAAAGACTGGATGGAGAAACTGGTGGAACAACAAGAAAACATTTGGAGCTGCTGTAATCATGAGTTCAACACTAAATTTTGATCTTATTATCTCGGACTGAGCAGTGTAATTTCTCTTAATTTGAAGTCCACTTGAAGACATTTTTTCATCCTGTGAATAAAGCAAACTGACAAGAGCCAACAGGCCTCTATGTCTGCACATCTCTCCTGTTTTCTGCTTTTCTGATGAGGTGTTGAGGCAGTTCATTAAGAACTACTGAACATTTGTGTGAACTTGATCTAAAAGGTGATTTCTCTATCCGTGTGCCAAATGACCCCTTTGCTGTAAGAACTTTCTGTAGCACATCACAAGGCTTTGGCCAGCACTGCTACAATGATGGTGATCTGTAGTGGCTGTAAAGCCAGCACATACATGGTCTTTGCAGAGTGTGTAGGCTGGAAGTTGCTTGGAATCTACTGTTCCCAATTATCTGCATAATTCTAGGGACACCACTAGCCAGACTTTGAACATTTCACTGCTATAGAGCATCAAAACTGTTAAAATCCTAAAAAGATGAGAACTAAACCTTGCTGAACCAGCAGCCATAATTTGATACATTTTGATTTCCTTTCTGAACACAGGTCCTGCTGTCTGTTGGCAATGGACGTGAATGAAGCTCATGGGGGACTAAGAACAGCATTTATAGGATTAGCATTACCCAGGCCTTGTGCCCCTATTGCTGATCGTGTTGAAAAACATGCTGGTATAGCTGGAGGCCATATAGAGATTTCAGACCTAGATTCCTATAGGGAAATTAAATAAATAAATTTCTGTTTCAACAGCTGTAGGAAATGCTTAAATGTGCCCTTTAATTTCTCCCATCAATCAGTTAAGATTGTTTTTAAATGGGGATCTTAGGGGAACCATATGCTTAGAGATATTCCTAACGTTGTTCAGCCCAACAGAACTGAGCTGGCTCCTTAGGAGGCTAATTTTTCACCATAATGTTGTATTCTGACTGAATTTCCTAGCAGTGGGTGGTCGGTTACGCTGTACATCAAGGGCCATTTCGATGAACTCCAAAGGAACGTGGCAGAACAGCTCTTATCTCACTTTCTTCTAATTGCTTAAACCATCTCCATATGTGAATGGTAGCACAGAGGCTTTGCAGCAAGCAGCGATCAAGGTCTCATCAAAGCAGGAGATTGTTGTGAGATACTGTCTTCATTATAGGAAGGAAATCTTTCCTTTGTCACACTGACTCAGAAGAGGAACTTATGTACAAGCTCTGAAAAAAATTAAAGATTTGAAGGTGATTGTGTGTGGAGGTCCTGTCTCAGATCCCTTTCTGTGTGAAAAACTCCTTCCAAAAGGAGCAATTAACTCTGAAAAGCTGCTGGCACTGGAATGGCAGAGATATCCACAGACATCCATATTTTATTTTCCCAGCTTTCTATTGTTTATGAAGGAGGCCCTTGGAAACAGAATGAATCACCTTTCAAGTCAACTGTAAACTCTCCAGCTCTGCTCCCAAAAGTTGCCTCTTGTTACAGGAAGTCTGAAGGCTGGGGCTGACCTCCAGCCTCTGCAGCTGAGCATGTGGACATGGCACACAGCTCTGTAGTACATTGGAAAGATGCAATTTATGGTGTCAGCTCACCTACAGTGAAATGCTCTAAAATGGGAGAATTTCAGTTTTGCTGATGTTATCTCTTTCTGTGAAAGGAGAAACACTGAGCTCAAAAGCGTATATCGAATGGATCAGCAGCAAAGGAAAAGTCTGTGTCCTGACTTAAGGCCAATAACTTGTTCATATGTGTTCACAGCTTATTGCCTGGAAAGGGAGGGTGTTTGGGAAGTGAGGGTTGACTTGCTCTTGCTCTTGAAAGGGAATAAGCTTCTGCATGGGCCTCAGACCAGTGTCCAAGAGCTAACAGGACACATTACCTCTCAGGAAGAGGAGGATGAACACTCTTCAAGGCTAATGGAAATGCTGGCACTGGGCATTGCACGAATATCACTTGGTTCTTCTTTCAAAAGCATGTAAATCGAGACCAAATCCATTCTGAGCAAGAGATAATACATTAAAACTTCTGTTCATAGGAGGAAAAAAAACAAGATCGCTGCTTCTTTTGCTAATGGCTCTTTGCAGCCTTTGGCAACAGCTCAGCTTGGGAAATACTTTATATAGCAACATCTGGTTACACAGTGCAAATTAAACAATTTACACAAGGGCATGTGAGAAGATTTGACATAAGGTATTTATTTATTTGTTTCAAAGAATTGCCTGTATTTAGTTTCCATTCAGATATTCCATATATCCCATGAACAGACCCCATATGGGTTGTACAGAAGACCAGACCATTTTGGTGTATTTAGGCATTAAAATAACTGCCAATTGGCAGACTCAGGTTAAGC
Source organism: Centrocercus urophasianus (assembly GCF_019232065.1). Taxonomy (NCBI): domain Eukaryota; kingdom Metazoa; phylum Chordata; class Aves; order Galliformes; family Phasianidae; genus Centrocercus; species Centrocercus urophasianus. The sequence continues at coordinate 3,553,033 of NW_024884722.1, forward strand.
AGAGACTCATTACAATTTTCACATAGCACAGAGAAATGTGGCAATTTTCTGCAAGAAATATTAGCAGTAAATTCAGACTGGGAAAAAAGTCATCACAGTTCATAGTAAGAGGTTCAGCACCAAATACAGGCCATCTAATTTATTGTAAAGCATCTCCTATAGGGGCATTAAGCACCAGCCATTAATAGCAAGCTTTGATCTAGAAGTGACGTGGAGTCTTCCATTAAGTAGAAGCACCTTTTATTGTTTAGATGGAACATACAACATGGCATTTTCCTAGTGCTTTTCCTCCTGAGAGAATAAAAAGTGTGCCTAATAAGATAAAAGTCATAGCTGTGCACATCATTTAGTTCAGTTCATGGTGATCGACTCAGCCACGACAAGCGTGTAAACTCTCCACATCTACATGCACAGCTGTTCATTTCCGCTCTTATCTTCCAAGATCCTGAGTATACAAAGTGGCCTCAGGAGTAAAAGATGCATGACTTGATTACTAAATTACAGATCTATAATGTCAACTGCATGTCCCTGTGGGAAAAAAAAAGTATCATTTTACAGTGATCAAGAACAGTAAGTTAGCTAATTTCAACTACTTTACTCTGATTTCTTTCCAAATATTAAATCCAAGCCTCAGATGGGATTTCCAAATACTTTGTAAATATACCGAGCCGGTGAACTTGCATAGCTGAAACTCAATGAAATGTGAAAAATCTGTAGACAACATTTCCATCAAAACAAATTTCCAGAGCAGCAACATATGAAGCCTAAAAATTAGAATCATATTAACCCCAGATCCTCATGTCATGACATTGCCCGTAGAAGAATGAGAAGCTGTGAATTTGGAAGCGATTTTAATGGTTATCTGGCTTGACATACTGCACAACAGAGACTAGAAAGAAAGATTGTTTAGATTATTTCTACATCAAAATTCATAATTATAAAGACATTCTCAGTTCTCTACTACATCTGTTACCATTTAAGTTTTTTTCCAGTAAAGTTAGCCTTGCCATTAAAAACTTGCAGCTCATTCCTATTATGCTTTTTATTTATCAGTTGTTTTCAGCTACTAGAGCTGATAATTCTGGCCGTTGCTGAGCCAAAAGAGCCCTCTGCTGTTTGAAACCTACTTCCACTCAGGGGACTTCCAGCCCACAGTCGAGTGTTCTGTTGCACAGTGTAGACAAACCGAGTTTTCAGTTTTTGGAAGGCAATATTTCTTATTCTCGTGTTCTTCTTGCATCTCTGTTCTGAAATGCTTCAAAAATTGCCAACAGTTGCGTGGGTTGGCATTGCAAATACTGGCTTTTCGGTGAAAGTACTTTCAACCCTCTCTCCTTTTCTCAAGTTTTTAACTCTCAGATTTCACCTTCAAATAGGTATTCGTTAGACACTGTCTTTGGTGTGAGCTCAGCCACCACAGAAATGGAGAGACGTTTCACTGGTCATCCTTACAGAGAAGGCAAATATTGTTTGGACTGTGTCTCACAGCACAACTACTTCAACCAGAGTAGAAGAAAGAAGGATTTTAAAAGGCAAGATGATAGTGCTTGCAAACTCAGTCAAGTCTAGCAACACTCCAATGAAGCCTTTTGTAAATGTAATTTATTTCCATGGCTCTCACAAAAATGTGGCTCTCATTAGAAGTACAGACTTTTAACGCAAGCTCTGCTTTTGCTGAGTGAAAGCATTTGGCTTATGTGTCATGGTGCATTGTGTCCCTGTACCCACCATAAGCATTAAGGGGACATCAAGGAAGAGAATGGTGGCTGCAGTATGATGGTTTTGACAGTACAGAGTAAATTCACTCAATGGAAACCAGGGCTGGGTAGTCCATTCCAGCCAATGCAGGCAGCCAGGATGAAATACTAGTTTTCTTCATAGCTGATTTTCAGCAGCTTAAATGTGTGCTACAACCTCCTGTGGGCAGTCTGAAGCAGCTTGCCTGGTGAATGGAGCTGATGGGACCCAGCGTGGGCCATGCTGGAGGCTGGGTAAATGGACATGAACCGTTCTCACAGCTGCTTTCTTTATTAATTGTAACGAGCATTTATATACAATGTCATTTAAATGGATCCATCACACCTGAGAGAATTTCAAGGAAATGTTCAAGAAGCTAAAAAGAAATTATGCCCCTTGAGCTGCATGGGCTGCCCCTGGCTCTGTAACTGGCACAGCAGATATCTCCGTGGATCTTATTTCATAGTACCTCCTGCATTAATCCATGCCTCAGAGCTGATCTGTTCAATACTCCACTCACAGGACCTTCCTCACCTTTGCCTGACAGTCAAGGGAGACCTGAAAATTACAGATTATTGCCCCAAAACCTCACAGCATGTTAATTGAACACATGTGATCAGTTTTATTAGTGCTCTGGATATTGTCATCAAATCCCAGATTGATTCTCTAATTAGCCTGTTTTTTCAATTAATTAGGCTTTTACATCCATACTGCCAGAACGTTTCCTCTAATAAATTTTCTTCCCATTGGCCAGACTCCTTGGGTTGCAACAGAGAACACAGAGTATGCAGAGATTTAAAGTCACTGCTGACTTCCTTTCCCACACGTTTTTTTGGTATGAAATACAGATTACCCATGCTCTGGGTGAGGAACAGGCCATAGCTTGAGCTGGCTTCTTCACAAATAGCACAGAATTTATGTGGGGAGGCACATCAGGAGTAGCTCTGTCACAGTAAAGCATCATTTATTGTCATTTTTGTTGCAGTGGCTGATAACGTAGTGTAAATGCCCAATAGCTTCTGTTCTGGTTTTGAGGCAGATTTTTTGCCTGATTTTGCACTGCTGCTACTTCCCAGCCTTTGCAGCTCTGTTCAGCCTGGCCAACAGAGCCCAGGGAAAAATCAGCAAGGGAATGAATGCAGCTGGGGATCTCCACACCACTGAGGGCCATATGGTGAAACCCCAGAGGTGTTATGCAATAACATATCGACACAAGAGGGGGGGGAAAACTGAAAATTCAAAATAAGGAAAAATAATTATCACAAATGAACACTACAGCAACACGAAGGAAATGATGGAAACTCATTGCTTACTAATGCAGACTTTGAGCTGCCACATTAGCTGCTTTGGAAATAGGAATAGTGATGTGGTCTGAAATGACTGGCAGGGAGTCTCCATCACACAACACGATCTGTTCCCAGATTTCCATTTATGGTTTAAATTAACGTGTCGTCCTGGATGTGTCACAGCACTCAGGCTGGGGGCACTCAGCAGGCTTAGGCAGAAGGGGCTGTGATCAGAATAAGAATCAACCCACAAGCAAGAATCCTCCTAAAACACCATCTACCTACACAGGGATGGGGATGCTCACACTCTCCCTCTAATAACTCATCGTCATTTCTTTGTTATACTTAAAGGCTGGCTTAGCTGTTGCTGCTATTTATTTGGCATTATGATCTGCATACATTTTGGGCTGTAACAGTAGCAATTCAAACTAACCCATTCTGACAACTATGGTGTGACAGAAGCGTTAATCTTCAACTCTCCAGAGAGACTCAGACAGAAGAGTTAATTAATAATGTTGACATCCACACACATTGAAGGAAAGCTGCATGATGTCACCAAACATCCAGAATGTCAACAGGCATTTCTCAGAGTTTTTATGCAGCTGTTGCCCAAGACCGCTCAGCTCCTCTGAACTCCTGTGAAAGGAGTTAAAAATCCAATTATAACAATTTTTGCCATCCAGCTCAGGAGCTCATTCCTCAGAATTAGCCTGAACTCATGATAAGCTTGGAAGAAGTTGCACATCATTATCAGCTGCATGTTTTTCTGGACAAAATCCCGAATCCCTGACCTCATTTTGAAAACTCTCATTAGCAGCACCTGTAAAGGAGATCAGCCTGCCCCATCCACAGAATTGGCTGAGCACACTGGGGCTATATGGCCAGGGGCACAGTGTGCTGTCCATCAGGCTCCCAGAGCAGCATCACCTCTTGCTAATGCTGGCAGAGAATCAGATACCAATCTGAAGTCTGAAATGACAGTGATTCAGAGCAGGTGCATTCAAGAAATCAACACTGATAGAGCCAACTTCTTATGAGGAGCACAGTTTATACGAACATGATCCTATTCTGATATTAACCCTAAATTTGGAAATGATGAAGTTTTCTGAAAACTCTTAAGTTTTCCTTCTCAATTCCTTTCTCCTTCACATCTCTGCATTGAGGGCAAACAACAGCAGCAGCCTCTCTAAAGCAATCTGCTAGCAAATGCAGTCCACCTGTGCTCTCCCAGCTTTTCCCATAATAGTTAGCACAGATGGGCTTCCTAATACTCGTGTTGTTAAGTAGTTGTAAATGGCTACACACAATTTACATTACAATTCTAAATTTACACAGACACAAAATCCATGTTCTATTTGGGTGTGATGGTCTTTAAGGTCCCTTCCAACTTAAGCATTTCTATGATTCCATCTTAAGTTGTTTAGGTTAGAAGGGGCTTTAAAGATCGTTCTGCTTCAACCTCTCTGCTGTGGGCTGGGTGCTCCAGGGTCCCCTTCAACCGGGCCTTGGGTACCTCAGGTAAGAGCAGATGAAGAAAGTGAGTTATGAGAGCTGCAGCTTTGTGGTCATGGTCACAGAGCACTAAGGAGCTAAAGGTAGGTCTTGGCTTTAAATTTGAACTCCTATTCCCTGAGATAATTGCTTTTGGTATTTGATTTACAGAACTACAGAATGTGTTTGTAATCCAGAATTACAACTATCCTATTGTGATGCTTGTTTATAGCACAGGTCATCTTAATCACAGTGTTAGAGAAAGGGAGTTGTGAATTGGAGCTGGGAGCTGCTTGCATGAGGCCGTTCATTTTGGGATGCTGCTGCAGGTGGCATCTGAACCTGTGTACAGTTTTTCTTCCCGAGTGGCTGCAGTAGATGAGTGAAGAAGATGCTATGTATACAGAGTACTTAACTACTAGGAAGTTTAAACCAGAAGCCACCACCACCATGCTTTCATCGATCTCAGAAATTGAAAAGTTGTTTGTTTGTTTTTTTCCAGATCAGTAACCATTTGTAGCATTGGGCTCTCTATCTGGAATGTATGTCTTTGCCTTCTTCTGCCCTACTCTTTTGTTTTAAGCTTCTGGTGTTTTCCAGAGCACTTTCAACATTGCCTTATAAGTAGTTTTTTCTTTCATGCCGAGTAGGCAAGAGGAATTTACAAATGATTGGGTGAAATAACATAAATATTTTCCGTTGCAATTACAAGATTGGCCTCCCCCATACAAATTATTTATGGAAAAAAATGCTCTTAATGCTGTTACCCACATTTTCCAAGATAAAAGAGGATGAAACTGAGGTTGCTGCACTGCAATCCATTAGCCTGGTATGTATGATGGATCACAGCTAGATGCAAACCACGTACCAAGGAGCTCTAAGTGATCCTCCAGCTGACCCTGACTATTGAGGCTTATTTTCCACTACCCAGGTGCTACAGCCCAACAGAACTTTCTAGGCACGTGGCATCCATCCTCCCTGCTGAGCTGGCCCTCAGCTAGCTCGGAGGCACTTTGCTGTGCAGCTCTGGACTCTGCAGGTGATGTGCATATGGGAAATCTCATGACGTGAAACACTCCACACTGGAAAATGTAATGTTGGGAAACGGTTTGTCTGAGTGGATTCCTGAGTGAATTTCAGTTAATGTTGCCCTGCAGTACATTGCTGGATGTGTGCAGGGGCACGTAGAGGAGGTGACTTGCTGAGCCAGCCAGTATCTTTCAGGGCCCTCTGCTTCTTGTCATCATAAAAATTCAGGAAAGATACTGCTTTCATATTACTTTATGAAAGAAACTAATCATGGTGCATGCTCACAGGTGTTAAAAAAGCCCAGAAATTCTTAGTTGTTACCCAAGTTCCACAGAGAGCAACTTCACTGTGAATTAGGACAAACTTTGCAAATGCAGTTTCTTTCCTTCTTTTTACATAAGATGGATTCTATGTGATTTATATCAAATGTGCCTTGGAAGCTCCCTGCCATTTGGTGATGTGCTGCATATGTGCCTGGAGCCCCATTAGAGAAGAGCTTTGGGCAGTCTGCCCTCCTCCCTGCTTGCATTGTGTTACTGGGAATGTCGACATGCCGGAAATGTTGGTGCAGAAATGATGTTGAACCGCTGCTGACTTTTGCACAAAAACATCAGTGATATCTGCCCTCTGTGGATGGTGGATTTTTCCCCCAGAAGAGACCCAAAACATGGGTCAGTCCGTGGGCTTGTTCAGGGACAGTGGGACAAGATGGCCATAGTAGTCTTTGGAACAAGGCTGGTTTAGAAGAAGAAAACTGAGCTGGAGCTGTGTGCATGCAGAGAGGACACTGAGTATGATTCCTTGCTGGTCTCCATCCTGTGACCTTCTGCAATGACTCGATGCCTCTGATTGCCCATCACAGCCAGTCTGGTTTCCCCTCATGTCTCCTGCTCCTCCATCCGGAGTGAGTACTTTTGGCTCTTTTCCACACTCTGTAATTGCCATCTTGGCAACAGGATTTGTGTGCTTGGGTTGTTCTGAAAGTGTCTGTATGTTGGTAAATGAGCTCGCTAAACATAACAGAAAGTCATTAAATTCACAGTGCAGTTTTCTTCTCGAGTTCCTGGCTTGGTTGTTTGCACACCATTCACCCAGTTTTCATGCTATATGAAGTGAATTTGGCTTCTATGTTTGGTTGGAATGAAATCCACCAGGGATTCAAGCACTGTTAGGAGTAAGGCAGTGCAAACAGTTGTAGTCTGGGAGGACCAGAGGACAGACAGTGCAGTGAAATGGGACAAGTGCTCTACCAAATGCTCTACCACAAAAATCACCTTCCATGGGCCTGAAGGGAGAAAAGAGGGTAAATGGTGCTTCTGTAACAATCTGGATTTGTCAGAGGTAATCCAGATGTATAGAAAGGGTGTAACATTGTAGGTATAATCACAGATTTCAGATGAGTGTTTCTAAATGACTTGTACATCATGACCTCATAAGATTGTAATCTCTTGTATTAAAATACTAAGTACTCTTGAATTCTAAAGCTGTCACTCAGTATTAAATGATCAAAATATCTGAATGCATGACAGAGTTCTCCAGAGACAGAGAGAGAGGAGAAAGCTTTCTCATTTTTCCTCATTTGCTGGCGAAGAACTTTTGGTAATGTTCCCTGTAAGTAATCTGGAGCTGAAGTGAATGAAACCTGGATGATGAATGTGTTTGAAAATGCTTGTTTATGTTAAAAACAAACAAACAAACAAAAACATTTAATATTGCTTCAAACCACCTGTGAAGCTAACCAAGGAAGATAATGGCAGTGCAGTGTTAGTCCTCCATGAATCAGAAGCCAACTCTGAAGCTCAAGAAGTGTCCAGTCCCTGGATCTCCCATTCCCAGCCTTGCTGTCAGTACAGGCAGGAGCTCCAATACCTCATTTCAAAACTGCTGCAAATTCTCTGCATTTTTCACAGAAACTGAGCCTTGAGCAACAGGCAGGTATAATGAAGCAGAACACAACACCAAGTGTGGATGGAGATCTTGGCAGCAAAGTTTGTATTCAAATCTTGGTGCAACAGTGAAGGTTAGGGGAGCTTGCTTGGGTAGGTGATGTCTCAGCATCAGGAAAAGCACTGTGTTACATCTCTGCTGCTCTCAGGGCTAGGCCAAGCCATGCCAAGGCCAAACCAAAGGTGGCTAATCCCAAATCAGATGTGCAGGAAATATGGATGGGGGAGGATGAGAAGTTCTTAGGCAATAACAGCCTCTACATAGATGACAGGAGAACCTAGAGATTGCTTTGTACCACTTCTGGTTTTCAATACAGATTGAGAAAGAAAATTTGTCTGGATAATTTTCCAAAGGAGGCAGCAGTTCTCACTATTAGTCACCAGTGATTTGCATTAAAAATAATTATTGTTGTTATTGTCATTTTTTGTGATGTAAGCTGTTCTGATGGATGCTTCTGGAAATAACTCTGTTCAGCTGACAAGCTTACCTGACCCCGAGTGGAGCTGAGATATTTCACTTGCTCTATGTTTGCCATACCCAACATGGAGCAAGCAAAAATAGCCTGAGCTGTATTTTGGGCTGAATTTGACTGTAGTTCAGTATTCCTAAAACTCAAATTCAGTAATCCAAATGTTAATGACGTTCTTAATGATATAACTCTACTGAAGTCAAGAATATCCTGAACAGTGCAGTTCCCATTAATAAGGGACTGCACAAGCACATAGAGAGAAATAAAACCTTCCTTGGAGATCTTGTAGTCTACATGTTAGAGAGAGGAAAAAGGAGAGGCTGATCTCCTGGAGTTCCTTTCCAATCCAAGCTGCTCTGTGATTTTAGGAACTGAAATACTCAAGATGGATTAAAAAATGTCAAGAATTAGATTTAAAAAAATGCAGTGATTACTATAGCAGAGCCCTGTCCTTTTCCCCATCCTGTGTTCTTGGCAGTGCCCAGGATCACCATGAAGAAACACATTAATGCATTTTGCAAAGCGGTGCATTTGAGATAATTTATGCTATGCCACTTATTAGTAAACATCTGCATTGCCTTAAAGCTTCGCTGCATCTTCAGAGCTGATCACTTCACCTTTTGAACAGCTTCATCAAGCATGCTGGCACAAGTCCTTTTTTAACAGCTATAAGTCAGGTTCCAACAAGTTTATTACACAGCTGTGAAATTATATTGTCATATCCAGTAATGTAAGTCTGACATGAATCTTTGATGCCTACTGTATGACAAGTGAAGCCTCATTTCAGAGACTATCTTTCACATAATTTCTTGTATTTTCACTGCTTTAATATGTGAATCCATTATGGAAAGTACTTACAGCATATTGTCAAAAACACAAGATTATGAAGATTAACAAAATCGGCTTTTGTCACCTTCAAACAAATAAATCAGCTATAAATACCAACATGTCACCAAATCCAGATTTGGATAGAAACTCTGCGGGGACAGAGTTGTTGTGGAAGTATCACATTATGCATTTATTAGACCAAATGGATCACAGCCACGAATACTACTCATATCTGAAAGGAATCATTCCTTGCTGTCGTCTTTAAAAAGCAGTCCTTCAATACAGAAATTTTAAGGACTACTCTCACGATGTCACCATTTATTTAGCATGGTAAAGACTGTTATATTTATCCGTTGCCTTCCGTCCCACTGGATTTTTGCTCATGACTTCTCAGGCTGCAGATACAGACGAAATCCTAGGGAAAAATGTCTCCTGAGTTGGTTTCGGACAACAAATTGCATCTCGTTGCTGCTGCCTGGGATGTGTTAAACATACTGCTCACACTCTGCATGGCACACGTACAGCAGTTTTGGTCCAGGAAATACCAGACAGAAATGTGAGAGTCATTACTTCTTGAGATTCAAATGTTGGCAGGTAGGTCCATGGGAATTTGCTGGAAGTGGCTGTTTTTGTATAAGTAAAGCAAAAACGCCGTTCCTGCTGCACATCACCCACAACCAGGGTATTTCTTCCCATTCTCTCCTGCTATTCCTTAAAATTGTTGTCATCCAGACATCTCTGTGGCACTAATGCTAGCTCAATCTTACAGTTAATGTGAAAGACGTGTAAAACTTGCTCTAGCTTGATCAACACAAACAACTCTAGTTGAAACTGTTGACTAATGCAGAACTACAGTCTTCCAAATAGAGAGAAATCAGCCAAAAAAAAAAATAACATTAGAAAAAAAGTATTGTCTATCTTTTCTGTACTGCTAATATCACAGACTTCTGAATGTAACACCTTCTTCAGTCCCCTTTCCAGTGATAACCCTGCTGGCACAGACCCAGCAGTGGCTGCCAAATCCCAGGGCAGTGTGTTGTCAACATTAAGTGTACAGCCCTTCTGGGGTATGAAGAAATGCAATTCCCACCACCACCACAAAAAAAGAAAAAAAAAAAAAAAAAAAGACAAAACGATTGCATTCTTTGCAAAAATACCAGAAATTCTTTTTGCTTTATTTATGGGTTAATATTGTCTTTCTCAAAATGCTGTTTCTCAGCCGTTCAGTGTAGAAGAGAAAGGAAAACTCTGGAAAAAGTATGCAGAGACTTTTCACTTCTCCAGTGCAAATGGGCTGATGCAAATGTTTCTGATCTGAATAACCTTGAATAACAAGGATGATGCATGCAGTCTCTGAGCCACGTTCAAAGCATTTCTGCTGTGAACTGAACTGTCACCTAAGATGGCTTTGGGATGCTCAAAACATGAAAATCCCACATTTCCCTTTTCGCTAAGAAAAGGGTTCATATAGCAAAAAAATGATATCATAGCACAAGGAAGAAGAAAAGAACAAGGAACTTTTGTTTCCATGGCAATGTGAGCTCCTTCAGACAGAAGCACAAAGGCAATATGCTGAATGATTATCCGAAGGTCATGTTGTTCTTACCAGAAAAGTTAAAGAGAATACACTAGGCTGATTTCCCCAGGCAGGGCACATGCTGCATTGCTAAGCAGTTCAAATAAGCAATTTCTGAAAGAAATAATTGCCTTCATTAATGCCATGTGTTTATTTTAAAGTCTATTTTCATAAAGAAAACAGCAGCTTGCTCAGAAGAGAGGGGGACTGCTCTTCACTCGTATTTTGTACCATTATTTGATGCTCTTAGAAGACAGAAGTTCAGTTCCTGCACGTTTCTGATAGCCACCACCCAGTAAAATAATGATATTCTGCTTCACATCAGACGCCTCTTAACGATGAAAAAATGTCTCCATATAAGAACTGGTTTATGTATCCAGCCAGCTCCACTGCTGCTGCCTGGATGCTGCAGGATACTTGCAGCCTAGATGGATACAATGGATGACCTGTTATCCCTCTCTGTAACCTACATAAGGAACGGGCACTCAGGAAACCTATAAACACTAAATGCAGTTTACTTTGTTCTTCCCAATGTCAGCTTTCTGTTTCCTCTAAGATGCTTTGACCTTGCTGACAACAGGAGTAAATACTTTATGTGGAAAAAAAAACCACCAGACTGCTTAAAAACTAATTCTATTCTCTTCCTCCACTCTGTTCTCCATGATTTACTACAGACCTGAGAAGGACAGAAACTTTCTGGTGTTCAGAGGAAAAGTTATTTTTAGTCTTGTTTTGTTGCCAAGGTGTATAGAAACCTTATGTGCTACTTGAGGAAGTTACCAGGGAATGGGAATGGAAGGGAGATGCTTGGTTCTTCGCCTTTGTTTCCAACCACAAAGCTTTTCTTCAATTAGAAAAAAATGATGTGTGTTCAATGAGAGGTTGCAGGAGTCACTGTCCAGTTTGAAGAATTAATGAAGGAATGTGTGAATATATATTATGTGGCATAAATATAGAGACCTTGGACTAGGGCAGCACTTAGGCACACAACCCTACCTGTCCTTCAGCAAAAATTCATTCCTGAATCAGAGCTCCTTGAAAATGTGGTTGTTGAAGCCAGGCAGGGGGAAGCAAGGCTGAAGCCCACTTCTCCCAGGTCCATTATTAAAGCCATAGAATTTCAAACTGGTATAAATGAAACAAAAGTTGGGAAAAAACATCTCAAGGGATAGGAAATATGAAAAAGTGCAGTTTGTTGGGGCAGGGGAAGCTGGAAAGGTTCCTTTCCCAGCAGTGTTGGTGGAGCTGGCTCACAGTACATGGCTTGGATGAGAAGCCATAATGCTGTAAATAAATACTTTTTGAGAACAGAGGGGGAAACCCCTGCTTGTTCGCTGATAACAGTATGTTTTGTTTCACTTCAGAAGAACAAAGATTTAAAGTAAACTGTAGAATAACTTAAACATTGTCGTGGCGTTGTTCCAGGAGGGAGGATATGGCCAGCTGCAGTCATTCTGCAAACATATTAGCTTGCTTTATCTCCTTCCATATCAACTCAAGTTTTTAAAAGCTATTGTGATAATTCACAGGCAAAAGTAGGGAGCAGCCCTTCTTAAGCTGGAAATATTTCTCCGTTCAACTAATGAGGCTTCAGTGAACTTAATACTCCCATGCTGCTCTAAGAAGAAAAAAACATCTCTTCTCTTGTGAGTTGTGTATTGCAAGGGTGTTGATTGATGTTGAAAAAAAAAAGAAAAAAGAAAAAAGAAAAAAGAAAAAAAGAAAAGGGTGAAAACTACTTTTCCTTCAGAATAACCAAATTCTGCCCAGAGGCAGTCTTTGGCATTGCAGCTTGGGTGCCCTAAAAGCAGAGGCAGACCCACAGGTACCCACAGCAGCAACAGCTATTCGTGGGACTATTCTTTGTATACTAACCAAGTTATAGGAAATATAAATCAGCAGGAAGGACTGAAGTTTGACAAAAGAAGTGTAGGCAAAGTAGGTACAGACATGAGTAGATACACCAGACAAGGTCAGCACTCAGAAATCAGTTATTGGGTATATGGATAGTGAGGTATTGTGCTGGGGAACATTTGAGTGGAAATTTGTGTCACTTCAATGTCAGTTTTTACATGAATCAAACAAGTAAAGTCCTGGCATTGACTGGGGAAGATTTTGCTGTACTACAATTAGCTATAGTAATGCATCTATGTATATACAGGTAGTATACACCCATTAAAGAGGTCCAAGTCAGATGTGAAATATTGCTATAATATAACAGGTAAGAAATAACATATTATGTGGTATTATATAATATAAATAGATAAAATGCATAAAATGATAAGTTGGCTCTATAGAAAGGTGTCGTATCATAGAACAGTGGATGTGCATGAAAGAAAATACATGATCTTTGCAGGCATACATTATTGAAATGTATATGTGTAAAGGTGCCAAAAGCAAATAATTTAAAATTGCCCCAAATCATATTCCTCAATCTTTAATTAATATACACATGACTCTGTCTTGCATGAAAATACTTCCTGTTTTGCATGGAAATATAAATAGTCTTCAGTTTCTATGGAACATTTTTTACCACTGCAATGAGTTAAATAATACTTTGCAGCCAAAGCTCCTTTAGTTACCAAAAAAGTAGGTCATTAATGATGACATGGAAAAGCCAAGTTTTCTGCAACTTCTGTAAAGATGTGGAAATCCATACTACTCACTGAAGTTTGGCTGTGCTACAAACAGTAGCAAAACTGTGCAAATTTTCTGCAGCCCGTGCTCTGCCCTCACAAACTGGGACCGAGGGCTGCATACACAAACTGTGATTGAAAAGGCAGAATAGAGAGTGCAGTAACAGATGTAATGCTTTCTCCTGCATGACTGGGCAACGGGAAGAAATACAATACACATGATGAAAATATAAGCTGGTATTTTCAACACAGGAGAGAGGATGCATATTCCACGTGAGCCAACTGCTGCACATTTCCTTCAGCACTGACTGGTATTTTGGAGGTATGAAGAAGATGAAAGATAAGATTTAATTCCCAGACAAATTGATTCCATTAACAACACTGGGTTGCATGTGTGCAGCTGCCAGCACAGTACATCCTAATCTGCTTGGAAGATGTTTCAGGGAGAACAGAAGTTGGGATCTTGCCAAGAAGAGCAAGAAAAAGGGCTACTGATGAAATATGTCCTTCCTGGCGTGTCTCCCTGCACCCCAGGAGATGCCCATAGCTGGGCACATGCTACGTGTGTATTTATATTGTTTGGAGCAACCAGGGAAGCTCCTATCTGTTCTAGAGATGGATGCTAAAAGAAAACACATTGCAAAAAGGTATATCCATCACACATGGGATGAGGGTGATGGGACACAGTTCCATTATATGTCAGCATTTGCCCAGGGCTCAGAGTGCCCACCCCATCCTGCATAGCATCTCCCAGGGATGGAAAAACTCTTTTGCTGGGAGGTGAAGGCTTGCTGCCAACTTCACTGTTCTTTGAATAAATGCTCCCTTGGATCAGCTGCACGCGGGACGACTAAAGGAACTGCAAGGGGTTTTCTCCGGAGCTGTGAAGAAAGAAAACAACAACAGCAAAGGGAAGCAGTGAGTGTGCCGTGCTGGAGGTCACACCTGCCAAGACAGCATCCTGTCCTGCCTTCTCCAGCGTGTCCATCCATCCGCCTGTCTGGCTGCCGAGCGCAGTGATCACATGCATCCCGCCTGCCCCCTCCCTCCCTCCCAGCCCTGTCCCGCTGCGCTGCACGGCTCCTGCAAACTCGCCCCAAGCAGAGGAACTTTCTGCAGACAGGCTTCTTCATCCCCCCTCTGCTTCCCCTCCTGCCAAATAAAGTCTGGGGGCTTTGCTTCAACTCTAAAAACTGATGATTGCCCTTAGGAAGAGAAGCTCATGCTCCTCTCAGCTGTTCCCCGCTCTCTGTGCCCTCGGGCTGGCCGTGCTGGGGGGTCTGTCCTGGGCTGTCCCCATGGACGAACAGGATTATTATCTGCAAGAGATTAGCAACAGGGATCACTATTACTCCTTTCCATACCCTGGTGAAGAGTATTTTTCTTTCACGGAGCAACCCGGAGAGGAAGGAACTATCCGTGCTTCAGAGCCAGAGGAACACCCAGGGTTCAAACCGAGCAGGAAAGAGTTAAAACCGAAGAAAAGCAGCAAAAAAGGAAAAGCCATTCTTGAACCTCCACCAGGTAACTTTTCACCTCCTCCTCCAGAGCTCGGAGGCTCTGAATCTCACACTGACTGTGACTCTTAACATTAATGAATATCCCGCTAATGGCAGTCTTGGTACTAATAACAATAATATGCTTGTGGTGGTGATGCTGGCAATGCACTATGTTTAATATCCTGCTGAACAGCTCTACAGAACTTTTACAGGCTTTTTAATCCCTTCCTTGTCAAGGGAAGACTTTTCGCATTGCTAACATTAATTATTTTGCACTCTAGATAGGATGGTTTTCCTTCTTAATTGCACTTGACAGCTGGATTGTTGTGAGTGCTGCAGTTCTATGAGTAAATGAGGAGGGACAGATTCTGCAGCGTGGACTGTCAGTAAATGCTGACACCTCGCTCTGTCCCCGGTTTCTTGAATATAAGAGAAGTTCCTGAGCTGATTTTGTTTACAGTTTTGACTTTCTTCGAGCTTTTGCTTTAAAGCCCTCCAGAGGAAGATATGTAGACATAGATTTTGTCTGAAATAGACCGAGTCACGGAAGCTCAATGTTGTTATCAGCCTGTAAAGCAGAGAAATTAAGCGACAACTAAAATTCCTTATTAAAAACAGACCACCTGCAATTTCCTTTGCGTTTTCTGCATGTGATTGGCTGAAAATATGCAAACATTATTAAAATGTATAGGAGCTGGATCAGCTGTTACCAGCCAGTCATTCCCATTAACAGCTAGCTGCACCACCAAATCTCACTTGCTAAGAACTGAGCTCCCCTTTACTTCAGGAAGAAACTTTTCATGGCAACAGCCAGAGCACAGGGCATAAAGTTGGTAGCTCAGAGGCACTGCTGCATGCAGAGCAGCAAAACAGAGAGGCAAGAATTGCATAGGGATGTTAGCTTTTCCTTGTTGTATCCAGCCAATAGAATATACAGAATTTTCAATTGAAGGTTAACGTGGATAGAAATCAATTATTTTTTGATTCACAAAGACTTTACAATAATAAATAGTGATAAGGAAATATTATTTGTGAAATCTCAAAGCTGTTTGTGGGGCAGCCAGAGATCACAGATGAGAGCAGGACAAGCGCCTTTACGGGGGAATGGAGACATGAGGCATCTATGCCGTTGGCTCCATCATAGCCTAGCTGCTTTTTGGTCTCAAATACTGCTTATTTTCTATCTAATCTGGGGAACAGTGGATTTTTAAGCCCTTAGGTATCAGGATTGCTCTTCCTCAGTATTCTGCAGTTTAGCTCTGATTTTGCCTTTCCTGTTGGCTTTTTCCCAATTTCCCTGGCACTTTAACTACTCCAGAAAACACAGTGGCAGCAATGAGGATGGCTTGTAATCTCTGAGGGCAGTTTTCATTCATCAGCACAAACAGGCATCCACCTTGCTGAGCACCTTGCAGGCGCAGAGAAGCAGCAGCTGTACCAATATCACCCTCCTTCATTATGCATCACTCTTCCTTTCCCAACCTGATTTGTTTAATGCACTGTAGATAAAGCAGCACAAAATTCCAAGTCTATCCACTGGGAGAGCAAACTGAGGTCTTACAGGCATTCTGAATATGGTCACTTCCTAACAAGATGGAATCATATTCCTTTTATACACAGGAAATGATGGAATAAGAAAATTTAAACAAACCTTCCATAAACCCTCAGCGAATACACCCTGTTGTGCACTGACCACTGGATTCATGCTGGATTAATCTCTTATTATCCGCTTTTTGCTTTCCACCCTACCTGACTCTGAGTTCAGGGAGATGTTATTTCCATGTTCAGCCCAATGTGCTGAACTCAGCCTCCTCCTCTATCTCAGCATAGACGGGCACAAGGCCAAGTATGGAAGAAACTCATGATGTGCCACCAAATTGCTGGGATCAGCTTAGTTGCTGCTGCTGCCACAGCAGCCGTGTGCTCTTTTTCACACAGCTCCCACCTACAGGAAGATGTTTTAGAGCCTGTGAGCTTTTGCATAGGTACCACATACAACAGATCCCCTCCACCAAACTTTTGCTCCAGCACACGGAGCCTTGACACCAACTCAACAAGTTGGTTGTTAGACCTGCTACAGTATAGTCAAATGCAATGCATTTCCTCAGGAGCAGCTGAGCTATTTTAACTGAAATAGCCCTAATAAAACCTATTCAGACACTCAGCAAAGAGTACGGTTACCGTTTGTTGAAGAAGCAAGTAACTGAAGACAAGAGTCATATTCAAAAGGAAGTTTCAGGCAACTTTATCTGAAGAGAGTAATAAAAATTCTGGCTGCAGTATCAGAATTCTTTCCTTTTCCCTCTCCCAAAGACAAGCAAGGACACCACACAGCAGATTGGCATGGGCAAAGAGTAGATGTACAGGTCCAGGCAATGCAGGGACACCAAAGCCCCATGCCATGTCATTGGGTATCTGTTGGAAGTGAATACGTGTACATCTGGAACCATGCAGAAGGGACTAAATAAGAAAACCTGCCTGTAATTTCTCACATTCAGCCCTTGAGAAAGACAAATAGAAATATTTATGGTGATAACCAAACAGCCATGAACAGCAGCTACAAGTCTGGCTGTGTAAATATGTGTACATGTTGTATATATGCGTATACATCCATATGTTTATACGTGTATCCAGAACTGGAATTAATTTATTGGACATGCAATAAACACAAAAAATCTGCTTTTTGTGAGGCTCACTGGGAGCTGGGGCATGTGGAATTAATTATTTGTAACAAACAATAGGCTGGCTTGGAGCTGGGATGAAGGAGGCGGAGGGCTGGGGACGTGTGATCTGCCCTTTGGCTGAGCAGCTGGTACTGATCAGCCCAGGCTTGGAATCAAAGCTGAAATCAAACATAGCAGGCTGAAGGATGCAGCTCATAGCAGATAACACAGGCTCAGTTTATTTCAGCTAATTATTAAGAGTGTGAGACTGCAAACATTTCAATCTGTGAAATGTTATGGTGGGAAGAATTCTATGGATGTCAGTGGGGTTGCAATGTCTGTGTTTTGTTTTTGTTTTTAAAATATAGTTAAGAACCAATATTTTCAAAATACATGATTCAGATAAAGTAACATCAGCCTGCTTTCTTGCCCTGTAGATGACTTGTAAATGAAATGGTACTAGGTCATCCCTGGAAGGTAAGCAGTTGGATTGACAGGCTTCTGTATATACATATTTCAGTTTTCTAATTCCACCTTTGCTTTTTTAGGCCTCGATCCAAAGCCCATTCAAATCAGTGGAAAGAGTCTCATTAACATTAGTGTTTTTCTTTTATGAGTTTTTCAATAGAATTTAATAAATGCCATCTCAGCCACCACCTGGGTGGTAAATCCCCACCAACTCTGCCTGCCCATGGGCCAAAATTTAACCTCAGAGAGGTTTATGGGGCTGAGGTGCCCGTGAACACGGCTTATAAATGCTTAAATGCTGCATATTGCTCTCGATCAGTTCCCACTCTCGCTCCTATTGTGCTTGAATTTGCCACAGTTATCTCTGTAATTATATATTCCTTTATACTTTTGTTGCTTTTCAGCATAGCTATGAAATGATTTTAGAAAGACAATGCTGAAGACATCCTATCCCATGTATCTGTTCAAGTCTAAGATTATACCATGCTTTCCAAAATACCATCTACAGAGCTTTCTTTGAGACCATCTATCAGGCTCACAGGGAGTGGAGAACATGGGGATGTACCAAACACTGGCAAAAATTCTTCCTAGGAAACAAATTTGACTTAGACAATTATACTTGTGCTGGTGATTCGTCTTCTGTCTGTAGCACAATTCTGATTGCTACTGGAAAATAAAGGAGTGGTTTTCATTTGTATGGCAGAGCTCAGAATGGTTTTTAGTGAACTTTTTCACATTCCACAGGTCTTCTATTGCCTGATTTCTGGGCAATCCAAAATACGTCGCAATTTCCTTCCTTGTCTGTTTCTTTCGCCAAGTTTGTTGAAACTGTTCAGATACATCACTCTTCACTTGCCTCATATTTATTTTTGTGTAATATTGGCACACACTCAACAACGTCTTTTTTGTTGTTGTTGTTGTTAGATTTGTTTCTGTATATCTTGCATGGGTCAAGATCTAGTGGAACCACGTATCAATTTTCAGCATCTGACATAAGACAGCCCATAACCCCAGCAGACAGAGCTGGGAATAAAAAGCTCTCTTTCATCATCATGAAAAGCAGGAGGATGAGCCTGGGGAAATCTGCTTTCTGTCAGGCTTTATGAGGCACGTGGACAAAAGGAAGTTTTAATCCAGTCTGAAAGGAGGTCAAGGAGACATGCTTCCTCCCAAGCAAAAAGCTGCACAAAGGCAGGTTTTGACCAGATAGGTGCTGAAAGCTGCTGCCTTCATTGGCATGTCCTATCAGAGGCAGTAAGTTAAGAATGCTGGGGGGAAATTGCTGCTCAGCTGGTGTCTGTGGAGGCATTAGAGACGAAAGGCAAAAAGAAGATAGCATGGCCAATGTCATGAGATACTGTATGAGATATGTCATGAGATATTGAAATGCAAAGTCACAGCCTGAAGCAGTGATTGAGCACCTGGTGGAAGGCAGGGCCAACCCAGGACAGCTCAGGTGCATGAAATGCAGATGAGTGACCAGAAGGGCAGAAGCCAGGAACCACCCCTTTCCAGACCTCATTCAAGGGTTGGCAGTGGAGGTGAGGGAATCTTGCTGGAGCTCCCTGCATACTGGAGGCCTTCTGAAGGTAGTGGATTTTTTTTCCTTTATTTTTGTGCCTACGGCTTTTATATTTGAACAAATTCTTGCTTGCTGTAGGCTGGGACCTTGCTGCTCTGCTGTCATTGCTGAGCTTTCCATTCTGTTTCTGGTATGAGGTGAGAAATGCTTAAGGAGAGTTCAGCGAGTGAATGAAAAGCTGAAACGAGGATGTCAACTGTGGAGAACTGGAAAGGTATTAGAATCACAGAATAATTAAAGTTGGAGAAAATCTCTAGGATCACCAAGTCTAACCCTACCATGCCCAGAGACCGGTTCCCACAGTGCTATAACTTTATAACTTAAACATCTCCAGAAACAATGACTCCATCACCTCCCTGGGCAGCCTGCTGATAGATACAGAATGGGGACAGATATCTGAGGGGGGTGTGGAGTTAAGTACTTGATTAGATTGTGGTCTTATAGCTAGTTAAAATGTGGACTTGTCTGCTCTGAAGAAGAGGTGAGAGTGAAAGACATGGAATGGATAACTGAAAATACATAAGCAAAAGTTTCTAGGGTACTGGTTTCCAGCTAGGATAGAAGGAAATATAGAAGGAAGAGGTGCTTGTGCTTGCCGAAATTTTGGGGTTTGGGGAAGGATTAGCTAGAAATGAGACTGAATGGGAAAAGGGGGGATTTAAAATGGGTAGCATGCTTCTAGGCTTAAAGGAAATCTAGGAGCAAGAATGCCATTAAAGTCAGTTTTCTGAAGGCGCTTGTTGAACTTTGTTGGCAAGCTGAAGGTGGAGTAACGTCTCAGAGATGCAGCGAGGAAGAAGTCATTAGCAATGTTGGCAAGATGCATTTTAGTGGAATGCCAGAGCTGAAAGCCAGGCAGCAGGAGGCTGGCTGGGGTCTGGGAGAGAGCAATGACAGCAACGGCTTTAGGCAATGTGGTAGAGAGGGGATGAGAGGAGAGAGATGAGGCAGCAGCCAGAATACAGCAGAGATAAGGGGGGACAGGGTAGAGGCTTTGGTGTTAGGGAACAGAAGGAGGTGGTAAGAGTTGTCAGAGGTCATGAATGCATCCATGATATGTGAGTGAAGGCTATTCCATGGTAGGTGACTTATACAGAAACCAGGAATGCTATCAGTGTTGCTGCTATCTAACCCACTGGTATCTTTTGTCTTCAGCCTCATAGCTAGTTCCCATTTCTGTGTGGTCCAGAGAAAGTAAAGCACTCCTGTGACTTTAAAACTTCTGTAATGTAACTTTAAAACTTCTGCTCAAAATTCTTTGACTAGCAAGATCTTAGAATGAATTTATAGGACCTAGATTCTCTTTGGAATATTTCCCATAGATTTTAATATAACATGTGTCATATCCTAATTGCCAGATGTGACAAGCAAAGCTGAAAACATCTGGCTTTTAATGAGTTTTTTCATCTATCAACTTCTATTTTCTCCTCCAGAAACACGTAGAAAACATAACAGAACCATTCTGTTTAAGAGCCCATCCTTTAAAGAACGTTACAACAAAAGAGGACAAAGATGACTAAGAATGAATAATGAGCGGGGCCTTCAAAATTGGCCAAAACTTTCTGATTAACCACGGCTCCAATGAATAATATAACATGAGAAAAAATGTAGAATAAATACATTTGATTATGCTAGAGAAAACCATTTTCTATGATAATTCTCCCAGCAAGCTTCTCTGAATTGAAACTAATTTTTAAGGTGAAAAAATAGCTCTTTAGAAGAAGGATGATTTCACTGAATAGATTTTAATAATATGAACCTGAGCCTAGACCTGCTCCTGAAATGCCAAAGTTTTATGAGTTACTTGTTATTTCAGCTCATTCTTGTTGTTTTTCATGTTATTCTCTGCTCATTGAGCTGGTTAGAGGGGTCACTCTAAAGGTGCACGATTGAATCTCAATTATTTTTTGGTTTTGGCAGGAAGGCTTCTGTCAGCTAGGTGGACTTAGGAACTATCAAAAAGATGAAGTAGTGGTATTTGAAGGTATGGTGCAGAAGTCATTTATTGAATTTTTATAATCTGAGCCTTTTCCTCCTGAGTTTTGAGCCTCACCCAATTCCTCATCTGCACAAGCAGTGGACTCCTGAAGTCACTGTGTAGGAACAGAGTTGAAATGTGACTGACATATTCACACAGAATAGCTGCTTTTTTTTTTTTTGTGATTACATTAATATGATAATACAATGGATATGATAAAGCATGCAATGGATCTGCACCTTCATGAGGTTATGTCTTTTGGTATTGCTTGTTTTATAGCGTGCAGCTCTTTGAAATAAATGTACAAATATATGCCCTTATCGCTCACTTTTGCTTATTCGTGGGAAAAAAAACAAATGAACAACAACAAATTGTGATGCAGCTGAAATTTTAAAATCAAATGACTACCCACACAAAACACTCCCATAGCCTTTACTCAGCTCAGTCATTTCCCAAGAGAAAACAGAGGAATAGTAATAATCAGTCATCTTAGGTGCAGGCACCTTTTAATTTTTCCACCCCTGGGAGATATCTTAATGGATGGTTTGGTCCTTCTTAATTCAATAAGCCATGAGTTGAAGGGAGTCTGTTTTGGATTTCACTCAAGGTTGGTCATAGCCATCGTATCCGTGCAGTTAGGTCTCTAATGCAGAAGTTAATTCTCTAAAACTTGCCTGAACACACTATCCATGCCATGACAAGTAGAAAGGAAACAACAGGACGCTCTGGGTGGTTACTGTGTGTTGGAAGAGAGGAGCAAGGCATCTTATTCTCTGTGCAGTCAACAGGCAGTGCTAAATCAATTTGACAGGTGTAAAAGGAAAAGCGTTTCTCTTTTTTACCCATAGCTAAAGATGGCAACAACAAAAAAAAGGTGAGAAAAAACAAGAAGGAGATAGAAAAGATGCCAGATGGTGACTTGGAGAGTCAGTGTGCCTAGGAAGACATCAGAGGAAGTGCGTGAGGATCATTTAAAGCATCTTTACAATACTTGGTATAGTTGATGATCTCTCTGTCTCTGTTTGAGTTAAATTATAAAGCATGTTCTGGAGACCGAGATATCTAACTCTTCTTTTAGATACACAATTATTCCTTTCTATGGGATAACACTGATACTGGGAAGTAAGGATTTGTACCGTGTTATTATAGCATAAATGGAGACAAGATAAGGTTTTTATTCTTCATTTCCACCATGAAATACATCATTTTTCTTAAACGAAAAGCTTTAGTGTGGCTTTCTGATTCTGGAGTGGTGTTTAAAGGAGCTGTCTTATAAATGGGAATCTGGCTCAATATATTGTAAAATATATCTTACAATAATGTCTTCTAAAAAATTATACAAAATACTGATATTTCTGAGTTGGAGGAGCATGTTTTACATTGGGAAGAATATGAATGACTTCATATTCTGACACGTAAGTGAACTGTAAATCCTTATTGCGTTGTCTGAGGCTGAGCCTCAGTGCACACACTGGGATTTGATATTGCAGAAGGTCACAACAGAGCTGGCATACTAGACCACAGTGACCTCCAGTAACTATTAATCACAGCTGAAATTGAATATCTGATCATCTCATCCATTATTAGTGAGTACAGATACCAAAATAATTATCAGGTCAGGCTTTCTCACCCTTTATCCCTTTGGCTAGAGAATCATCCCCGTAATCCCCAGCCCTCATTTGGTCCCTTCTGAACTCTATGAAAAGTGCTGCAGAATGGGAGCAGAATGGGAGCTAATGCTAAGCTTTAGCAGCTTGATATGAACTCAGCAAGCTTACCTGCAAGACATGTATTTGCATCAGGAATGAGAACATTTTAGCCATGTGGGCAATGATCCTCTTCCGTTATCTTGTGTGATGGCCATGTTTCAAGCCTGGTATGTTTCTTACATATTGAGAAGTTACAAAACACACTTCAGAAACAGAATGAAATTTGCCATCACACACTGGATGGCAAGTACTCCCAAAGGTAGACCCAGTCTTATCCTACCAAGTGCTCAATCCACATCCTCTACATACTTCAAATTTCAAGGTAAAAGTCCACTCAAAACTCTGCTGAAAGTACATCTGGGTTGTGAATGGCCTGCAGGTATGGAATTTCCCAGAGTGAATTTACAGGGCTGATGGGAGGGAAGGATGAATAGCCAGAGGCAGTCATAGCCAGGGCCCTGGACGTATCACAAATGAAGAGAAGAATTCCTTATAGGTATTTGGTCAGATGTGTTACCCTCAGGCTCCTCTGTTTTGGATCCCATTGGAGGACTGCAGTCCAGATGTCTTCCAGGCTCCCTTCAGAAGCATCTCACATCTGGCCCAGTTCCTTCACATCAGGTATTCCATCACATAAGTGTAATTGACAAAAAGAAGCTCCCAAAGTCTTATTTCCTTCTTGTGGAGGGACAGATGATTGAGAAACCATATAGAAATGTAGAGAGCTTTGAGTCTTCTTCTAAAGACCTTTGTATGTGCTGCTATAGGGAGATACTACAGAGACCCAGAGATGGGTGGGATGCACACAGCTCAAATGGGAGAAATGGGGCTGAGATAAATTCCTTCTGAAATCATAAGGAACAGTATCTGTTCTCTGAGTGATCAAATTCTTCATTTATTTAAAAAGAAAAAAAACAAAACAAAACTAAATATGAGGGTTAATATACTACAAATCTTTTTCTTTTTTTCTTTTTTTCTTTCTTCCCCGCAAAGTTCTTGCATGGTACTTTGGATCTGGAAACTCTATAAAGAAAAAAAGATGATGTCTGCTTGCAAGCAACAGTTCAAGTCCACAATGAACAAAGAACAAGACTCTCATCCAGCAAATGAAGGCATTCATTGTTATTTTAAGCTATTAAATGAAAAGGAGGGAAAAATTCTTGTGGATCTACTTTCTAAATAGTCCAAATCATGACAAAGGCTAGTAATATGTGGAACGTGAACTGCTGCAGACACATCTGAATTGTTTGACATTGCTAATAATATGCAGAGAGCAAATATATACTTTGTGCTTTTTAATGCTTGGATGCCAGTCAAATGGCAATGACTGAGAGAGTCCATACAGTCTTCTGAGAGGACTAGAATGGGAAACTTTTCAAAATGTAATTAAAATGCTAGGATGAAAGTTATGCAGCTAAAATGCCACTGAGATCTTTGAAAGCATGGAGAGAAAATAGCATGCAACTGTTTTCCTGCAAAACTTCCTGATTTCTATTCATTAATTCTGAACTAATTTTTTTCCTCCCAATTAACGAGTTGAAAAACAATTTGTTATGCTCATGGAAGCTTGCCTTGAAACTTTCTATTCCACTGCTTTCCAACTGCAGAATTCCCATGCCCACTGAATGCTTCCAGCTCCTGTGGGTGGTTGGGAGGGTGGGCGCTCAATGGCAGTGACTGATTTACTGATAAATCCCAGATCGTGGCCTGAACATTTCACATCAGCACATTCAATCTTTGCATTGAAAAGAGTCTGTTGGAAACATTGTGGACTACTGCTGCTATAAGACTTGTGCGAGTAGTGTCTATTAGAGACAAGCAGTATATACTGGGGTTTGTTTGAATGCATTCCAAGGATCCAAAGGATAGTAAGGGCACATCTTTTGGTGTGAGCCTTAAAGAAGAACATACGTATTCACACACACAATTTTAAACTCATGAAAAACTTGTATTTGATGTCAGTTGAAGACTCTGACACACGCAGCTTTGCATCATGGAGACTTCCTATGTGCCAAAGATTTGGCCTGTGATTAAGTGCCTTTTCTGGACCAGAGGAGTGTTTTTAAACAAAGCAGAGAAGATGTTTAGACAGAATGAATTCTGGGAAACTTTTTGTGGGCTGCTCAAAGCTGAGAGTTCATAGGAAGCTGGAATAAGGTGGAAGGACCTCTGGACACTCAGCCATTTGGATTGGAGAGGTGCCCACTGTTTGAGATGTTTGTCTGAACCTTACTTGAACTATTTCAGCTCCTTTACTTTCTAGCATGGATCTGGAGCTTTGCAAGAGCCTCCCTGCAAAACTTCCCTTTAATCCATTCAGAAAAACAGAGTGCCATGCCTTTCAGCATTTCTGCAGGTAGGAAGACCAGAGGTTTGTAAAGATGTTGAGCCCTCAACATTTCAAAGATATCAACAGAGCTCTTAAGACCATGGAATCCTGGTACTTGGTCTTGAGGCATTTTTTTCCTTTTTCACCTTAAAGTTCACTAAGTTGTATATTTCATGACTAGCTTAAGGGCAGACAGAGATGGGGAGATACAATGGATGGCCCATAGTGTGTTTGAACTCTGCTTTCAGGGTGCACCAGCTGGGACATAGGGTGTGCTAAAGGAAGGGAAAAAGCTTTGCTACATGAGTTCCTAAATGTTTTTAGGATTTCCAAGTGTAGCCAAAAGATCTCCATTATTCTGTGTGTGCTCTTTGCAAATTTCTCAAATCCCATCTCTAAAAGCATTTCCACTATTCAAGAGTGTAATTGTATCAACTGTTTCTGCTGTCCTAGTATGGTATTAGAGCTAAGCTTGGGGGAAAAAAAAGAAAAAAGAAAAAATCCACCAGAAAGAATAATTAATTAAACAGCAAACAAGTCAACTGAATTTATTTTTCTCTTCTGCCGTGCTCAGGAAAATACAAACATTCCTTTTAAAGGGCTGGGAAGGAGCACGTGGTTTGAAATCAGGTTAATTGTAAGCACATAACTTTCTTCCTAAATCGTTGTCTGAGTAACAGCTCCAGGCACTACGGTGACTCTTAGGCTTTTTGAGGAGAGTTTGCTCTTATTAATTCTTCGTTTATTTCATAAATAGCAGTATCAACAGATGTGACTTTGGGGAAAAAATATGTAAATGTTTAAGCTCCCTGCTAGAGCAGACACACCGTGTCTCCGTAACACCGAGCCTTACTCTGTATAAAAGGTTTTAAAACCAAGTTGGATGTATTTTAGGTATTTCCTGTCACAGGCTCTCTATATAGGTCAAGTATTCAGCCCAGATGTGCAACCTGGAGGAGGGCTGGGCTGCAGCTGAGAGCAGCCTGCATGGGGTGGTGGCTCACAAACAAACCAATGAGCATTCCCATCACTCCTTGATGGTTCCTCGTGGTGGGCAGCCCCACTGTTCCTGCTGTAGGAAGAGGGGCAGCTCAGTGCAGGGAGATGCTGCATGCACAGTTAGGTGCTGGGGTGGTGATGCTCTGCTGAGATGCCCAGCCCATATTTGGGGATCTTTTTGCCTTGTGCATGGAGGTGTATTTGCAGCTGTATGTTTGACAACTTAGAGGGGAAGGGGATTTTAATGCCACTTAATGGCCACACGTCCTTTGGAAAGACTTAAAACTGTAAAGGATTTGTTTTTCATTCAGAAGAAGAAAAAAGACTCTTAAAAAAAGTGGTCACAGGTATCATTACAGATACAGAATACTTCTACATTCTGTTGGTAAATGTGTATTTTTAGTTCTAATCATGAAAAAAATGAAAGCTGACATTTCAACTCACAGTTAAGATGACTAATGACTGTCTGCTGCCTAGAGGCACTGCTCCTACTGCTCCATGGTGCTGGCACTGAAGCTTGCTGGCTCCCACCAAGAGCTAAGTCAGAGAGCTAAACTGGTAGAAAACAGCCTTCTCTGGAACCCAAAAGTGAATAGCAGAGTGATTCTATCTTCATCACTCATTCACTTGGCTTAGGCCTTGGACTGCTTCATCAAAGGAAGCTAATGCATCTGTTTTGATATCATATTCAGCACATTTTCCATCTTTTTGGAATGTCAAAGAAATGCAGTTTGGTCTATTCTAGAGCTTAAACTCGATTAGAAGTTGAATGGCATTAAGTGGAGATGGAGCAGATGACATTTAAGGACATTTAAGGAGATTGCTTCCAACTCAAATGATTCTGTGATTCCTTGAAGTACTGCTTACTGGGAGGTGGCACATTTCAGTCTTTCCCAAGTGTAAATTGAGTACTTAAGGATGGAGGCAACAGTAACTATGGCAAGAAGATGTAATGGTTCATTACTGCTATAAAGAACTCTTTCATAATCATTTTTTTTTTCTGCTTGATGTCTGTGGGCTTCGTGTGTGCTAGGAAGAGAGAAGGTGGTGGGACTAGATGACCTTAGTGGTCTTTTCCAATCTTCCAATTCAATGTGTCTATTGCATGATATCAGTGACAAGATAACACTCATTTCAGTGAAGTGATGTGTTTGTAGAGAATGGAGTTTGTATGAATTTCACTACTGGTATAACTCCAGGTTTGCCTCCAATTAAAGCTTGTAGAACACTTTGTAGATGCATATTTCCAGGAGCCAAAGTTCAGGCAATTTTTTCATCTTATGCACATTTGAAGAATTTCATGCCTATGCTGTTTGTCTGTACAACTGTGCTCTAGTTATGACTGTATGTAGTTACTGCTTCAGCTTCTGTAGGAGCAGGGAAGAAATTGATTGTATCT
The DNA here is from genome assembly GCF_019232065.1 of Centrocercus urophasianus. Classification (NCBI taxonomy): domain Eukaryota; kingdom Metazoa; phylum Chordata; class Aves; order Galliformes; family Phasianidae; genus Centrocercus; species Centrocercus urophasianus. The sequence continues at coordinate 3,580,658 of NW_024884722.1, forward strand.
TAAGACACTTTTGTACAACTGTTTTATGCAGTTGTACAATTTTTTGGTAAAATAGACTCAAGGGGAATCGTTAAATTTGTAAATTTTTGCACTTCAGAAGTGTCTTGTTTATTGGGCCACTGAAGTATCTGGTGATAGCAGCTATTTTGTCTTGCTTTTTTTTTACTTGTTAATGGTATTCCAAGTCTCAATGTTTATTTTTAATAGCTACAATTATGTTCTTATTGTAGAATCTTTGGTCCTGCAGTATACCTCAGTGATTTGATATTTTAAGCTATTTTTGGCTTGAGCACATTGGATAGATACACATTTTAATGGTTCTTTTAGTCCTATATCCAGCAAGTCTGCAAGCAGTTTGACTGCTTTTTCTCCATTGTTTGTCTAAGTCTGTTTGTTTAGATCTGGGAAGAAAAGAGTGGTTCTCATTTTGATGGCTGTATTCAGTTTTGTGGCTTTAGTTGGAATTACAGAAAGTCTTCATCCTGTGCTTCAGAAAAACAGAGGAGACATTTTAAATGAATAACACACAAGTCAATGTTACTCAGTGCTTATAATAAAAAGAACTGATAGAACACTTTTTGGTTCTTCAAAGGGATGTTTCTTTCCCAGAGCAACTAAATGCACATATTCCTTTGTACAGAGACTGGAGGTCATGGGTAGCAACGAGGGCGCACCATGTATTACAAGGACCTGGAAGCTTTCCTCAGGCTATGCCCGTGGTGATACTTAACAGCTCAATACAGTAATAGCACTGAACACCACTTGTTATCACAGCAATTCGTTTGTCAGGGCTCTGTAGCTATGACCCTGTTGGGAACATGCAGCTGTGTGACTCCCACTCTCCTTCCCCACGTCAGCTCAGTGTAGCTGGTGTTCCCATGGACAAGAAGAGTGGGAATTCTGGTGCAAGCCTTCTTTTTCTCCACCTTTTTCTTCTCCTGTGGATGTACGGGCTTGGCTGCTGCTTCTTACGTTCTTGGGTACTTTCTTAAGTTCTTTACTATGGGAGTGGTGAGGTGCTGGAACAGCTGCCCAGAGAGGCTGTGGATGCCCCATCCATCCCTGGAGGTGTTCAAGGCCAGGTTGGATGGGGCCCTGGGCAGCCTGGGCTGGTATTAGATATGGAGTTTGCTGGCTCTGCATGTGACAAGGGGTTGGAGCTTGATGATCCTTCAGTTCCCTTCCAACTCAAGCCATTCTATGATTCCCACCTCCCAGAAGGACTATGGGCAGAAAGATCCAGATGCAGGAGAAAAACTGGGAAATGTTTCTTGTGTTCAGGCACACCATGCATGGAGGGCAGGGATCCTGTACTGCCCCTATCACAAATCATGCCATCTCTTAGGTAGAATGCATGACAGTAGCAGCAGGCAGCTCTGGGGAGGCTACATGGCATCTGGAGTGTAGCTGAGCCTCCTGAGTCTGAAGTCTAGGTCAGAAAACTCCTAGAGAACAGGCTCTCTGGAAATTCCTGCCTCCAGCTGTGCCAGGAATAATAGATACTCTTCCTGTTAATTGTGCTGTTTTGTCACCACGAGAACAATCTGGATGTGTGAGGGAAGAAGACTGTGTAGTAATAAAACAAAGGAGTACTTTTCAAATTCCAAAAAAGTTTGATTTCATGTCAGATACGACCTAAGGATCAAAATACTCCTTAAATTATTCTTTAATTGCCTTGAACTGCTGAGTTTTCCCTGAATTTCAAAGGCAGGAGAGGAAACTCTTCTACTCTTGCATAATCTGCAGCCTTCTGGCAGATGACTGATTCTTGCATCAGTCAGCATTTAGGTGGCAGGAAGGAAGCTTTCCTTTTCTGTGACTCACAAAAGGTCCGTGAGGCTGAGGACATAGCTTTGGTGGCCTTGGAGACTCTGAAAAAGGGTTGCAATAAAGAAAAGTATCTGATCATCCAAAGTAGCTGAAAGGTATCAGATGGGTGACGTTTGTGGAACCCTCACTGAGGTTCTGCCTTCACCTGGAGCCCATGAAAATGTTCCTCTTGAGCTAAGGAGGCTTCGGCTCAGACTTCATATCAAAGCAGGCTTTTGTGGTTTCCAACTTAAGGTATTCATTGTTTGTTTTAAATATTCAACAGGAACCATTAGAAGTGCATGCTGCAGCACAGTAATAAATCCAGTCTTCTCCTCTCATACAGCCTCTTACATTTTAAACTCCTGTGCAGTGTATTCTGCTTGTACTAGAAACATACACAGTTTTGATGCAGCATTAGAGTGCAATTAATGTTGTCTCTAGATGGGAAAATACAGCATCGACTCAATCCTTTGATTGATCTTTGATCTGGGACCATAATTCAGCTTATTTAACTTCTGCCCAGGAGATTTGACATGTTTGCTTTGTTCTTTTGGTGCTCAAGGAATGGGTTTATAACAAAAAGCAAATAAAGGCAAAGTGTGTTTTGCCTGAAGAACCTTTATCTGTCTTTACTTCTTCAGTTAATCTGGCAGACTGAACTCAGGCCAGAAAAGAAACTAGCATGCATTAATATCAATACTTAGTGAACATGGTCAGAAACTGCTCAGACTGAAACTTGCAGAGCTGTTTCCAGGGAAAAGCTGGGCCTTACCAAGTATAGAGTGTGACTCATGAACATCTGTGAGAATTTCACACTTCCACGATCACATTTTCAAAACAGCAAAATTCAGCCACCCCATGTCCCCCTACAAATGGCTTCAGACTGTAAATATAATGATTTTTTTTTTTTAACATGGAGAACCTTTTCCTGTTTAAGTCAGCCCCCATGAAGACTGTCTGTGACAGCCAAACAATCAAAACACACTGTTGGCAGGCAGCAGCTCGGCAGAAATGTTCTCTTACTTGTATTTCACCTTTCAGGTGCATTGCAGTTTTAAAATAGTTTGCATAACTGAGAGCTAAGTCTTATTAGAGACATGGGAACTAGATTGCCAGAGTTTCCTTTAAGAGTTTCCACTACTGGGAGATGAATCATAAACCACACATTCCATAGGAAAAGCTCCACAGAAAGCTAATAGGGCTAGACTTATTAAATAAGCTTTATTAAGAATTTTTGTTAAAAACTAGAAAGGTCTGAAATTGGACAGACTAAAACTGGATCAAAATAGTAAGGATAATATAAGTGTTAAAGTTTTCATCCCCCAAAATATATGTGTGTGGGCTTAACTAACCTATTGTAGCAGCTTCATACATTTGCAGTTTCTTCTCTACCTTTGTTTAAGTATTTTATGTAAATGGAACTCAAATTCTGCTTCTACTTTGGGATGACCCAGAAAAAGAAATAGGGAATCGGAAGCTGAAATGACAGCTGCCTTATGACATGTGATTTTGCCATAGGTGCCTGAGCAAACTGTGTCAGAAGGATGAATTTTTAGCCCCCAGAGAATGAGGTCTCTGGAGAAGAGGTGTGCCTGTAGCCAAGTTAGACAGGCAAACTCACACATTTGGTTTTTGTTTCAGGTTGGACGTGAGGAGACATTTATTCTCAGAGTGCTGATGCAGTGGCACAACTGCCCAAGGAGTGGTGGGATCATCATTCCTGATTCAGGAACCATGGGGATGTGGCACTGAGGGACGTGGGCATGGTGGAGGAGGCTGGAGTTGGGCTTGGGGATCTGAGAGGTCTTTTCCAGCCTTAAAGACGGTGTGGTTCTATGACTCTATGATAAAAGCAGTAGATTGCTATCAGAAATACAACCTGAAGCACATCCTGCTGGCACCACGCTGCTTCCCTCTCAGGCAGTGACAGACCATCTGGTACTGCAGGTGCTTGCTGGTCGCTGTCATGCTCCTGCATGGTGAACTCTGGCCTTGGGGAGGCTGAGATGTGCAATATGGGCTTTTGATTCTTTAAATTGACCATCGTTGTTTCTAGAGATACTTAATTGCCCATTGAGAGAACTTGGGCTGTGCTGTGTTACTGGAAATTGTTCTGGCAGTGTATGTTTGGATGGAAAATGCACAACCTGAAGAAATAGGTTACACTGCAAAGGTCAGGAGGTCTTTTTCATAGTGAAAACTTGATCCAACTTCTATGAGAACAGTGGGGGTTCTTCCATTGACTCTGGTGGTGCTGGCTCAAGCCCCTAGTGCAAAGTCATAGATGTCAGCAGCAACAAGAAACTATGCTGGCTCTAAAGCCATTCTCTGCATAGAGAAATTTTCTGTCAACTTGTCATCAGTGCTGCCTCGTCCTCTTCCTGCCTGTCTTTACAGTGTAACTTCCTTTCTCCCCAAACAAACATTTCAAAATACAAGGAGGTTCTTAGGTATTTTAAAAAGAGAAAGCTCCTGGAGCTAAAACACATTGGAATCATAAGGAATAACCAGTTAGCCAGAGCACATCCTGCCTCCAAACGTCAGGGAGCCTGTCAGACAGCACAGGACTGATATTCCTCCATTTCCCGAGCTGAGAGTGAGGAGTTAGACAAGCTCAGAGTGGTGTGGATTGAAAAGGATTAGTGATATGGCTCCTAAAAGTGTAAGTAAAAAAAGAAACGTGCTCCTCTTTTTTTTCTTTTTCATTCCATTTGAAAAAAATGAGCAGGTTCTTAAATTGATGGGAAACATTCTTTAAATACAACAATCATTTGTCTGCTGTGCTTTTTAAAAGATAATAAAGAGTAATTTCCTAAATGCTTTCCCATTAGATACCAGAGCTGCAGAGACAATCTGTGCTCACCCAAACATCTTTATTTGGACCAGCAGAAAAGAAAATAAATGAGTGATTTAGGAAATAAAGATGAACAAGAGTGTTCTCCTTGCTCTGTTCATACACGCGTCTTCTATTTACAACATTAATCTGCATTTCCAAGGATGACTGCTGATAATTTTATCACAAAGAATAGTTAATCTTGGAGGAGATTAACTATAACTATACTGCAGGTGTAAGGACAAGATGATCGAGGGTGTTGTTGCTTTTCTTTTTTAGCTGAGTTTCAGTGGCAGATGCATCGTTAGGGCATGGCTATCCTGAGGCTGAAACTGCTTTCAGGTTTAATATCTCTGTACAGAGCCAAGCTGAGATTACAGCCTGAGGTGGTGCTGGCTGCACCTTCAGCTAGTTCTCCTGGTACAAGCAATACCTGAGTCATACTGGGTCAATTCAGATTGCCAGAAATGAGCTGGGGATTGAAAGTAATTCCTGCATGCTTCAAGGAAGAGGGGATGGCTCGCAATGCCACACTTTGGAAAACAATCATTTTCCATCTAGCTAGCAGAAGCAAAACTGAAAATCATGAACATGGTGATAGTTAGCAAATCTATTTTGAATTGGAACCCCCACTAGATCATTGTTGAGGAGGCAAACATTACATCTGAATCCGTACCCTGCCTCTTTTTAGGCCTTGGAATTAATTAATTTGATCCAGACATCTTGTCAATGTGTTGTTTTTAAAGTGAATACCCATTCATGGTTGAAAATTGCACGTGAAATCATGATTGGATACAGCCCAGAAAGAGAGAAATGCCCACGCCTCAGCCTCTTCCCCAAACCTGCAGGATGAATGCTTGCTTTTCTGCCAGCGAGAAACGTAAATATGTTGTTGGATTTTGTTACCACATTTTTATGTACACAGCATTTGGATTAAAATGCTGAATTTCCTGTATTTTCAAATTCCTTTTTTCAACTAGTTAAAGAAATGACAAAATAATTGGGTCATTGCTTGCTGAATCTGTAACATAAAGCTGTTCTGGTTGCTTATGCTTCCCCATTTCTAAAGCTTCTGCATGTGTTTTCCAAACTAGCATTTAGACAGTCTGCGTGGCAGTTTTCATTGTTACATGGAAAGCTTCTCTAAATTACTTAGAATATATTAATTAATACTTTCAGAAGTGCAGGCTTAGCCATAAAGCACTTTATTTTCCTGTATATTTCCTAAAAATAATTAGGTTGTCTGAGTTACCTCTAGAGGAGTTAAGAAAGCTTGTAAGGGAGGAGGAACCAACACAATAGTGTAGATAAACTGAAATTCACAGTATGACTCTGGATTATTTTTTTTTCTGTAGTGTAATGGCAACTTCAGGTTGATTGTATGACACTGTAGGGATTAACTTGGACTTCATCTGATGAGCTTGTACTGAGAGCTTTGCAGTCACCATCTCTGTACATTATAGGTCAATGGTTTGGTCCAAGATGCTTCACAGTGTATCTCTTTATTGATGATGGAATTTGTATGTCTGTGAAAAGAATGAATATTTCTGTATTTTTCGTATTTCTACATTATTAACAATCAAATGTTAATTGCCTCCCCTTACCCAGACCAAACAGTCCCAGCCTTAAAGCCTAGTTCACTTTCAGAGGCAGTAAGTTAGGTGCTCTCCTATAAATTTTTATGAATAACAGTAAAAAAAAAAAAGAATTGCTGTGTATTATTGAATGGCTGTTAAAAATCCTAATCATTTCACTTGATATATTCTAAGCATTGACAACATGAAGATAGGACGCTGCATTGCTAATAATATATTTTCATCAGAAGTATCTGTATTTTGTGTCACCTGCTCTTAGATCCTGCTCTGTCGTCACTGACAACTCCCACAAACTGAGCATTTCATAATATTGGCCTGTTGCTCTGATGCCTTTACAGGCAATACAAATAACTAATGCTGAAAAAAATGAAGAGCAGCTAGGTGCGTTTAACAGGGATCCATATGAACAGTGAGATAATACACACCAATACATGCAGGCTTTTTTTTCTCCCCGACATCCTGCAGTTTAAGAAACCCTGCCTGAAATCCACCAGTAATCCCAGAATATGGCAGTGTTACAATGCTAAGAGTATTTTGGTCTGAATAAAACCAAACCCAGTTCTTTATACGTACACTGGCACTGCATGTCACATCTGGGAAGGTAGGGGAGCCTCAGCCAGTATGTTGCTGGTGGAGCTGGCTGTTAGCTCAGTGGGAAATGCTCTGCTTTTTCATTAATTCCCTTCAGAACCTGCACATTGCTCCCCTAGCCTGTATTAGGCGTGGTATAAACATGGAGAAAGTGATGCATGAGTGGTAAGGCAGCTTGCTCTGGGTAGATGCTTTAGCTTTGTGAGGGTGTTCGCAGACTCAAATATACTGCAGTGCAGAAGGGTTTGCAGGATTACCTGTGAGATTCATTTCCCAACCTGTCTGCAGGACTGAACTTGCTAAAGGAAGGCAGGCAGTCCCCCGCTCTGTAATTTACTCCCGGTAAAGATCTGTCAGAGCCTGAGACTTCTTCCAGTCGCAGTGCAATGAAAGATGGAGCAGTCTGGAAGGAAATGCAATTAAACCCATCTGCCAATGAAACCCAAATCCTCTGAGCTGCTCCGTCCTTTGGTTCTCCTTATCCATCCTGTCTCTTCTCTGCTTGGGGTAATTAGATTGAAAGCTCTTCAGAATGAGGAACTGTCTGCAGCCTGTCTCTTGTGCACCACTACAATTGCAGTTGGTGCATAAGAAAATACATCTGTAATTAACGTTTGTCTTTGCCGCCTCTGATGAAGACATTAAACTTTGGCCACTGATTTCTGTGAGAACTTTCCTAAGGATGAGCACACAAATGCTAGCACAAATAGCACGCAATGGTTTTCCTGAGGGATTTTAGGTTGTTGTGAGCTGAGCAGGAGCACAGCAAATCTCGTATACGTTTTGACAGTTTGTGCACAGCAATACAAAACCAATGTGAGAGTCAGACCTGGCTAAATAAGCACCAAGGCGCTGTTTCCCACCTCTGCCATGTGCAGGCTTTTCAATCTTGGTCAGTGCTGAATTCAGGGCCCCTGAACTGTGCCCTGCTCTACCATTCAGACCCTGCCAGAATGCCTCTGTGCTTTTGTCCACCTTCTGCAGAGCACAGAGTGCGCCTTCCAGCCCAACTACAGTGTTTCCAGGACAAATACGCTGAGGACAGTGAGAGACTCAAATACTGGGGTCATCTCAGACCACAGTGTTTTCTCTGAAAACAATGAAGTAGACTCTTTCCAATGCCTTATCTTCCAAAGCCTGAGCTCTGGGCTCTAGCTTGCTGCATTCCCAGCTCACTGTTGGGGCAATGAGATCTGCTTTTCTTTCTTTTTGCAATTTGGAGCTGAGAGAGATGGCCCCTTGTTGCAGAATTGCCCTCTTTGTGCTCAGTCATTACCTCTGCAGCTCGGCGGTCGGCCTCCCAGACCTCTGTAACAGATGCTATTGTGCAATGTGAACGACTGTGATTGAACTTTCCAGAATAGATTTTAATTAGAACCATAACTTCATACAGTAGCTTGGAATGAGTACAGGGGAAAAATCAAAACGAGATGAAGAAGAAAAATGCCAAAAGACAGGAAAATAAAAGGCCATTCTCTTGGCATCTTGTACTGAAACACACTGGACAGGAAATATTCTGCATATCTGTGAAAGACAAAAGCATAGAGCAAGCAATATTAATTTTATGCAAGTGACAAAAAGCCAGATCCTCACTGGTGTAAATCAGCATTGCTTCATTGGTTTCATGAGAACTGCCATTTCTCATCGACTTCACTGGTGCTGTGCTCGTTACACCAGCTGAAAGCCCAGGCCAGCTTGGCACAAGTGAAACCAAAACAGTTGGAATGCCTGTTTACAGTTTGCTTTTTTAAAATAAATCAATACACACTATATATATTAAGTTTTAATAAATCTTTTGTTTTGTAGATTGTCCTCCACTTGGTCTAGAGACACTAAAAATTACTGACTTCCAGCTCCATGCCTCTACAGCAAAGCGATACGGCCTCGGGGCCCACAGAGGAAGGCTTAATATTCAGGTAACATCCATTTTGCTGCTAAGTGGGAGAATGGCTTCAGGTTGTACGGCTACATAAAGGGAGCCAGTGGATGGTTATTGGTTCTGACTGCCTTGACAGCTCATGTAATTCAAGCGAAGGGGAAACGCTGGAATTGGAGCAGTGAACAGGGTTGATGGATCACCCTTAAAGTTGTGGGGTTTATTTCCCTGGTTATAGAAGTCACGTGCTGAGGGTGCAAACCCCAGCAGAGCTCTGTGGGTGAGCAGAAGTGGGTGCTCCCTGCATGGCTGCAGGGGCATCTACAGGGAGCATCTATGTCTACAAGGAGACTCCCACTATCAACGACTTTTTGCCATTTGCCAGCAGTTAATGACAGCAGTTAATTGGAAGTATGTGGCTCTAAGTGAAGCTCTTGCCCTGAGGCTGCTTTTCAAAGGCAACAAATATGCTACAAAAGATTCTGCAATTTGTAAGCCATAAGCAGACAGTCTGCTTTCTCCGCTTTTATTTAGCATTAATGTTGTGCTTAGCTACTTCGTGGGTCCAAAACTCTATTTCTCTATTTCTTGTGTTTCTCTTTTTCAACTTCAGTAGATTTAATGGGTTAGTTTTTGTCAGGAGGCCCAGTAAATCAATCTGCAGTCTCTCCAGCAGCAGAGCCAGCTTGAGTGGAAGGGGCCCAGGTGCAGAAATTGCTCACATGTGAGGTCCCACCTGTGGGCTCTGCAATATAGTTCTACTGAGAGCTGAGCTGTTTTCTGCTTCTCAGAAAGAGTGGTAATGCTGCAACATGCTGTTCTGTTCAAGGAGTGTTCAAGAACTGTGGAGATGTGGCTCTGAGGGCTGTTGTTAGTTGGCATGGTGGGGGTGGGCTGGGGTTGGATTGAGGATCTTAGTGGTCTTTTGCAACCTTAATGATTCTATAAAACTATATATAGATGTATCAAGAACTGTGATGCAAATCTCTGAACTCTGTCTTGGATGCGCTTTTTCATGATCTCTAGAGGTCCCGTCCAACCCCTACCATTCTGAGATTCTGTTAAAGTCCACTTTATTTACAAACATAAGAATAACATATGGGTTCAGACCAGGAACCGATCTAGCCTTGTATCCCATTACCACCAGTAACACCACCTTGAAGTAGGAGGAGAGCCTTTGATGTAAATGATGGATCTCCTAATGGTGGTTTGGAGCCTCCAATGGAAGCTGAGGGAGCAGTCTTCTGCTGGGAAACAAACAGTAGGCAGCTCTTCCTTCCCAAAGGTAGGTGAGGCTTAGGGCAGGCTGGCTTGGTCTCTTTTGGTGTCCTGTCTCCCAGGTTATTGTGGCTGCCCTGATCTCCCCTGTGTTCACCTGATGGTTATAATAATAATGCTTCTGCCAGGTCTGTGATGATGGATTCCGTTAATTTATTCTACCAAAAAAGTCTCCTTTCCTCAATGCTGTAGCTCTGTGCCCTCTGTGCAGTGCTGTGGGGTCTTGAGTGGAAGGACCTTTGCTCCAATGCCAGCTTAAATGGGAGATTCTCTCTCTTCTTTGGTCTGAGATGTTTGCGTAGAAAGATTGTACGTTTTACTTGGTAGATGGGTTTGTTTGTTTGTGGATTCTTTTTCCCTGTGAGCACAAACTTCATGTCACACTGCTGCTTGATACAGATTTTCACGTTGTCATTTCCTTCAGCTGCAAGTTCTATGTGGAATGATTTTCTTAATATGCAACAGCTATTTTTGCAGTTTTCTGGCACATGAAGTTATCCTATGGCTCTAGAAGGCCTGTATACAAATAATGCAAGAGCACCCAGCTCATGGTGAACTTCAACTTCAGTGACTGCTCTGCTGTATTTTCTTGTTGAAATGTAGCCTTTTTCTCTGCTACAACCTTAGCTCTAAAAGGAGATTTCTAATAATCCTCCAATCCACAATTTTCTCTGCTACTGAAAGCTTATCTGTATGCTATAGACACAGCAATTCCCCAACCCCCTTGACCATTAGGAGTTACCACTATGTCTGGCGCTTATTTCTCCTTAGATACTGCTTCCTTTGAAATCAGCTAAAAATTAGCAGCACTTACATTTTGCAGCTCTCTTCGTGTACCTTGCTTTTCAGCATTAAGTTTTAAGGCTTGTGAATTTCAGTCCTGTTGCTGTGGTGCGTATGCTTGTCACCAAGCACACGCCAGACTTAGCAGGGCTGTGTAATGCCCTCGAGAATCTGCTTCTGCAGAACCCTGTGTTGGGTGGCACCTGATGCTGGAATTCCAACTTATCTTTGTTCTTTGAGGAGTATTTCATGATAATTGTTCTCATCTTTCCGGAATGAAAGCTTTCCATAGAAATGCGATATTAATTTAAACTACTGGATAATAATTCTCCTCTCTTTCTGTCTTTCCTTGTAGAGGAAAAGTTTACAATGCAACAAGCATCATGCTAATGGGCAGCACTCTTAGTCTGATTGAAGACTGAGGGTCCCAGCCACAGCAATGGGAGATAAGGGCAGAATTGGTGGAATGCCATCAGCGAGCAGGGGATTAGCATGACGTTGGTTCAAGGTGCTCTGCAGATTGTAATGCTTCCTGGCAAGCACTGGTTTTCAACCCTAAGGCTCCATCAAATTCCATTTCATTTTAAAATGCTCTGAAACCTTTGCTTGAGAAAGGTTTAACTAAGGCAGTGATCATATCTGTGTTGTGTTTCCCACTGTTCAGGCCTCTTGAAGAATTTCTCTTTCATTAATGGAGTTCCTCACCACGCAATGTGCTTCCCCTTGTACATGAGCTTTGCTTTTAAGATACTGGAGTGAGGCCATAGCAGTGGCTTCATATAAATTTGGCCAATGCAGGAAAACTAATAATACTTAAGCTTCCCTGATCTTAGATTTGAAGGCTGTAGAAAATGAGAAGCCTCAGGAATTGAATCTGTGTCGGCTTTGCAGTGCTCTCTTCAGATGTTACCAGACTCAGTCTGGAGAAATAGGATTGACAGCGGCATCTCCTTTTTGTGGATTAGACCAATCCAGCACCTGTGACAGAAATTCTGTGTACAAATGGAGACAGACAGTTATGTCAGTCTCTGACACTGTTACCCAGCTACAGCTGTAATCTCAATCCAATGATGGCTATAATTTCAATCACAATATAGAATAGCTGTATGTCAGAGCTTAAAGGAGTCTCTAATACACATTTTCAAAGTTTTCCATACTCTTCATTTCTATTTGGGAAATATTTAAAAATATCCTTTCTTGGAGTTGCATGGATGGCAATGATAAATCCACGTTAAACACAGATGATATAACATAAAAATAAATGTAGCCTCTGTGAACCATATGGAGAAGCTTCTGTGCTTTCCATGACAGTAGCCAGCTTGATGCAGAACATTTCCTCAGTTTCAGTAACAAGATAAATATCTGAAGACCTGGCATGACATGTTTCTTTGACTGTTATTTCTTGTGTGCTTAGATTGTGCAAAATAAAAATATCTTGTGGCTATCTCCCCTTTGAAAATGTGTAGAAGACTGCTTGTGGGGTTTATTGTTGATATAGTTCAGAGTATAGATTGGTAAGCAAGCTGGAGTCCAGCAGGGAGCTGGCACTCCTGAGTCCTTAAACTTAATTTTCTGTAAGGTCTGAAAATCCCTGATGTTGAAAATTTAGCGATGGGAATGAGATCTGGTGGAACATGGCATTGCTGTTTCCATATGCTTTACAGTCTCTTTTGCTGATTCTGGAGGAGGAAGAGTTAACTCCACCACAGACTATTACTGAGATGGAGCAGAGATCACTTTTTAGGACTTCCATCACTCTGAAGACCATGTGGATAATTTGTTTTTGGTGAAGGCCCTGTCAGGCCGCAGGCACAGACAGGTGGACTGGACTAGACTGAAGTTCTGTTTGTTCTCTCTGAGCTATATTTGTAAGTAATGGCTCTCAGGTTTTGAAGGGGTTTTGCAGAGTTCTTTCTCCCACACACTTTGAGCAAGAAAACATTTTGGCCATTCCATATAACTGTGGAGAATGACAGTCTCAGGGTGCTTAAAATTGAGCCAAAGGAGAAAATGAAATGAATGATGACTTCATGTTTTCTTTTCTTTTTCCCAAGAAAGACCTTTGGTTTCCTGGTTCTGATTTATGAAGAGTTCTGCTTTCTTCTTCAGGCAGGTGTTAACGAAAATGATTTTTATGATGGTGCTTGGTGTGCAGGAAGAAATGATCCATTTCAGTGGATTGAAGTAGATGCTCGAAGGCTAACAAAATTCACTGGAGTCATCACACAAGGAAGAAATTCTCTCTGGTCGTAAGTACATGCTTGATTTTTTTCCTTGAGATTCTGAACTTTCAAGCCAAAGGATTCATGCTGCAGTGTGCTTCTGTTTTTCAAGAAAAAGAAAGAATGGAAATGATGCATGAAGTTGAGTACTGAATGGAGGAACACTGAAAGGCAAAGTGCTTGCATGTGGCATAAAATGCAACTTTAAAGGTAGCAAACTTCTATAGTTGTTATTTACATCTGTTAAAGGAGGCAGCAGGTTATATGCCTTTATACTTATTTAGCCAAATTTCATTCTGTTAAACTTTCTAATTCTTTTCCAGAATTAACTTGATTAGCTTATCATATTAAAGAGTAAATGGTGGCACTCCAATATGGTTCTGAAATTAAAACAGCTTTTTATATCCTTACTTTTTGTTCTAAATTCATAACAACCCAAACCCATGCAGAAGGTTTTGACCAGGAGTGAGCTGTTTGTTAGCAGGCATGCAGTTTAGGCTTTATGGATGGGAAGAGGACTCTGTGCGTTTCAGGTCTACTTGCTATGAAGATTTTAAGGAGAGATTGCAACAAGTCAGGCAGTAGCCTAATTCTGTTGCTGCAAAGAAGCAATCCAGCCATGTGTAGCCCAGGTCTACCACTGTTGATTCCCCAGTGTTGGATGTTTCCAACCCTGAAATCGACTGTGAGCTTTCTGGTTATTTCTTGAGTTATTGGTTGAGTATATTGCACTGGGAAATAACTGCTTTGCAAAGAGTTGTATGCATTTGTGTGCACTTACTCATCTGTGGCCTGCTTCTGAGTGTAGGCGCTCAGATTGCTATGATACAATTGGAATGAGATGTTAATTGTATACCAGGAGCAGAGCAATCAGTTGGCATCAACAGGACCTGGAGGTGAAGGTTTATCTTCTTCCTGAACTTTGCACAGTGTTCACTCAGTCTCGCTTAACTTCTGGTTGGGCCTCACTGCATTATGTGAGCAAATTACCCTGCTTGTGGGGAGAAGCCTTTTCCAGCAAGTACACAGGAGATGCACAGTATAAGATTTCTGGTCAGATCCCTCATTAAGAAAATCTGTGTGATGCACAATAAAAGGGAAACAAGAAAAAAGGGAAACATCACCATAGCTAGGAAAAACATTAAAAAGATATAAGTTTCCTTCTACTCTTTAATTTTCTGATATTTCGTTTCTTTAAACAACCGAGTGGAAGCAAGAGCCTTTTTGGCAATAGGGTTTCTATATTTATTCCACACTGTTCTGCATTGGATAATTACAGTAGCAAAGGCTTATTCTTTCTTGTATTCATATCCTTGACGTTGCTATTCTCATCAACACCAGCACTGCACTGCTTTATCTTGTCACACTGCTATTTTTGGTTTGGCTGTATTGTGAGTTTGCAGCCAGACTCTATGTTCTATTTGTAGCTGGTACTGTCTGGGTTTTTGGAGGTTTTGTTTTTGGTTTTGTTCTTAACTGAGTCTTGCTCCATGAAAAGTTGGTGGGCAGAGTGGTGATGGCCTTCAGGAGGATTGGGGTTGATGCTGGGAGAGCTAATCCAGGCTCTTCCTGAGTTGTTGCTCAGCTTGCAGTGAAATTGGCACATTTCTGCCTCGTGGAGCAGTGGTGCAGTGTGGGGCAGGTCAGTATCTCCTGGAAAATGTAGCTTCTCTTGTCAGGATCTGCTGTAGTAGGCATGGTAGCATGGGTCAATGATTTGACTAGATGATCTAAGTGGTCTTTTCCAACCTTAATGATTCCATGTTTCTAGCTTAGTTTGTGGAAGTGGCCTCCCTCGACTCCACCTCATTTCCTCAGCCCCCATCATCAGATAGAAGAGATGAAATCTCTTTAGTTGATGTTTGGGTCATCTTTTACATGTCAGTCTCTAGATTTTAAAATTAACTTGATACTCATAGAGGTACCAAAATAAGATTTTCAATATGTAGCCCTCATCTGGACCAGGACGGGTATCCTATGGTTTCCAGCATCACAGCACTAGGGGACAATGTGTCCATAGCAATGTCATGTGCTACTTTCCAAATTAGTTGTACTGGGGCATCCCTCCAGCAGTCAAGGAAGTGAGAGGAAATTAAAACCATGAAACCCTGGGGTGGACAGGAGCTGCATGAAGAGAAATGGAATCTAGTAGAGACTGAGCATGAAGCAAAGAATGCCTTGGGTTGGAGTTGAGGAGGACTGGTGGGTACATTGGTACTCACGATGGCATCAGGATTGCATCAGACACCAGCCTGGTGGGACTTGTGTTGCTGTGGGAGGTGCTTTGGTGAGTGTTCTATTACAGTAGGCACTAAAGACAAAGGAGAGAGACGTAATCTTCTTCTTATGCTTTGCTGCCAGTATCAAAAAGCACTACTGATGAAATGGGAGTTTGTACCGTTATGCTACCTGAGGCATCTTCCCAACTTTATGAAGTTATGTGACAGGAAAAGTGCATTCATAGATAATAGAAACATAGGTATAGTGGAAAATAAGCTTATTTTGGGTAGGAGAGACAGAAAACAGCCTTCTCTTCTGTGTCGTACTAGAAGCAAAAGCCTGCCAAGCCTGAGAGCCAAGGTAGGATTTTATTTAAGCCTTGGAGATTTTCCCAGCATTATATAAGAAAGTCAAGACACCGGGATATGTGTGTGCTAGGTTCACCAATGCTATTATGTGATACAGATTAAGAATCAGAAAAAGCAATTTTTCTGTCTTCATACTGAACAAGAAACTTGAACAAAGCGGGGAAAAAAATTACTTAAATGAAAGTCACCTGTGAACTACTGCCCAGATCAGATTCATACCTGTCCCTGTCCCTTTAGCAGCTGACTTAATGGGGACATGTAATGACAAGGAAAGGCAGGCAAGGGCACTGCACTGAGTGCCGCAGGAAATCACTCTGCTCCACGTTGTGAGGCTGCAATCCTGGAGCCACTGGGAATCTGGCCTTCGATTCTGCAGCTACTTCTGATGCTGTAGCCAAAGCTAGCTTACTGGCACAGGAAGCAACCCGTTACTTCTTTATAACAGCCCTGGCAGCTGTCATCTGGCTTTGCTGACGCCTGCTCCACCCAAGCAGAGATGGTCTTTTCACCTCAGCCTTGTTTATCAGTTTGAGGGACTTCAGAGGAAATGGATGAGCCTAAAGGTCACGCCTGACATAATGCAAAGAGCACAAAAATGCATGAAGCTGTCACCCTTTGTACTCTGACAAGAACTGTTCCACCTTAGTTTGTCCTCTCTTAGTTTCACTTGCAAAGTTGCCTTTTCTGGTCTGCCTTCCCAGGACATTTGTGCCCGAGCTTGAGACATGAGAGCATTAAGGAGGAAGAGGCCAATGTACTGAAACAGCTCTTGAAAGCACACGTGACCTGACTAGAGAAAGAAAGAAAGAAACCATGCTTGGTTAGTAATGAATACTTGAATTGTTTAATCATTTCCTTTATAGAGAAAAACACTTCTCGAAGTCAAATTCTGTTCTTGAGCTATGTGGCTGCAAATTCCATGACAGCTACTTGGAAATGGATTGTTCTGCTTTTCTCGCCCTCTCCTGTCACAAGCAGAAACAGGCCTTGCATGAAACCTCCTGAGCTGGGAGGATCTTTACCAGTCAAAGCAAATATGTGCACTTGGTGGGCGTTGCAGTTTGGGCAGCGCAGGCACTCCTGAGAAACCCAAAACCGTGGCAAAGCATTCTGTTTACCATCATCAACACCAGCTGTGGGTTGGGCTCTCCAGAAGATCTGCAGATGCTGAGTTTCTGAGGCAGTGAGGAACAGCTCGGAGAACCAGGGCTCCTTTCTGGCTTCCATTCTGATGAGATATGGAACTCAGTGCTGCTTGTGCGGGCTGGTGTGAATAAGAGCTGACACCTTGACAGTGTGTGGGGCACCCATTTCTTCCTATGAACTGAGCAGTTTTGGGGATTAGCATCTCATGGCCCTTACCACACTGCTTCACTGTGAATATCATTGTTAGCAGAAGGATGTTACTGAACTCTGTTTGCAGAGCTGTTTTGTTTGCCTTTCAAGAAGGTCGTGTGAGAGATGTAACCTTTTAGAGATGCACAAGACATCCTCTTCTTAGAGACTGAGGATGCCAACAGATCCAATCTAGCTAAGCTACTGAAGGGTTTATGGCTGAATATTTGGGGGAGAAATACAGCGTGTAATTCTCTTTAATTGTGCCAATACATCTTCGAGTTTTATGAATTATGTATCTTCAAACAACTGTTCAAGGCTGAGAGGGGCACTGGAGGCATCACAGTGGAATTGGGCTTTATTTAAAGCAGTGATGTGATAGTTTAAAATATGCACTCTTTTGAGAGAGGGGAAGAAAATATTAATCACTCTTAGCAGTTTGACAACGTTTCCCACAACCCAAACAATCTTGATAGCTCAGTGCCATCTTAAACCCATATGTTTAAAGAGACTTGGTGTGTTAATACAAAGCTTCAACAATTCCGAGGCAGAGGATGTTTTGATTTTTAGAGAAGTGGATGAGATGTTTCAGCAAATTATATTTGTGATGATGCATTCTTCTTAAGTTAATCTTTCAAACATGCTAAATGATGCACTAATATTACTTGCCAGGAAATAAAGTGACAATGTAAAAAAACATGGATGCAACAAGCTGTGCAGAATGCTCAGAGTAAATTTCCACAGTTTACCAGGAGAAATTCAAAATATTTGTAATATATATTTATTACATATATTTATAATACATATAACATATAAAATCAATATGTATTTTATATACTTATATATAAAATATATATATACTCAAATGCAAACCATTCATTTTTAATTTAAGGAAACAAGTGTGGACATGGCAGTTCTCAATGCCCATCACGACTCCCAGCATCTCTCTTTATAAACCATTAGTAGGGAACAGCAGGGCTGCAGCAAGCTGAAGTTAAACTCAAGTCAGTGCTGTTTATTTGCTGTTGATTTGGGTGGTGAAGAATGCTGCTTTTTCTTGACTCATGAGCTCAATGTGTTGCCCCACTTTCTTGTTACTGCAGTGTTCACCTCTATTTCCTGAGGAGCCAAGACTCATTTCTATGGGACAGTTCTTAAGTGAGGATTCCAAGATGGTAAAATTTGATGCTTGCAAGAGGGTGAAATTTCTTCCTTCCTCCCCTCTTTTTAGCCACCTGTTATGTCTTATTATTACTAAGATTGTCTTTTTGATGAGAGAGTCTCATCAGCATCTTTGGTATTCCAATAATCAGGAATTTATCAGGGATAGCCCAGTGTTGCACCATTAGAATTTGGGACAGCAGAGTGGTTATTTATTGGTATTTGAGTTGTTGCTACAGATACCCAAGAAAACAATTTGCACAGTATGTGAGAATAAGGGGTAAAACACAGAGATAAAACAAACCAAACACAACACTACTTTGGAAGCACAGTGGAATAAATTGTAAACATGGTCCAGTTCACGAGAACAACAGACATATTTGGCATTGACTTCCAAAGCAATACCATTTTTCCCCATGTTGAGGATGTGAAAATAGAACCCTGAATAACAACTTCAGCAAATTCAATGAAAATGTCTCAGTGTTTTATTTGCATCCTGTAATAAAGTAGGCAGCTGCTGTGTATGGACACAAACTGTTAAAGTGCATTAAATCAGTGTGAGCTGATATTGGCCCTGACTGGGTGACAGGACTGCAGAGATTGTTACAGCCTCCCTGAAGTCAGGTCTCACTGAGTTGAGTTCCCAGTCCACTGACATCATATCAAATACATCATGCAAGTTATGCAACAGTCTGATTTCAGTGTCACTAGTTATCATCATATAACAGCTTGAGTTGAAGGGATCATCTAGTTCCAACCCCTGCCATGGGCTCTTTCCCTAACTCTGGCGTGGTGGAGATCCCTTGTGGGGGGAGAACCTGCCCTGCTCCTGGGGGTGTTCAGAAGGGGAAGGTTACTGCAATGGGAAGCTTTAAACCAAATGAGCTGAAGCTTTTAGGAAAAGGATATACCAGAAAAGTACAGGAAACAGATTAGTCAAGTTATTACCCACAGCATTGATTTGTATATCTTTTAATGTGAATTATGCCTCTTCGCAATGAGAGTGACTAAATATGGGGTTACCAATAGGCTGTTGTGCAGCTGCTCCTTTTCCTCTTCCCAAGCCAGCATTCCTCTTGCACACATCAAGAGCTTGGCCATGTCTTTGTGCATACTCAGTAGGCAGGATCCCTTTCAGCATTGCTGTAAGCGTGCTCAGAGCTGTGCACACAAGTGGCAGTTTCTGCTGTTTACTGTCAGAGCAATCAGAGGCTGATTGCATTTAGCAGGTATAAAAGATGGGGAAGGTGTGGTGGAGGAAGAATTTCAAGCACGTGCAGATCCCTTTGCAAGGAGTGGCCCTGTGAATGAAAAGTTTTAAAACTGTAAAACCTTTAAGGCCAAGGATATCTTTGACCCCATGCAAGAGGCTTGGGGCTATACAGTGTATTTAAAGCGTGAAAGCATAGTAGTTTGGGAAGCACTACAGCTGGATTTCCACTGGCGCTGCTGCCCAGAATTACATGGTTCCCATCCCTGAAGGTGCCCACATCCATCAATGGGCCTGGGCAGCCTGAGCTGGAGGGGGCAGGCAGCCCGTAGCAGGGGTTGGAGCTGAATGAGCTTTAAGGTCCTTCCAACCCAACCATTCCATGGATTTTCAAGGAAGGCCAGAGACTAAAATCTTACAAAAACTCACTGTAAGATGCTGCCATTGGATGGGAAACACATTTACAAATTCACTGAGAAGGGAGTTAGGAAAAAAAAGTAATAAAATCCATGTTTAATTCATTCAGAGCAAGAGAATTTCTTGCCTTGAGCTTTTCTTCACAGGGCCTCCAAAGAGCCAGATCTCACAGCAGTGTATTCATTTAAGTCAGCTAGAAGCAATTTTAAAAATTAAATATTCAAAGATTTCAATTATTAAAAAAAAAGCCCACCCTTGCTTGCTGTTCAAGCTCCATCTCTTTAAATCATGTTCATTTTAATTAGTTTGCAGAACTTGCTGGGCTACCTGTGGTTAGCCAGAGTATTTTTGAACTTGGCTTATTTTTGAAACTGTTGGGCAGTTGGTGCTTTAAAATGTTAACCACAGAAATGTTATTAGGCTATATTAATGGTTTTATATTTATTTACGTGAGATTACAGATTGCTTTTTCAATCAGAAAATCATTAACTGCCAGCACGCTGATTGTATTGCATCATTAGAGATTAATCTAATGTTTGCCTACCATTTTTTTTTATAAATTCTTCTATTTCAAGCACTTGGACTTGTCGATTTATGTATTGTTGAAGGATACAAATCTGTCTGCCTATAGTTTTTATTTCCTATTTTTGAGTTTTGCAATGTAGACAGATTAGATTGCCCTGACAGCAAATGAATGACACAGTCAGCTTGGAGTCTGGTGATGCTCACCTGAACTCTGCCAATGCGTTCTGGTCTGCTCTGCAGCATCTCAGTGGCTATGGGGTTGAATCTTTGCCTGTTTGCCTTAAATCCTGTGGGACTGGGTGGTGCGGATGAGCATCCTTTGAAGCTGGAACAACTCACCTGTTGCTCACACAGCTGTCCATAATGGAGAAGCTTGGCTCTAAATAGTTCACGCAGCACAAACTAAAACCATATCCAGACAGTCAGAGGTTGATGTGCTCACCTGCTGGAGGTCAGGCAAACCTCCTGGCACCTCTCCACTGCTGCTCATGGAGGAAATCTGCTCCATGCTTTGATAAAGTTTCCCATGGGTGAGTTGCTTAGGCTTCCCCCCAGCTTGGTTTTTTTGGATGGAAATGGATAAGCCGAACATTTCTCATTCATCATAGGAAACTGAATTTAAAATTGAAGATCTCCAGATAAGCATAGTCTGTAGACAACGCTTTAAGAATGAAAATTAGTTAATTATAAAAAATGCTTTTTTTTGAAATCCATTACAGTGAGTAAATTTGTATTGTATTTTGATACTTGCATTTACTTGCTGGTTAACTTGCTGACTAGTCTTAGCAAAACACACTGAGATTTCTCAGATAATTTTCTCTTGAAAAGTTAAGGCTGGCATAAATCTCACAAGGAATCATTAATGGGAAACACCTGAATCCAAATAATTCCTGTCACATCTGAATCTCATGGCCATTTTGTAGCTCAGATGAAATGGGGGCAGGCGTGGAGGTGGTGCCTGAGCTCATCTTTGTGCTGGTGCGTGATGAGCTAGAGGTAACTTTTAATACTTCAGCTGTTCTGTTTCTGTGATGAGTTTCCCTGAACACTTCACATTTCTGTGTATACCCCAATAAAACAGGCACTCTGCATGTGTCAAACTCTTCAGTTCCAGAAAGTGCTGTGCTTGCCATACTCAGACAGGCTGGTGGTTGGAACATGTGCACCACATGCATTTGCTTCTTGGAAGTATCAGACCTTCTGTGCTGCACGTGTGCGAAATACCTGCAGCTTTCAAACAGGTTGATCATGTGAATGCTGATCTGGTTCCATAGAAGTACCCTGAATTTAAAGACACTCAGCTAGAAATGTGACTTCAAGATAGAAGATGCCCTTTTTGGAGGGGAAACTGAATTTACTTCAATTTCCTTAGCAGTGGCAGAGGCTTTTTGCTTGGTTAATGGCTTTGTTTCTTTGGGTTTTTTTTTTGTTTTTTTTTTTTTTTTTTCCTTATGATAGATAGAGGGAAAAAAGAGGAAGAACTTACACCCATAGATGCAGTTTTGGTATTTATTGCTAGTGGGAAGGAGAAGGTCACCTGTGCTGTGTTTATTCTGTACCTCACAAGTGCAAAGAGGATGTTTATTCCTTACAGGCGAGCCATCGTGCTGATTTGTGTACTCCCAGGATCCTCTGAAATCCTCCTCTTCTGTAACTGTACAAGTCTGGATGTGATCCCATCTGTATTTTAATTGGCAGGCTGCCTCTGAGAAGCATTTCACTTGTTATCGCTCAGGATGGATTATGTGTACAAAGATTAGTATACATTTTCCTCCAGGAAAAGTCTGAACTTCTATTGAGTATACAGAGTGAGAAAATTAAAATATGGAAAATAAGTCCTAGCTGGGGAGTGCTTCAGAAGCAATGATGTCTCCTGGTTTGTAACACTGCTTTTTTTGGTTGTTTATCCTCACTCTGTAAACTGGCCCTAATTCAGTTATGTGCATTGAATACATGCGTCCCCCATTCAAACCTGGGATTATTTCTCTCAGACTTGATTTCTTTTTCAATGGGAAAAGTTATTTTTCCTCTTATTTTGGTTTTCCTCTTCCTCTGGTTTTGGTGTTGACCATTTCTGAAATTCTTCCTTTCTGTTGTCGCTGGGTGGAATCATAGAATCATAGAATGGTTTGGGTTGGAATGGACGTTTAAGATCACCTTATTCCAACCCCCTGCCATAGGCAGGGACACCTCCCTCTAGACCAGGTTGCTCACAGCCCATCCAGTCTGGCCTTGAATGCTTCCAGGGAGGAGGCATCCACAGCCTCACCAGGCAACCTGTTCCTGTGTCTCACCACCCTCACAGTGAAGAATTTCTTTCTAATATCTAGTCCACTTTAATAATCTAATATCTAGTTCCACTTTAAAACCATTTCTCCTTGTCCTGTTTCTACCTGCCTTTATAAAAAGTTTCTCCCCAACTTTCCTGTAGGCCCCTTCAAGTTCTGGAAGGCTGCTATAAGCTCTTCTTTGAGCCTTCTCTCCAGACAGAAGAGCCCCTGCTCTCTCAGCCTGTCCCTGTAGGGGAGGTACTCTATAGCCCCTTTAATCATCTTTGTTGCCCTTCTCTGGACCTGCTCCAACAGCTCCATGTCCTTTTTCTGTTGGGGGCTTCCTTAGGTGCCTTACGACCTGTTGCATCTCCCATAAGTGCCCCAGTTCTTTCTAATCCCAGGAGCTTTCCTCGCTCTGCTTTCACCCCCAACACCTTTAATACATAGTTCAGCTAAGAACCTGCTTTTAAGAAAGACTGCTTTAGAGGACAGCTGGTTACCCATGATCAGTTTACGTACATGAAAACAGGATTTAATAATCTGGACTGACTTTAAAGTACAAAGGTATCTCCAAGGCATGACTCTCCTCTAAGCCGCTGTGTATTGGAAATTGCTGTTATGAAAAAAGCAAATTACCATTACTTCTTCAGAACAGAAAGCATGATGAGATATTTGGGGCATTACCTTCTCTGTAGCTGTACATGTTACCATGGGAAATGCTTAAAGAACCACATCAGTTTGTCTCCACTCAGGTTATGGGAAGCAATGACCTATTTCACCTCTTTGGTTGAACACAGGCAAGGTACTGTCTTAACATGAACGACGATTTTGTTTTTGTTGTATTAGGGTATTTTCCTATAAATTAGGAAACTGGTATCTAGGGTATCTCACCGTATCAAAGTCTGATCTCGGTGTGTAGTAGTGTGCTAGTGCTGTGATCAATTGCACTCTGCTGTACAGGGGGAGAATTATGTGCATCTTTCTCTACTGCAAATAAAACCAGGAATTATTGCAGGCTGTGGTTCCCAAGCCATAGTATTCTCAAGACCCGTGCCAGGTGGAGGCCTAATGCTCATAGCAAGGAGTGGAACCAGCACGAAAACAGAAGGAAAATCTGAACCAGGGAATGAAAATGTTCCTTCTTAAAACTGGCAGACTTTGTAGAGGTTTTAATTTATTTTTTCCTAAGCTCTATGATGACAGCAGCAGAAATAAAAAACATTGTGAGGCTGTAAAGGTAAGACTTCTGAACGTCGGAGTGAATGTACATGATGTTTTTCTTTCAGGATAAGTGGCCCCTCCAAGAAAGCAGTGTTCTCTCCTGGAATTCCAGAATACTCACTTGGGCTTTTCTCTGCTTCTGTTCACTAGGATTTTTTGATCATCTGCTAAATCTAGATTCACATGTCACTTTTTTCATCTATGTGTTGATGTGGCTCTGCCAAGTGGGATTTCCATTGCTAGCAACCTTACATGCTTTATAACATGAGACAAAATTTGCAGTCAGTTTTAGCTGTGGAAAAATAACTCCAGCCCTCTTTGTCTTTTTCCAGGAGTAACTGGGTGACCTCCTTCAGAGTATTGGTGAGCAATGACAGCCATGCATGGACTGCTGTCAGAAATGAATCTGGAGATGTGGTGAGTCCCAAGAAGCAGACGTTTTTCTTTATGAGGTGAAGCAAATAGGATAGAAATGGGGACTGTCCATATGGAGCTTTGGTTTGCAACATCAGTCAGTACAAAAGGAACATCTCTCAGTGGTCCCATCAGCCTGAAGTAAATTTAAGAGCACATCATGTAACACAGGGAGAGGCTCGGGCTATCCTTTAAGGGAAATCTCCATGTGTCTGAGCAGGGCAGTGGATGCTGCCCTGATGCTACCTGAGATGAGATATGTACATGGGTTGGCCTCAGGCCACTGTTCCATGGGGTCACATCATGTACTCAAAAGCCCATTACAGAGGGAGGGTGTGGGCTCCTGCTCCTCTGCCCCTCTCTCAGGAGGCGCTATCCGTCTGGGGCTGTAACCAGGTGACTTTACCTGATCCTTTTGTTCCAAAAGTATTTTGAATAGCTGATCTTAGCATTTTCATGTGTTTGGTGCCTGCACAGATCTTTGAGGGAAACAGTGAGAAGGAGATCCCTGTTCTCAATATGCTGCCTGTGCCACTGGTTGCACGCTACATCCGCATAAACCCTCGGTCCTGGTATGAAGAAGGCAGCATCTGTATGAGGCTGGAAATCCTAGGGTGTCCTTTACCAGGTAAGTCTTGCTCAGTTGGTATTGCCATCAGTGCCTGTGCCAAGACACAACAATTTTAAGTCCTTTGAATAATTTTTGCTCTTGACACAATACCTCTCTTTAATGGAGAGAGCTATGCAAAAAGAGTTGGAAAAGTATCTGTCCAGAGACATGGGCAATATCAGGATAACTCATTTCAAATGCAGATCTGTAGAATATATAATTGGCTATATTAATAAAACAAGATTGTATGGAAGATCTAACAAGATTTTCTCTGTTGTTTGGGTTGAAGTGTAATGCAATTAATCTTACTGAGTGCACACGTACTAGGGAGGCAATAGAATTATATATCAAGACAATCACTTGCGGATGTCTTTAGTTTTTGAGGCAAGAAAGAGCCATTATAATAATGCAGTCTGATTTTTTTTTTTATTATTCATCTTTTTTTAACTTTATTGCACAGGCTTTGAATTAATTTGAAGGCAAATGCTCTGACTGATGGTAAATGGTCTTAATCCTTGGTTAAGACTAGAAACTGGGTGCTGAAATGTTGAGCGTTTGATGTTTCTTTTATAACACAAGTGTGGAGTATAATTAATGTTTGTTGCTGAATGTAAAGTGAAACCTTAGAAAAGGGGCCTTCTATGTGACAGACCCATATTTCTGATAGCCATGTCGTAAATAGTCTCACGGTGGATTAACTTCAGCATGTCTGAAGAACTCTATGTCCAAACCTTCTCTAAGTTGCCATTCTGCTTGCTCCAGATCTTTCATCTGCTATTTTTTTTTCTTTTCTCTTAAATTCTGGCACCCTGGGGAATTGTTCTCTCTCTTTTTTTTTTTTTTTTTTCAGAGGGGTATGAATAGCATTTTCAGAAATACTAGAACCACAAAGAGAACTGCCTTTCCAGAGCTTATCGTTACTGCTTTAACTGTACCTGCTGCTGTTCAGAGACTTGCTGCCTCCCGTTCCACTGTTGATGTAGGGTCTTCAAATGCCAAGCAGAGGTAGCTTGATTTTTTTGTCCTTCAGGTGTTTCAGTACTATTTTAGAAAGCAACTTAGAGAGTAATTCTCTCTAAGGACAGAGGAAGGAGCAAAAATGCAGATATTTTGAAAGACGTGTTTTTGTGAGCTTGGTTTGTTTTAAGTTGCAGCAGTTTTACACTTATATCCTTACTGGGTATACACCCATATAGGGCCAAATTCTGCTTTCAAGTGTTAACGTTTGTCACAGCTTCACAGCACCATACTGGTGGTGAAAGTGTTACTGAGATCAGAATCTATCTGCACTTTGTCTGCTGTTGAAATGAGTACTGTTCCAGCTTGCTGAAGAGCTTGGATTAGCACAGAAACAACACTGGGGCTTCCTCCTGACAGTTCTTTATTGAGTTTATTGTCTGCAGTGACCAGTTCTGTTTATTCTTGAAAGAAAATGCTATATGCATTCATTGGGCAACAATTGAATGGGGTGGGTTTATTCAAAATGTAATTGGACTGCAGGAACTAATGAGTTTTGATAAGCTGCTGGCCCATCTTTTTAGCTCAGAGAGGACTGACATCTCTGTCTTCTAGCTCACTTTATTCATTGCAAGCAAGACACTCAAAAGAAAATATTCCCCAGGTTGCAGAGGCCTTTCCATGCATGTTTTTGACCAGCAGGATATGGCTTATTTTTTGCAGTTCCCTGTAAATGAATGTCCTCACCCTTTATAGACTTAACTTGATTTGGTTCCAGTTAAATAGCCAGCTGGTTTGGCCTTCAGTTCAGCCTCGTTGATCATGCTGCTCTGCTACACTGCATTGACTGTCCAACCAGAAATCAAGCTTCCTTTTCTGAAAGAGGATTCCCATGAAAAACTGGGAAAAAACAAATTCATAAAAAACAGTGAGTAGGACTGTGTCGGTTCACCCAACCTTATCCTTTCAGAAGCCAATGATCCATAGAAGTAGTTTTGCCATACTCGGTTTCCTTGAGTAACTGGTACACTTGTCATTTGCACCCTGCAGGTAGATGTACAAGATATCAAATTGTCAAGAGGAGCAGCTTGGACAGATTTCAGAGCTCGCATGCACTGTATCCTCCTGAGCCAGTGTCAGTGCACAGGTAGATAGGGTGTAGGGAAGCAACTCAAGATGAAGAGGTGGTGTGTAAGGAAGGAAGATGGTTCTGCAGGTTTTTCATAACAGTGCCTCATTTCATGTCATTTTAACTTGTAATAGTAGGTTTTATGTCTTTATTAATCCCTGAATGCATTAAGTGGTTGGCATTCAGCCGGTGCTATGTATCAGCTTTCCATCATCTAGGCTTAAAGGAGAAGAAATACCAGATGAAAAAAGAAACCTGGATAAGATATTAATATTCTAGAAAAGCTTGTTAGCACTGGCAGGAGGCCACGAAAACAGCTAGAGCCAGTGAGGTCCTGTAGTAGGACCTGCTAATTAAATCTGCAGTGTATGACCCAATAATGGACAAAAAGTGAGAAATCACTGCTTGTGGTTACAAGAAGACTTGTACAGAGATATTACTGATTAGATCAACAGTATTGCTAAGATACTTGTCACTTTTATCAACACAATGATTATATATTATTCATGATGCATCTTTGCTGTACTGCAGGCTAGTTTCGACAAACAGCCTTTTCTAGATTATGACTGTAGCTCTTCAGAAACGGCTGTGCTATCCAACAATGTCAACAATGTACTGCCTTTCAACCAACAGAAGACATTTACCGTTTCACCAATGGAAAAACACTTAACTGCTGGGAAAAGGTGCCAAATCAAATCCTACCTGTGCCAGGGGATCGGAGCTGCCATTTCTTGCTGGTGAAAATAGAGGACAAATGCACCCGCCCGTAATTCTCTCCCCGATCTCCAGAAATGTCAGTGTTTACATAGATGTAGACTGACACGCACAATCTTTTGTAATTGCCTCAGAGGGATGGATGTACTTTTCTTGCCTGTTCTTTTTCAAACTTAAGGAAAAAAAAAATCAAAAAGAAAATGTGTATGATCAAAAGTAGCCAGAGAGAAGAGAGAGAAAATTAGCCTAGCTCTTCATGCATTTATTTATACTGTCGAGTATTCAAGGCAATAGGCAATCTTTTAAATTGAATAAATTTGTGATAAAATTTAATTTTTAATAATTCTTACATAGAAGAACTATCACTGATATCATGATTATGCCATCGCTTTCAACTCGAGATAAAAGATGAACTTTAATTCCCCTATAATGGAGTACTGCAGTAGATGCATCATTCGGTCCTATTTTCACTGCTTGCCTCTTTTTGTCAAGCTACCTGGTTAAGTGCTCACTTTGTATGAAACTCCACAGTTAGCTTTGATTATTGGTGATCGTGCATGGAGCTGCTCTGAATTCAGTGCATTACTTTTGAGAATAAATTTTTGCTTAAAATGACAGCCTGTCCTCAGGTTCTGTTTGTATCGTTACAAAGCTAAAACTTAATCTTCTACAATTTAAAACTTTTTTTGGAAGTTCTCTTGAGCAAATACTGAATAAAATGAGACCAATTTCAATACTGCTCCTGGGAAAGGCCAATGCATTATTTATCTCCATACTCCTCTCAACAGATGTGACGTCTTCAAAGAATGCAGTGGCCATCTTTAAAAGGCTTTTGTTCATATTTTATCTGTAGAATTTTACCATTCTAGAGACGTATTGCCATTGCTCATTGTTATTATGATTTCCATTAGAGTTCTCCATTCATTATTAGAATAGAATTGTAGGAACTCATTAGGAAGATCAAATGATGATAGAAAACTTTTAAGAAGAAACTACCAGAGGTCTTTTCTCTTGCATATCTCATTCGGTCTGTTGAATTGGAATTAGTTGTGAGGTATTTGACTATACCTCAACATATGTAGAAAATAATCCACATATAGTAGAAGAGTACAACAGAAAATCCAATCTACGTATCAAACTACTCAGCAATGGATCTTCTCTGGTGCTAGGTTTAATTTATGGGCAATCCCCAGAGCTGTCACAATGGACTAGTGGGCTATTTTCAAGCTGATCTCCTTTGATAGAAGTGGAGATAGGAAAGGCCTCCTAGCCATTTGCCTATCTTTTTGGAGAAATACAGTGTGAAGGTAACGAGCTATCTTTACCTGAAATCTTATTTAACTCTCGTGGTAACGTAAAGATAAATTAGTGGAAGAAAATGCTGATATATTCCTCAGTTTAAATGGAAGTGCCACACATTTGCAGTATTTTTCCCCCTTGGAAGAAAGAGAGGCTGTCTGAGACGATGTTGTGAATAAATGAGCACATTTCAATTCAAATTATTCTCTGGTTTGAATATCTTTCACTCCATTTCATGAAAGAAAATAATTTTGCCAAGGTGGTCCTAGACAACTGTGCAGGGTATTTTATGCATTTCTACATTTCAGTCCTTAAGTTTCCGATCTGTATTCCTGCTGCAGCAGAAATCCAATGATCCCAGCCGACTTGGAGTAGAACCTGGCAAAATATGTGTTAACTCTCTGGGGAGCTGTCAAACAGTGCAAGTTTTCTGAGAAGGTCTAGAGATGCCATCGTTCTCACTGTATGTGTTTTTCAGTTCTTTGACTTTCCACCAGCTCTGCAGTATTCATAGTCATTCCCATGACATTAATGTTTGATGTATGGAAAAAGTGCCAGACTTTGAAAGGAATGGGATTAAAGTATCAGGAAAAAATCAGCTGCTGTATACTTTGGCTTGTGGTGATAGAGAATGCCTTCAACATCCTGGCTGTTTTGGTTTTTTTTATGCTTATTTTTATAATAATTTTTACAACGTAGATATTTTTACGATGTTAAAGATATTCCTTGAGGCATTAAGCACGTTGCATCTTTCTACAAGAATTGCTTTTACAATTTCTATTTCTTTGCCATCGATACATTGACAAGTAAGCTCTGTGAATGAGCATGGGCTGACCTAGAAGAGTTTGGCATCCCTGAGTTGTCTGCAGGGTTTCTGCAGCACTGCTGCTGTGGGTGGACCTGGATGACCTGCAGTTGATTGGGAAAAAAAACTACCTGAAAATGCAGGTGTGCTGTCTGAAATGTCACCCTCTTTACTCTTCAGAACTTTTTATAGGCAAAGGAATCTTGTTTCCTCACCTGGTTAAGCTCCGAATGAAATAATTTTCCAGTTGGGCTTGCTAAACACAGGTCCACGTGTACTGAACAACCAGATTTGGGTGGGACAAGATGTTTTTTGCCTTTTTACATCCCATTCAATAGACCATACAGAAGTATTTGTGGAAGTGAATGAAAGGGGAAGAGAAACACTTAAATGAAAATTAAATATGTGGTAGAATACATGAGTGATTTTACAGTAAAACCTAATAAAGCTTGCATGTTTCATTTCATAAATAACTTAAATGATCCAAAAAAACCCCAACCCCAGAACCAAATATAAATACATTAAAAATGTTATGGGGGGAGGAAATATGAGAATTTAGATATATTAATATCAGAAATGTGAAGCTTTAAGGTATTCCTAGGTAGTTTTCCATAGTGTCAAAAAGTGTTAGTTATTGCAAGAAATGACAACAAATATTTCTCCTACCAATAGTTATCTTTTTCCCTTTCAAAAAATCATGGCTGTTTAGTGGTACTGGTTGTTGGGTTTTTTTTTCTGTAGAGAGTTGTCTTTTCACTGTGTAGCAACAAGATAGAATGATATTTAGATTTTAATATTTGGTTCTCCCCCTAAAAATTTTAAACCAATTCAGGATGGTTTTGTGGGAAGAGAAATCATTTTTCAGTTTGACAATTACATGAAGAATAAGATGTTCTAGAGAGAGCACATTAACGAATGTCTCTGTTATCCAAAAAGCTTTGTTTATTCCTAAAATAAATCATGATAGATTAGATTAGGAGTTTGTGTATCACAGAATCTAAAGCGAAGCCCTAACAGTCTTGGCTGGTTGTTGTTGTTGTTTCTTTCCAGGTGAATGGCCAGAACACTCACCAGGAAAGTCAAGGAAGAGAAAGGTTTTTTTATTCAAACCACATATTCACCTTGGATAGTACGAAACGCATGAATTACAAATTATACCCCAATAGAAAAAAGTTTGAAAGTATTTGAAAGTTTCTTTTTTAAAAAAGGCCTTAGACATCCAGAACAAACGATGAGGGAAACAATTAGGGATGTTTAGTATGTTCAGTGGTTCCTTTCTGTAGGCAGCGCAAATACTCTGAGGATACCACACAAAGTTAAAAACAACTCACCATTCCTTGCGAGAGCAAACTAATTAAGTAGACATAAAACATTTACTGGGCCTTTTTCCTCTGATGTGAGATATTCTTTTCTGCTCTTTTATCTCGCATCTGACTCATCGTCTGCCCGTGTCCTTTGCATTCCCCTGTGGCCTGTGGATGCCCTTTTGCGTTTCTGCTGGAGTTCAGCAGTGTAGCTGCCCAGTGAGCAGATGCCTGCTGCCTCCTTGCTTTTGTTCAAATCAATACCTGTTCTGCTGTAACAGGGAATATTTCAAACTCGTTCTTCCTTTTCAGTTTTGTTTTTGAAAACCCGCGTAGGAGCGTGGAAGTCAGGTTTCCACATTCCATGCCTGCAGTACAGTTAAGAATCTTTCTATTTCTAAATGGCTAATAAATACGTGAAAATTGTTCTGTTTCTTTTCTCAGACCCAAATAATTATTACCACAGAAGAAATGAGATGACAACTACCGATAATCTCGACTTTAAGCATCATAACTACAAAGAGATGAGGCAGGTAAGCAGGGTCTGTGACCTTCTGGAGGAGGAGGTGGATGGGTGTAGTTCTTCCAGAGCTCATACAGAGTAGGATTTCTTCCTACTGAAATGTTTTTAAATGTGCCTGCAATCTATTCAATTTTTATCTCTTTTATTCCATTATTAAAAGTTGCAATCTATTAAAATCTCAGTACCTAAATTTGTAAGTCATCTTAAGCAAGCGTCACTGCACTACAAGGGAATATTTACACCTAACATGCCATCAATTTGCTTCCATGTGTATTTAACTGGTAAACATTACACGAGTTTCTCCTTACAAATTTGACCCTGATTTGGCCATTAGAATTCTTCTATCTTGCAGTGGTTTGGCATAATTACAGTGAACTATAGAGCATCAGATTCTGTAGAGTACTGAAAATCTCACCAGAAACTGTTGAAATTGTTTTGTTGTCTTAACAAGCAAAAAGAAATCCAGTTAGTTATAGTTCTAAAACTCCTAGCCTTGTTAATTTTGTTCCTATTACTTCAAACAGTCAATCTTGGTTTAGTGTTTGTTGTTTTTTAATCTTGTTTTGAATCAGTGCAGACATAGGTGTGGATTGCACCAAGGAGATGTTTCTATGTTTCTGCCTCCTTTCTTTTAGGATATAAAGATAATATATTTGGACTTGAAGTGTGTGAATCATTTGCTGAATTTTCAGTATATTTGTACTGCATGAATCACTGTTCATTTTTATTGAGCAATTGTGTACTGAGTCACAGGGCTTATTTCAGCAGAGATTTCATGGCCTATATCTCTTAGCACAAAGATTAGACAAGTAGAAGCTCAATTGGCACTATTACTGCCAAGATCAATGAAGTAAAGGGTACTTTAGATTCTGATTGCAGAGAGACAGGTTGATCAATTTAGAAAAGTCTTTGGTAAAATAAATAAAAAATAAAAAATGAGTTTTAAAATTGGATGCTTTTCCAGTTTTAATACAAGCAGAAAATTTGCAGCTGTGGTTGAGACTGCTCAGTTGCGACCTGTCTGTGTTCTCCCATGATTTGTGTTCCTGAACGTCAAAACAGTTTGTGTGTTCAGAACTGACTGCATTCTAATTGGGTTCTGCTGCTGGTAGGCAGAAGATTGCGAGCCGGGATGTGTTAAGTTTTATATCCCCCAAACTGCTCTTTGGTGACAGCCACAGAATTTGATGTTTCCTTTCCTGAGTATAAAATAGAACAATAACCGTCAATTTCTACAGTTAACATCTTTTTTTCTTTTTTTTGTAATACAGAGTGTTGTTATCACTTTTGTTAGCACTGCCAATCATCTCATAAAAGCACTGATCTTTGGAGTTATTTATCATAAACACTGAAGGAGGAGGAGGGTGTTTCCCTGGGCCGTGTTTTGGAAGCATTACATTACATTGCAATATGTCAAGCATTTGTAGGAGGGAGGGATTTTTCAGTGTCTGATTATTTTAATAGAACTCTCTTTTTAGGATGTTGAAATTTATAGCATGAAATGTTTCTTTGGGAAAATTGCTTGACTCTTCCTTCAGTCGATAGGGACACTCACTGTAAGTCACACTCAGAAGCAGGGATCATCTTATAGTCCAGAAATACGTGATGCATTTATACTGTAAAGCAAGCTTTGAAAATGGCTGACAGATATTTCTGGAAATAATTTGAGATGGACACTTGAGTACACGTGTTGCTTGTGTAACCTAGGTGAATCATACAAAAGAATGGAAAACCATCCCTTCTCATGAGATGGAACATTTGATTAAATAGAATGTAGGAGAAAATCCTGCCAAAGTGTCTGACATTTCTTTCCATGTTAGAGCTAGCTATTCTAACATAGTTATCTTCAAGCTTCAGAAGGAGGTGAATCTGAATATGGCCCAAAGCTTCAACCTTGCCTTTGTTACAAACTGAAATGTCTAACCAGAATCATACTTTGCTTAGAAAATAGGAGTATTAATTTTTAAGTCTGTTTAACTGTGCATAATTCTTTCCTCTGGGACAAGTCAGATTGCAGTCAACCTTCAGGTCTTGTGTTGGTCTTCACAGCCAGCTTTGTTCATGGAAGTGGTGGGATGATAGTGTGGAATGTTCTGAATTTGAGCTGCATGCATTACCTTTTTATCTAAGGGTGAGCCAATGAAATCTAGAAAACTAGTGTAATTCCCAGCCAACATCCCGTGCTGCATACAAGGCCAGATTGACGGCCTCCATCTCTCCACTCAAGAAGGAGGCAAGTTCTGTTTTGACATGAAGCAGAACAGAGAACACAGAGATATCTATACCCGGTCTGTTGTAGGACTCAGATACCCAAACGATTTTCTTAAAGGATAATGGATAGCCCTAACCTGAACGGCATTAAGGGAAGAGCCTTTTTGCCTCCTCCAGGTTTAGGCAGCACTCAGACCTACATTTAACACACCTTTCCTGCCAAACTGAAGAACTGGACCTTCAGACACCAGCTCTGAAGGGCTTCTTCAAAGCCTGCGTGCAGTTTTTCCAAGGCGCTAACAAGATAAATAATTGGTACTGACAAACAAACAGGAACTGTCAAATAAGAACTGCTGGTGAGCACAACTCTGGAAATGTTTTACAGCCCTGCTGGTTGTTAATAAAGCCCTGACGGACTATTATCATCAATTGTCTCTGACAGTTTGTACAAGCGCAAAGAAAACACTGTGACATTCCAGGTGACCTATTGTGCCGTTTGGAGGAAATGGGCATGAGAAAAGCAAATATGAAATATGTTGGTTTCCAGCGTTGTATTTATATATAAACACTTATCCACGTACCTTACCCACACGGCCATCAGAGGGACCTCAGTGGAGAGTGCCGTGTAGGACCTGATTCAGGAAAGGTTCTTCGTTTAACTTGGAAATACTCACAGGCCTGAAATAAAACAGATGGTTGGGAGTTTGCTGAGGCCAATACAAATATTTCCATTGTTTGTAAAATGCTTTGAAATTCGTTCTAGGCATTTTTCTCACCAGGAATGAACTTTAACATGCTTTCCTAAATTGATGCTCTGGATATCTGGTGCCAGGTACATTGGGAAAGGTTCTGCACTGCAGAAGGATTTTGTGAACACTCTGCAAGGACAGGCTCATCTCCCTATTTCAGAATTGAGTAGCTCCTCTAGTAAGAAAGATTTCCATAGCTCATTTTCCATTGGTATTTTTGGTTCACTGTGAGCAATTTCAGACACAGTGGCTCTGGACCATGGAGATGTAAAGCATTCTGTCTTAAAAACTTGGCAGTGATTTGTTAAATCTTGCATAGAAAATGTAAAACAGTGTCTCCTGCATCCTATATATGCTTCTATTGAAAAAATAAATCATGGTATACCCTTATGTACATGCCCAGGAGATTGGAAAAATTCCATGGGAATATTTGGGTCCTCATAATACCAGCACATTGATGATGATGGCAGAGGTGGAAAAAAGTACATACAAAACCTGGTAACACACTGATGAAGCATATGTGAATGCATTTTTAGAGGAACGTTGAGTTGAAATTTGCAAAAGAAATTGTTTCTCATATGCATAAAGCCTATGTATGAGATGGAAAAGCCTTTGAGAAATAAAAACACAAAACATCTCTTCTGTCTTTTAGTACGGTTATAAATAGAAGTCTTTTATGAGAGGAATTTTAATGATGTTCTTCTCAATGTGAATTGTTTCCACTTTGATTTACTAAATGGTGACATGGGAATTGGACACAACTAATTAATGTTTTTTTAAAAATCATCAGCTTTGTTATCATGCAGTATTGTCTCTATATTAATGCTGTGCGAGCAAAGAGGTTTTGTTATGCTGCAGTACTTCTTCAATAATGCATGCACCCTTGTTTATGCAAAGATTGTCTAATTAATAAACCCTAGGGCTCCAATTTACAGTAAAGTTCTTATTTGTTTCTTTAATCCCTTCCACTGAAAAAAAGATCAAGGCAGATAAATTTTGTCATTTAAAGCTATTTGCAAGAATTTCTTAGTAAGAACACATGTTTTTAGTCTTGTTTGTGAGTCTTAATGTTCACCTGAATTGTCGCAGTGAAAATAGGTTTTGTTTGTTTCTTTGAGGGATGATTTAGACTGCAGATGTCCTTATCTGGATGACATCTGCAAAACACCACTGGTTTAAACAGAACTGCAGCCCATAGCATGATCTTCCTTATGCACTTTTTTAAGCAGTAAGGCTAATTGATTACATTTAGATGTCACGCAGTATCTGGAGGAATGATTAACTGAGTAGATTTTGACAATGGATGCTTTCAGACGGATGTTGGCATTGCCATTTTTTTCTTGCTGAAGCCTGGTAAAGCAATTCACAGGAATTTGTTATACCATTTATTTGCTGAAAGAGTATATCCCGTTATGTTTATGGGAGTAATTCAGATAACAACCCGTCTTGCTGTTTTGGCCACATCAATACTGCCTACAACAATGATTTTACTCATATGAGATTTTATATTGCAATACAGAGCGTGTAGGAAGAGGTGTTGAGAAGCCTAATTACCCTCCATCCGTCGTGTAATATTCTGAGAACATATGCTCTATTATCTCCTGATAGTGTAGGACTTATGTAGGCAATTGTTTGTTTGTTTGTTCTTTATTATTCCTTTTGAACCTACCCATCACGCAGTTAATTCTGTGATAATACCACAAATACATCTCATGTAAGCAAGATCTAGAACTTCACCTACACTGTGCTGTTTCAGCTGAACAAAACTGGTGTTGTGTGACAGTAGAGCTCTGGTTCATAAGTTAAGCATAAAGCATTTACAACTAAGAAATAAGATAGAAAATGAAGAGTGTCTGAAACAACGAATCTGGAATGAAATCATGATACTGTTGATGCTGTTAGTCTAACTCTGTGTCATTTTTTCTTTGGCAGTTGATGAAAACTGTGAATAAAATGTGCCCAAACATCACAAGAATTTACAACATTGGAAAAAGCCACCAAGGACTAAAACTGTACGCTGTTGAGATTTCCGACAACCCAGGAGAACATGAAGTTGGTTAGGATTTAATCTAACTAATTATGTTGGAAGGTGTTGGGCTTCGGTTTTTTGCTTTGTTTTTTGTTGTTTTTTTTTTTTTTTTCCTCCTCATTCTATCTGCAATAATTATCCCTGATGGAATTATATTCATGGCTGCAATGATTTCGAATGTATGTGGGAGGAACTTCAATGCTGAGTTTCTAAAATGAGAAGAGTAGGATGAGCACAAACAGAAGGCATTTTGAATGTAGGATCAAATTCTTCAATGATAATGAGTTTTATTCTTTGCAGTAATAAAGTAGAAGTGAATCTTAGCACTGGGAAATGGATTTCAGTGCTGAAATTTATGTAGCTTTGGATGAAAATTTACTTTTTTATATGGGAGTGTATGCATTGCAAACAAAGACAGGTCAAATCTCCCAGTATTCTTTCAGCAGTGAGCGCTGGGGGTTCAATTTCCTGCGGTAATATCCTCCCACAGGACAGATGGTCATTCAGTCTGTGATCCCTCTGTGGGTATGAATAAAGATCTCCCTGTGTTGCTGTCGTCAGGCATTGGTGCAGATGCACTCTGCCATACCTGTGAACACCCTGCTAAGTGCTCACCCCATAGCAAGGGAGGTGTTACCCAGGTGCTAACACCAGAATAATTCATCTCATGTCCTTCCCCCCTCCCCATCAATGCCTGAGATCGTGTGTCGCGAGCTTGGCAAATGGGAGGGTGGGCCCATGTGAGGTTGTCCCTTTTGGATCTGTTTTAGATGGGGTTTGCAAGTCTTATTCCTTCAATGGACTTGGCCGTGTTGATCCTCGTTGGGTTGAGGTGGGCTGACTAAAAAGGCAGAGCCTCGTGTTCACCACCAAGGTGATGCCGTGACTCGGATTCGAACCGAGGTTGCTGCGGCCACAACGCAGAGTACTAACCACTATACGATCACGGCGTGCTACCAGGGCTCTGATGCATATGCCCGTTATTTTAGAGTAACTACAGAAAGTAATTATTGGTTTCTTATGTGTTTTCATTTATTATTTTTTCAGTTAAGGCATTTCTCCAAGCCACACTAAGTGAAAAGCTGCTGCTTGACATCTGTAGACCCTTCATTTGCTGCTCTGACTGCATTTCTGTCCTATGTGATTGCCAGGTGAACCGGAGTTTCGGTACATTGCAGGAGCACATGGGAATGAAGTGCTTGGACGTGAGCTGATCCTTTTGTTAATGCAGTTCATGTGTCAGGAATACCTCGCTGGGAACCCGCGCATTGTGCATCTCATTGAGGATACCAGGATCCACCTTCTTCCCTCAGTCAACCCAGATGGATATGACAAGGCATACAAGGCGGTAATGTTGAGGAATTATTTAGATCTGTTAGATTAATGTTGTCCTTTTTTTTTTTTTTTCGTATATGATATTTTGCAAGCAACTGAAAGAATAAAAATCAAAAATAAAAACAGAAGCATCAAAGCAAAACATAAGCCATTGAAGCATCTTACCTGGCGCAAAATTTGTATCGGTCTTTATGTGATACTGGCTAATATGAGGATGCTTGTGGAAAGGAGGGGCCCTAAGACTTCCACAACACACAGTACTGAGGAGTAAATCAGTGAGAGCACCATCATGGAAAATGGAGAATTTGTGAAGCCTGTTTTGCCATGGGAAACCAAGCTTAAGCACATGAAAGTCTGTGTTCTTTTGTAGCTGAAATTTAATATAGCACCTAGCACCTTTAAAGAGCACACAATGTGTTGGGCATCATGATATTTCAGTCTGGAATAAGACAGACAATGGGAAGGGAAAATTCATGGGCTCTGTTCAGGTGCACTGGAAAATCTTCCTGGGCAGTCAGTAGCAGCAGACTAGAATACAAAAGCTGTGCTCACAGCCATAGAAGGGATATATGCCATCTCCACTGTAACCTAGGGAAAAATAGTCTTCTGCAGAAACCTTGAAAACAAACCAGAACATTTTGTCTAACCCCAGGTGTTTTGTCTTTGGCTTTACCTCAATCAACTAAAATAAATAAATAAATAAATAAATAATCCATGTTTTCATTTCTGTGATAGAACTAATTCATCCTTCCATTTCTGTGCATGGATCATCCCCAGTTACTTTGCTGGGGATTACAGATAATTTTCTGAATAATCATTTGTTTTTCTTTTTCTTTTTTTTTTTTTTCCCTTCAATCTAAGGGCTCAGAATTAGGGGGCTGGTCTTTAGGTCGATGGACTCAGGATGGCATTGACATCAACAATAATTTCCCAGATTTAAACTCTTTGCTCTGGGAGTCTGAAGATCAGAAGAAGAGCAAAAGGAAAGTTCCAAATCATCACATCCCCATTCCTGACTGGTACCTATCTGAAAATGCCACCGTAAGTAGCACTGGCTCCGGAGAGATGGGAAGATGAAGTTGGGGGCAGGTTGAAAGACTGAGCTTTGTATTTTTCGTGGAAAATGCAGCTTGCAGCTGCATACCTGCTCTAAGACAACTGTCTGGGCTTCCCTGATAGTCAGTGGAAATAAAAGTGCACCACAAAGATACAGTTGGGGCCCATGTTTTAGCAGCTGCCCTTGGAAAGGGAGCAGCTTCCTGGAGTGCCATGTTTTCCTATTTTCCAGGCTATTGGGTGAGCCTGGAGGACTTGATACCTAAATTTGAGTCCCAGGCAGGTAAAGAAAAAGAAACACAGCATAAGCCCACAGCTGGGCTCACCTCTGAATAAAGCAGCTGCCCAGCTTTGCAGCATGGATGAGCTCTTTTACAAGATGTGCACCATGCAGATTTCTCCTGTTTTTTTTTTTTCTTGATGTTGCTTGAAATAACACCACAGTTGCTTATGCTTGCCATGTTAAAACTTAACTTATTTTTTGCATGGCATTTGAAATAACTATTTATAGTGGCCAAGCTTCCCGTTTGCAGGGAAGGCACTTAACTGCAGCAGTTCTGTGGGCTTTAGAAATATTCCCCTGCTTAAAACCCCTTATTTCCCAAACTCATTCTAGTTGATGCCGCTGGGCACAGCATTATGATCTGACAACTTGGTGGTTCTAGATCACTCCTGCAGGATAAAACAAAAATGTTAATGTTTGTGTTAGCTTTTATGGGTTGTCAGTGGCCTCCAAAATGTGTCTAGCAGGCACTGTCATGAAAATATTTTCTTCTTGGCCGCATCTCTTGTGCTGACTACTCACTCTGTGTGAAGCATCTTCCAGTTTGCCCCCAGAAGATTTCCAGATCTCACAGGCCACAACAAAGCTGTTTCCTTCTTTCCTAGGTGGCGGTGGAGACACGAGCAATCATTGCATGGATGGAAAAAATTCCTTTTGTGCTGGGGGGCAATCTGCAGGGAGGAGAGCTGGTGGTGGCGTACCCTTACGACATGGTGAGGTCCCTGTGGAAAACACAGGACTACACACCCACACCAGATGACCACGTCTTTCGCTGGCTCGCCTACTCCTACGCCTCCACGCACCGGCTGATGACAGACGCGAGGAGGAGAGCGTGTCACACAGAGGACTTCCAGAAGGAGGACGGCACAGTTAATGGCGCCTCGTGGCACACAGTGGCTGGAAGTAGGTGCCTGAGGAAATTAGCAGAGTCACAGAACGGCTTGGGTTGGAAGGGACCTCGAAGGTCACCTCGTTGCAGCCTCCGTGGGCTGGGTGCCCCCCCACTAGCACAGGCTGCCCAAGGCCCATCCGTGGACGTGAGCACCTCCAGAGATGGGCATCCATTCTTCTCTGGGCAGCAGTGCCAGGTCCTTGCCATCCTCTGAGTACAGAATTTCCTCCTAAATTCCCATTTATTGTGCCATTACGCTGTTAACCGTGATAATGACATCACTGCCCAGTATGCACTGTGGAGGTAAAGGTGGTAAAGTGTGCTCTGAGAGCAATATTTCCTCATCTGGAAATCCATTCATTGCGTGTCATCAGGCAGTGGCAGATTGACAGGGACTGCTTTGTCACTAATACCCAATGGCCATTCTGTTTACTACCAGGGTTTCCAGAACTGCAATGTGTTAATGTATAGATTCTCTACATTCAAGATGGTTTGCTGGCAGAGCAACAACCCAGACCAAATCTCCTATATATCAGGGGAACCTCAGCTGTGTTGAACAGACCTGCTTGCCTGCTGCCATCTTCTTTTTAAGAGACCTGGATGTGCTCACGCTTAAAATATGAATAGGCTCCGCAGGCATTTTTGCTGCCAGAATAAATTACAGAGCACATCACTCACAGTGTGCCCCAGCCTGTGTCACTGTCACTGAGCACAAAGGGGAAGCTGTGTCCTGTAGTGCAGTCAGAGCATCACTTTCTAGGGAAGCCCAATTAAAGACACATTATTATCAGCAATAGCTGCAGTTATCTACGGGTGCACACTTGAGCAGACTGATGAGGCGCTCTGCAGAATCATCACAGCTCTACTCAAAACCAGGTGCATCAGTTAGACAGCACTTTCTACAGAATTAAGAAGGAAGCAGCGTGCCTGAATGATAACAGGAGCCACTGCAGCCCTAATGGCAAACAGATGCAGGAAAGCATCTGTGCAGACCACGTTTTTATTGGAACTGGCTCTTGTTTGTAACTTGCAGGTAGTTTCACTGCGTAAACGTTTCTCAGCTTTGGACTTTTTTTTACATTGGCCCATATATGATTAACATTGGCCAGCCTTTGAAAGCCAGAGCCAAGATTTAACTTTTCAAATATTTTTTCTGGAGGTTAAAAAGTGGTGGGTGAGTTTCAGGGAGGGGGAAGAGGAAGATTGAACTGCTCAGGTTGGAAGGCCAGTGTCTAATGATAGATTTGTATGCATTTCTCCAAATTCTTTTAAAAATATGGAACTTGCTAACTTGACTGCTTAATTATATAATTTATGAGCTTAATTTTCCTAAGTGAAACACAGGAACACAATTATGAATCAACAGAGAAAAGATGGCACTGGCCTGACAGATATTGGTATTAAGTTACATTAAGTAACAGCGTGCAATGTGGATGCTGAATAATGTCTTGATTTCTTAGAAATGATTATATATTGCATTTTGTTCATCTGATCTATTTTATTGCTTTATGATGTTTCTCATTATATTACATATCCTGCTTTATTCCATAATAATAAGACTTCCAATATTGTCTTTGAGAGAAATGCTTGAAATATTGCTTTTGCCTTTGTTCTTTACATCCCAGAGCCTAGGCTGCACCTTGGATGATGTGGTCTCCATTCAACCTGTGGCATGGTTTTAGACCTCATCTCTTCATCGAGAAATGGAATGAATTTTGTGGTGTAGATATGTGTACACACATAAAGACATGCACATATGCACACAGACATATTCTACAGCTGACAGTAACCAACAGTACCCTGTGTTTTCCAAGTATGATTTCAGAATTGAAAGCAAATTTCTCTCATACTTTTTCCATTCCATTCCCTCTGTATTCCCACGCTGACACAAGTATAGATACATTGGTCACTCAACTTTCTGTTTATTTACCCTTTAGTTCAATGTATAACAGTTTCTGCATGCATTCTGGACTGCAATGAATGCAAGTTCTTTAGGCAGATTTACATATAACGTCTATGCACTGGGTGTGCTGCTCAGAGGCAAAGAACAGATGAATTTTATTTTATTTCTAGTGTTTTCAAGGCTGGAGTTGCCTGTTAATACACAGAGAATTGCTCTTGGCAACATTAAGCCATTTTCTAAAATACACATACTAAAACTGAGCAATTGCTATGTATTGCAAAACATTTCACAATAGATTAATCAGGATGTGATAGAATATGTGAGGGAAAAATAATTGTGGCTGTTTCTCAGATGGAAGGGAAGCGCATTTGTGCAGTGCAGCATATGCCACTGTCTGATATTCAGGCTTTCCCCACCAAGAAATGTGAAGAGCATAACATCTGCCTTACATAACCCTCCAACTCTGCACCCAGGAGGCTCTGAGGTCTCATTAAATATTTGACTACTGCTCTGTGGTAATTGGACTGGACTACAGTTTTTTAGTTTGTAACTCTTTTCCATTAGAAGTGAGTGCATTTCTTTATCTTTGCCAATCTTTGCCTTTGTGAAGTATAACTCTTAGTGATTGTGAATAAACATTTGCTTATATATTCTTTTATTGTAAAAGCAAGTGGGTAGTAATGAAGGAAGCTCCTATCACTCCTTTCTCTAATGCTCATAGACCGTGCCATGTTATCTGTGTGGTTGTGAAGAGCGAATAAATGGAATTTTCCAAAGGAAAATAGCTGCAGGAGTTGGAAGAGAAAGCTGAAAAATGGAAATAGTTGAGATCTGAATCTAAATACAGTCTTCCATAGCAGTCGAGACCTTTGTAAAGGTCACAGCACTTTCTGTAATGCAGACAAGCTGCAGCTCCTCACAGGCTGATGTTCCTGGGTTTTGGTCAGGACAGATTTCTAATGGAAGTCCATATCACAGAGAGATGATGCAGATTGTATTCCTTTGCAAAGCCATAAGAGGAAACACAGAATGGATTCTTTCACTCATTACAAGCTTTTATATATATATATATATATATACATATATGTATATGTATACACACCATATATATGTTTAAAATCTCATTGTTTCCATTTTATTACGTTCTATTGTATTTTACTCCACTATATTTTTTTACTCCCCACTGACAGGCATAAATGACTTCAGCTATCTGCACACCAACTGCTTTGAGCTGTCCATCTACGTGGGCTGTGACAAGTATCCCCACGAGAGCGAGTTGCCTGAGGAGTGGGAGAACAACCGGGAGTCCCTCATCGTTTTCATGGAGCAGGTATTCAAGAGCATCATAACTCCTGACCCACTTGTTGGCTTCCTTCTCTACTTCTTTCTCTGTGTGTCAAATCTGTGTCTCGTATTCAGTGTTGCTGGGATCCTGCCAGTATTTGTAAG
The DNA here is from genome assembly GCF_019232065.1 of Centrocercus urophasianus. Classification (NCBI taxonomy): domain Eukaryota; kingdom Metazoa; phylum Chordata; class Aves; order Galliformes; family Phasianidae; genus Centrocercus; species Centrocercus urophasianus. The sequence goes on from NW_024884722.1 coordinate 3,624,040, forward strand.
CTGAATTCACATTGTACGAACCCCAGAATAGGTACGCTTAGCTCACATTTGGAATTCATGATTTGCTCCATCTTTCTAATGGCAGCGCCGCTCCTTGCTAAGCAATGTCTATTTTTTTGCTTGTTCTCTCAACAGGTCCATCGGGGCATCAAGGGCATAGTGAAGGACATACATGGAAGGGGGATCCCAAATGCCATTATTTCAGTAGAAGGCGTTAACCATGACATTCGCACAGGTAATAAATGATGATAGTATTGAGCAAATAACCTTCCATCTGCCCCTTATCAATTGCTTGAGTCAAGCTATGTTAAAATAATTTTTATTCCTCCTTTTCTCATGAAGAGCTAATGCAAATTTCAACCCAGAGTAACTGCAGCACTGACAAACAAGGCTGTCGTAGCAGTTTGCTATACAGTGTTCCTCTGGCTGTTAAGTGATGGGAATGTGTTGGAGACGTGAGCCTGAGCTGCGTCCAGAGGAAGAACAGCTGCTGCAGGGAAGGGGTTTCACACACTGCAGTCTTCTGCAAAGCATCACAGCTTTGGGAAAGAGATTTTGATGGAGCTCGGCCAAAGCAGTGTTTCATATGGGTGAATGTCAGCCTGAGAATTAATTTTCAGTATGTATAGCTAAAAGTAAAAAATGCACAAATGTCTGTTGGCCTTGTTTGATCTACACCCAGAGGTAGCTATTTGTGCTCAGAGTAAACTCCAGGCCTATTTAATGGCCTGGCAAGTAGACGTGGCACTAAATAAAGCATTGCCTTAAATAGACACTAGTGACTACAGGATTAATAGTAATACCTGAAAACTGTTGTTGGCAGGTCAGGGGCTGGATGGTGTCCACCAGCTGTTGTGTTTGTGGAGGTCCTGTGTGATTGCCCCCAGTGGCTGGGGCACTTCTGAGCTCTGACGCTAGGAGAGGGGCGTGGAGAGGAGATGGGTAAGCAAGAGGTGATGGCAAGGGCTGGCTGCTGAGGTGCAAGATGGCATACTTTGGTGTGTTGGCTGAATCCAGGCTGTGGCATACCACGAAGATAAGAGAGTTCCACCTCCTTATTCTTTTGTTGGGGACGGTAATAAATCTTGGAATATCTAACTTAGTTTATAAATAATTTTATTTCGGTGTTACTGTGTCCCTGTTGTAAAACAGAATGTTGAATAACAGATTCTTAATTAGGCAGTAATGACTCTTCCTTAAATATTTCACAATTGGACAAGTGGGAGATGATAGCAGGAGCGAAAGTAATCACTTGGTCTTCTCTGTCTTGGAGGAGGGTCACAAACTGTAAGTTGCATTCTTCTGCTAATAGAATTAATGTATTTCTCTGGTTAGACCAAGCAAGTGCAACAGGCTCCAGCTCTCTGTATGCTGGATTCTCACATGAAAGAAAAATCAACTGTTTAAAGACAAGCATATGGAAGTGAGTCCTGGTGGCATGGGGAAAAGTGCACAAGGTCCCAGAGCCCAGCTTTTACCACTTGAAAGCTCACAGCTGCTTGCATTAGGCTTACTGCTGAGTTTTTGTGGCTTAAGGCCATCTCAGTGCAAGCAAAAGTAATTGCTTTATTATTTTTACTTATATTTTTAATGAGAAATGAAGTTGATACTGTTTTTGGGAATCACTTTTTAGATTGAAGCTACAGGACTTTGTTTTCTGTTAGGCAGATAACAATGTATATGTTGTTGGAGACAAAAAGCTAACGTGCCACATACAACATTAGAGAAAGAAGGTAGACTGTTGGCATTCTCCTTCCTTCTATAACTTTTAAAATGAAAAAAATATATATCCACGTGAATCTCTGGATTGTCTTGATATAAACATAGTCCATATGGGAGGAGAGTTATGGCCATCACCTTCATTCATGTGACTTTTTGTTTCAAGCAACCTAGGCTGTAAGGTGCCTGCTGTTCCTTTGGTGCATCTATGTGGTAGAATACCTTGTAGAGCAGGCAGAATCGCCTGCAAAGGCCTTCTAACATCATTGATTTTTTATTTATTTATTTTTTTTTTTTGGAGAAAATCTCTTGCCAAATGTGCACAGGAAGCACTTTTTTATTTTCTCTTGGAAGTACAATATGTCTTATGGGAAAAGGAGACTGGCGGCACTGAGCTGGAAATATTAATAGGCTATTTGGAATTATTGATTTTGAGAGTAAGAGCTTTATGGAAGATTATGCCATTTTCTCTTGATGCAGATGCAATTATTGATTAACTGTGATTATATTTGATTTACAATCATTCTATGATTCTATATGGTGTTATGGTTAGACGTGGACTATTTTCTATGAGATAACCTTTGGAGAGGAGTTCATCAATTGGGTGAAGGAATGCACTGGCTGCCCTTATTACCTGATGCTCCAAATGCAGTCAGTTTTTTGGGTTGTCTTAGAACCGTAGAATCATTCTTGTTGAAAAAGACCATGAAGATCAAGTCCAACTGATCATCACCGTGTCCACTAACAACGTCTCTAAACCACATCCTATCACTCCCACTAGCAGAGATCAGTGGAATTTCCACCACAGAGGGAAAGTAGTTTGCTAAATGCATCTGATTTACCATGGCCATTGTGTTTTAAATCAGACTTAGGTGGCAGCTTTCTGAGTATCATAGAATCATAGAATGGCCTGGGTTAAAAAGGACCACAATGATCATCTAGTTTCAACCCCCTGCTATGTGCAGGGTTGCCAAGCACCTGACCAGGCTGCCCAGTCCTTTGGAAAGGATTGCATTTTGTTTACTACAAGCTGCACACAGTAAGCAATTAATATATGACTAAACCTGGAATATTTAGTGAAGGGTAAATCATTTTTCTGCGTTTTTGCACACTTTGGAAATCTCAAAGCAAGTCTCAACCAAGATATATACAGATCTCTTCCAGTGAAGCATTTTGTACTGGAGCCTGTACCAGAGCTCAAAGACTTGTGTATTTCTGTGTGATTTTTTTGCAATTAAGCGTAATTAATTTAATTTCACACAATGTTCAGAGAAAAAAATTATGAATAATTTGGTAAACTTGATGTGCTTTCAGCATACATTATGTAACCAAATTCAAAGATTTTGAAATAGCATCTAGTTAGTATTTAATATCATTAGTCTCAGCTAGGCATATTTCTATTTTTTCCTCCTTGCTGGCTGCCTTTCAGTGGAGAAGTTAGATTTCGGTTATTATATGCATTGGGCGTACAGCACTATCACTTGCTTTTCTGGGGACATTTTTGCAGGTAACAGAGTATTAGGATAATTTATATAGGGTATTTAATAAAATTTGTTGCATTTATCTTAATGACTCCATTTTAAAGCAGGATCCATCAGAGTATCGGAGAATAACTGAATCATTCAGGTTAGAAAAGACCACTAAGAGTATCTAGTTCAACCACAGACCCATCAACACCACGATCCTATCAAGGAGTGAAATACATCCTGCTCACAGCTTGATATTTGGTGTTGAAATGATTTCCCAGTGGTGTGTCAATGCGTAGATGTTTTCCTGGTGTGTGGCTGTGATAAACTGCTTATCAAATGTGTTAGAGAAATGTGGGTCAGCCTTGGGGTGGGGATGCAGCATCCCCAGGGATGTGATGGCGGACACATCAGTGGTAACCCAATCCCCTTCCTGATTCCCTTTTCCCTTGAGGGGCATAACACAGCACGGCTGCAAGCTGAGCCCATGGGGAGCCACACTGGGAACACAGGAACTGCCAGAATTGAGGGAGTTCTACAGCTCAAAGTAGGCTCTTAGGGAGAAATTCAAGCAACATGGACAGCTTTCAGTTTTGCCTTTTGGTTAGGATGCCAACAGACCCAAAAGCAGGGGAGAATAACTAAACAAGGAGCTCCCCGGAGAGCCCATTCTGAGAGTGAGGTTGCTCTGTTCCTGAGGTCTAAGAAATAGGAAATCTGGACCTTGACTGTCACCTCACAGCAGGTCACAGAGGCTGAAACAAAAACCTGAGCAAGGTGCTGATACAAGAACTAACACAGGTGTGCTTGCACAGTTTCATGTTTGCAGTCAGAGGCTGCAATACCGCAGTATAGTTCATATTTCTGTTTTGCTAAGGCTTGCTATTTGCAGTTTTTTACCATGCCCTAAATTAAAATCATATTTTTTTAAACCAAGGCCAGCAAGTCTGATCTTTTCCCAAATATCATATTTTTACCCAAATGATCTTTAGCTTTTGCAACACTGCATTGCAAGCAACCCAAGGCAAGTGGTAGTAAGGCTGTCAGCTGTCATTAGAGCTAAAAACAAGAACAACCAAAAAACCCTCTCTGTATAAGAGATGCTGTGCTTCTATTTATATATAGAATTGCATGCTTGATTGAAATATCTATTGTCTTTTTTTTTTTTTCCTCCCATTGTTTTGAAAATGTTGGTGCCATGCTCTGTAGGGCTGGCAGTAGAAGGAGAGGCACATGTGCCATGGGGCAGCCTCATAACCATCCTCCTACCACGAGGCTGTCAACTTACCCATGTGCTGGCGAGTCTGCATTCACATCAGTAACACTTCACTCAATTTCCCCTGGGGAATAGTGTCTCTACCATGTGCTATTTTAACCCCTTTTTGCTTTTCCTCCTCATGCATTCACATGAAAGCATTCTTTATGTTCATTTTAAGGTGGTCCTTTCTGGAAATGCATTTGATTCTTCTGGCTTGGTTTTGCTGGTGACATTTCCTTCAGCCCTGCGTGTATTTTACTATCTAGTGGAACATCTGAGGGGAAGTAGGATTACTTTGTATTTAAGTTTACAGGAGGCTGAATAGGGAATAAAAGTTCAGATGGATTTTTCCTTTCTACTGTCTTGCATATGGAAGCTTTGTTTGCATTTTCATGTACAAGCCCAGCTAGTTACATCTGCACACAGCCAGGTCCAACGCCACATGCCCATGTTGTATATTTGAATCAGGAACATTCCTTCTTAAGGCATGAACACGTATTCAGAATAAGGAACATGTTTTCCCACTATTTTTTGAGCAGTGGTTCACCACATAGGGTGGCACAGAATGGTTAGAATTGGAAAGGACCTTTAAAAGCCATCTGGTCCAACTTCCCTGCAATGATCAGAGATATCTATAGCCAAATCAGGTTGCTTAGAGCCCCATCCAGTGATGATCTCTTCCAGCTGTGAGGTTTCCTATTGGAGCTCCAGATGAGAGATTTTTAGGGAACACACAGCAAGGAGTGCATCCCACTCCCTTTGCCTCTTGGGCTGAGGAGCTTGCATAGCTAGATTACCCTAAAATTCCTCTGTATTAAAGGACTGCTGGGTTTCTGTGATGGCCTCAAGTGCACCGTGAGTTTGGTTGTTAGCTGCAAGGTCTGGATGGTTGAGAAGGATGGATGCAGAATTGCCAGTCCAGCGTCTCATCTTTACTCGTGTCATTTGAAAAGCAACCTCCAGCTCATGTTGGATACCAGCCTGTGCTGCATGCCAGCCCACATTGGGTACCAGTATGCACTGCAGGAGAAAAAAACCCTGTCTTAAAAGCATCCCTTTTCCACACAGGAGCTGATGGAGACTACTGGCGCCTTCTCAACCCAGGGGAATACATGGTCAGTGTGAAAGCAGAAGGCTACACCACCGCCACCAAGAACTGCGAGGTGGGCTACGACATGGGAGCTACCCGCTGCGACTTCACCATCTCCAAAACCAACCTGGCAAGGATCAAGGAAATCATGAGGAAATTTGGGAAGCAGCCCATCAGCCTGTCCCTGCGGCGGCTCCGGCAGCGGGCTCGGCAGTGGAGGCAGCGCAGATAGAGCCCAGTTCTGCCAACATCAGCCCAGCTGTAGCACTAGTGAGAGTTGCATAGCCCAACCCTTCCTATACATTTCCCTGTCTGAGGCTTTTCTGTTAGTGGAGCTGGATGTGGGTTTGTCAGTGTGGCAAAAAACTGGAAGCAAAGATTGGTTCAAGCTGAAGTGAAATAAGCCCTGGTGTTTGTGGGGGGAGGGAGGTGGGAAGAATGGAAAGATGTTTTGAGTTAAAATGAAATGTTTGGGGTGGTTTTTCTGTTGTGTTTTTTTGTTTTGTTTTGTTTTTGTTTTTTGCCTGTGGATTATTTAATCCTATGTAAATCTGTTTTCTTTAAAAATAGCAAAGGAAGAAAAAAAAGATACTTGTAAATGAGAAATACTTTTGACTGAAAAAAAAAGAAAGATGTTTCTAAAGTATAAAATTGATATATTTTTGCAATTCAAAAAAGTTATGACGATCTTTAAATTTTCTTCTCATATGGGAGAAAAGCTGAGAGGGCACTGCTTCTGCTGAACATCATTAAAATGTGTCCAAATTTTGGTCTCCATTTCCTTGTAAATCCATATTTTGACAAGCATGGTAATCTCTGGGGGAAAAAATATCCTTAAGTGAATAAACCATCTCAGCTTTTCTGTTATGGTATTCGAGAGTGCCTGATGACTCCAGAACTTAGTGCCCAGCGTTTTGTTTTCAAGGTTGTGTTTTTACTCTGAACTACATGTAACAAGAAGGGCGCTGGGTAAGGACTGCTGCAGCCACAGCACCTCCTCTCTGACGCAGGAAAAAGACTTGAAATGAAGCTTTCCTTGTGGACGCAGGCTTGGGCATGGGCAAAATCCACTGACAGCATCTTTCTTCTTGATTCTGGCCTGCCTATAAGCACCTTTGTGCTCACGCACACCTCACGTCACTCTCTTCCACAACCTGGCAGGGACTCACCTTCCTCCACATGGTCTGTTTGTCTTGCCACTACAGCTGCTGCTTTCCTGGCCTCGCCGCTCTGAGAGCTGGACTTGTGCTTTATTATTGGCTTTTAAGTAACAAAGTTGTACGGCAGAATGGGTTTGAGGTTTGGGAAAGATGCAGATTGAATCTGGGAAAGAATGAACTAAATAAACACTGGTCAAGCCATCAGCTGGTGGAAATCAACTTTGTGAGATTCAAAGTCGTGACCTTGGTTGTACCAAAAGAAGGGCCAGCTGTACCTTTTTAGCCAGCCAGAAGTCTGTGGATAAATAAACATCTCTAGCATGCATGGTAGAGAGGCTGCAGTGTACGCTTCCACATAGAGTTTTATTTAGAACCTTTTAATTGCCGTTACAGTGCTCGCCTATACTGATGTGATTCTTGGAAAAGATGTTCACCCAACCCTTATTCCAGACCAAGGAGGAATAAACTGTGAGTAGAAAACTTACTGTAAGAATATTATGTGCCATCTGTACTACATCTATTTTTATTTTCTCAGCAAAGAATCTTGAAAACACAAAAGGCAAAATATGGCAGAGTGAATAATATAATCAATAACCCTTCCATAATAAATAGTCCTGTTCTTAAATTTCTTAGATAATTCTAGCCTATACTTGTTCTGCAAATACCATTAAATAACAGCAATCTGTGCGACTAAGAGAGAACAAAGAAAATAGCAGAGTGCAGACATAATTCTCCTCAGCTGAAATTATGGAACTCCAGCTCCATTGTCAGCACTGTTTAAACTAAATCAGAGACTCAGACAAATAATCTAATCACTACATTACCATTTTGAATTGTATTTTACTTTGCCAGTCTATTTACCACCTTTGCAACATTCTGTAGTCCCTTCATTTGTTTTGAACAGCAATTGTAACGGCACAGTTGTCAGCAGCTCAGATGTCATTCTTTTCTTGGGCAGTGATGAGAAATATGTTTAGGAATATTGGAGTAGTGACAGCATATCAGTACTCCAGCTAATTTGGTTCATTCATTGGCATGCATAGGTTTTGCCACCACCGCAATGCCAGGTTTTCTGTGTTATGATCTGATGAAGGTCTTCAGGTTGGTTCTCTATGGAGTCCTATGAAGTCCCAGCCATCTTGCTGGGGGTGGAGGTCTGAACAGTCATACAGGGAGCAGAGCAGCCGCATTTGAATCACTGATAGCTGGACTGAAGGTGGAAACCAGTAGATGGGCAGTCGTAGACCTGGCAGGTCAGTTCTTTCTACTTTGAAGTAATGTACTTTACAAAGCCAAAGGTCCTCATGCTGTGTTCTCAGGTGTGAGGTTATCTCAACCACCAGGTATTTTTATTCAAGGAGCGGATCTGATGAGAAATTCTTTGATATCTGTAAGCTAAAAGTGAATGGCTCCTGACTGCTAAGACCTCAGTACCACCAGCTGCTGAAGATGGTGGCTTTGGTGCTCTGTGCTGGAGGCAGCCATGCTCACACATACCCAGTGCAGCAGCACTATGACTAAGGCAGATGACCTCAGCCTATTAGGCCCAGGCTTTACTCAGTAAATGGCCTAAAAGCCATTGAGTGCAATCATCAAGTTTTTTTTTTTTAAGTTTTCAGCACTTTTAGACCAAACATTCCAGTTCAAAAGGAGTAGCTTTAGATGTGTGAACATCTCAGGCTGACACAGGGCGCTTATGCCTGCCCTAAATACAATAACACCAGAATGAAATGTGCCCTAGTTATTGCTGTAGTTACGCACTTGAGAACTAAATATTCACTTAAAGAAAAATACGTGGCACTGCTATTTAATCTCTATGTAGATCCAGCAACAAAGCAATAAAGGAAGTATTTTACAGTAGTCTATCTTCTCTAGGTCTTTAGAACAGCTAATTTTTTTCTAAATTCTTTGGTTTTTATCTCCTTTACTTTTGTACAAAAAAACCCTGCAATGCTGCAGAAACAACAGGAAATAAAACTGGAGGATAGATACGCTCCTTTTATAATTACAGATCCGTTTTAACAGATACTTGTTATGAGGACTTTGCCAAGCTTCGATCATTCCTTTGATCATCTTCCCCTTATCAAGGGGAAGAAAATATCTCTTCAAGTAATAAGAAATTCAACATCACCCACGCAGTAAAGGTTGAACAAATAAAAGATTAAAACAGGACGTATTCTGTTCTCCTTGATAATACCAGCCATCAGTCATCTGCTCCCATACAGAGCCCCTGCAGTCACAAAATGCAGCATCAGCCCACTGCCTTGAGCAACTGTGTTGCGCCATCCAGTTACTCATTTGTTAATCTCTATAACGATCATTATTTCTATCACTCTGTGTCTGTTTTTCTCATCCATCTTAGTTACTGCAAGTAAGCAAACCTCTGGAAGACAAAGCTCATTATCTGTAGATCAGTTTGGGAATGCTGAAGCCAGTAATACTGTATCTGCTAAAACTGTATCTACTTACCCATGTTGGGATGGACGTAGTGAATCGTGGTAATCTGTAACTCAAATTTAATCAGAAAACTGTTAGGATTGTCCGATTGTGCCTTTGAGTGTGAGGTTGAACTCTGTGTGGACAAAAAACGCTGATAAAAATGAACGCAAACAAAGTTATAGATGATGCTGGGGAAGAAATGCAATTTTTCATGGGTTCTTTTATGCCTGCTGTGTTTTCCTTTTCTCTCACTTTCTTTCCCCTCCTTGATCCATGTATAGTTGTTTTCCCTCTGACTTCAGCTCGTTATTTTTCGCTCTACCTTCAGCTCATATTTTCAGTGAATCTGGGACATTTTACCAACGTATGGATTTTAGCTGTCAGTAACAGAGTTACACAGCCGGATTTATTTTCCTCTCATCATCCTGCAGTGGGTGCTTGACCTTTCTGAGAAACAACTGAACAAAGGCCGGTTAACTTGGAGTGGAGCACAGGTGGTTCCACACCAACACCTTTTCCTTAATTAAACCTTTAAGATTGACATATAAACGCCTGAGTTTGGAGGGAGAAGTGTCTCTCTATCGTTTACTTTTGTAATGGTCTCCACATGAATTCACCCACCAGCCAGGTGTGAAGAAGTATACAAGCTAGTGCCAATAGCATAGGTTGGGGCAGCAGCATCTCTTGTGGCTGTACATTTTTGGGCTGGACAGGCACACCTCCAGCTGTTCAACAGCAGTGCAGAGAAGCCCTATTTCTTAATAAGAAGATATGATTCACATCTTTCTCCTTTCTCACTCTTGCACACGTGGAAAGGGGGAAGTGATTTTTACGGTTGATTCCACCAGTAATCGTAAGGGCCACTTTTCCATATGCTTATCATTCAATCCTCTTCAGTAATAGGTGTACCAGTCTTTAATGCAAGGAATGATTGTTTTTAAGCTTCAGGTGCTTAACTTGTAGATGGTGAAGATCTTTATTCCAGCGTTTCCTCAGTTTTCCAAGTTTAAATCACAAGTGTATGCACAGACTAACGTGCTTACTCATCTTTAATTTCTTTTTAAAGGTCATTTAGCTTGAGATGACATTTTTGTATTTCACTGTGACACTTTAATAAGATTTTTGAGCCGCAGAATTTATGGTCAGTGAAGCCATCATGGTGAATGTGCTTGGAACAGCAAGTCACTAAATAACCATTCCCTGCCATCCCTATCTCTGTACAGTTTGTGTTGCCAGTTTACATCTAGCTGGGACTTGCAAACTGAGCAAGTTCACATTCAGATTTCTAGGACAACTTATTCATGAGTTTTTGTGGTAGCTCCTCTGTCCTCTTAACCCATGAAATTATGGATTTTTTTTCCTTCTCTGTGTGGATTTGGATTACTGCTTCACATTACATTTTTGAATGGTGCACTCCCACTGACTCCATTCTCCTTGCTCATCAGGCAGCAAAAGGACAGGTTTATGCTTTTTGTGAATTTCAGAGGGGCTGTGCTCCTCGGATGACTTTTGACATATCATTTTAACTCACTGTTAGCTGAAAAGAACATATTTATCAATAATACACCAAGAACAGAACTTTAGAATGCTAATGAAATGGTCATAAATATGCTTGATATATCTGTGTTTCCGTGCTACTGCCTTTTTGGCTTCACAAGTTCCATTAATTACGTGACACAGAGGGCTAGGCTCAGAGAGGTTACATCCATCCTCGACTTTCCTCTGCCTGATGTTTGCACAAGCTGGATCAAACAGCATCCCACACAGCTTTACACTCAGGCCACTTTGCTTGGCTCTCTACTAAATGATCCTCAGAGGCCTTCCAAGCACTCACCTACCCACACCAGCCAGGCTCACACACAGTGCTCTCAAAGTATGGCAGAATACAGCAAAGGAGCATCGCACCTTTTTTTCCCATTGCCTACATCTTTAGCCTAATTCTATTCCAGGACAAGACAACGAATGTTTAGTGAGATTAAGGTCATATATATACATACATTTAACAAAAAAGCCAGAGAGTTGATAAACAGTGAGTATTAAAAAAATGTGATGAAGTGATAGCTCAAGGTCAGAAAAAAAGGTATATGGAAGAGAACATATCCAGACCTGATGTTATACAGTTTGCTGCTTCAAGCATGGCAGCATGGTATGTGCCCAGGTAGTGGGAGCCCAATGTGTGCTCCCTTGTGATAACATCTCAGTCCAAAAATGACATATATAGAAGAGGCTCTTCCTGAGAATGAGATTAAAGACAAAACCAAACAACAACAACAAAACACTTTTCTGCACAAGAAACAAAACAAGCAAAATACTGCCTCTGTATATGTACCAATAGTAACACCAAAACGTGGTTATGGAAAAAAAGCTTTCTCTCTTAATTTCAGTTTATTTCCATTCCAGATCTCTGGGATTTCTCTATTCTGAAATACTGTTGCTTTTTAGAGCTAACATGTAGCAAATATTCACTCCTGTTATCATACTCGGTTAAATCAATCATCCCATATTTTAATTTTTTTAATCATTAACTCTTACTCAATTCGCAGCGGCTGCTTTCCAGAATTCAATATACCACTTATGTCAACACCACAATCACTCTCATTAACTCAGCACTACCCCAAGAGCAACAGAAAAGAGCACTCAGGATAAACCACCAGTTAAAGATCTAACAAAATCCAGCCAGCCTTATTGGCAGCAAGCAAAGATATGAAAAATGGAATTACTTTTCATGCTTTAGGTGTGACAGAAATTCAATACCTGGGTTAATAAGGATCAATGACAGCAGAATCTCACTTGAATAGACCAGAGGGATTTAAATTTGAGATCTATTTCTTACCACAGAGACCTGGATCTGATTACATGGCTTCAGGTGTTGTTGGTTTTTGTTAATGTAAAGGGCTTTAAAATCACATTCTTATTTATTACAGTGCTCTGAGACCTCTAATTGGTAGGTGAATGGAGTCATTACTCTGCTTGTCTCCATGGTGCAGCTTTAAGGCAGCTCCCTTCAAGTGGCTTCAAGGGTGGATCAGGCCCTTAGAAGCACAACTGATAGATTTACAGTATAATTTGGAAAGGGATGGAAGTGGAAAAACAGCCTGCATGCCTATTTATCTTGTATCTACCCAAATGCAAAAGCTTGTTTTCCCATATTTGGCAATTAACAACATCTAAAGCTGCTCTAATAAATGTAATGCTTCCTGGCAATGTTTCGGTACCCCTCTGCTTGCACCAAAGGACCAAGGTCATTGAGTCAACAGTTCCAACACAAACTGTAAGCTATGGTGCTTTAAATCTTAAAACGTGTTGATTGAATGTTAAATCTTGAGGTATTCTTGTGTTTTACTAAAATTTTGCAGCAATATTTCATTGCACACTTGATGCTATTTTTGCCCTAAAATGTCACCAGGGAGAAATTTAACGAATCTGAGTCACTTAGAGTGTACTGACGCAGGTACTGAAGGTACTGTATTGTCAATAACTGTGCAACTTTCAGCATTAGGTAATGTGCAGAACATACATGACTTGGAGGAAATCCAGCAGTATAAAATCAGTTTCTCTCTAATGAAAGCGTTCATAACATTAATTGATGAATTTTCACCTCGGCTTTGGAAGCAATCTATCATTCCTAAAGCAATATGGGCCTCCTGAGAGAGCTTTCCAGATTATCACACTCCTCAGATGTATCATTAATTATTTGACTGTTGGATGATTTGTGGTTAGACTGAAATTCAAATGTAATAGGCATTTAGGATGGGGAAGTGTCACTTGGCTGTTTTTTTGGAGGCTCACTGGCATTAACTCTGGAGACAATGAAGAATAAGTCTCCCAATTTCTGAAAATGTCTCAGTAATGCTGAATGAGAAGAGGTGCTTCTTCTCACCCTTTTTTTCCATACAAGTTTTTCTCTGAAATGATTCCTGCTCCTGACTTTTCAGATAGTCTGCTTTTGACATTCATTGAGATGTCCAACAAAGAACAGAAGTAGAAGTAGCTTTCCAAGATTTCCCACCAGAGAACTCAGAAGCAGTCATTTCTCCCTAAACACTGATAAATGTAATTGTTCAAATAACAGAAAATGACTGAATTTGGGAATCTGGTAGGAGGGAAGAGGGATGCAGAAATAGAGCTGGCAAAAGGTCAGGCTAGGAAGCTGGATGGTCAAGAAAGATTTCTATCAACAAGGGAATGGTTGGACATGAATTCCATGCTTGATGTTGAAAAGGAAATGGTGCTATAAGCTTCTGATGGCAGCGAGACGGACAGTCATGAAACTCAATGCAATAAGCTAAACCAGGTCTCCATCCACCTTCCACTGTGCTGAATGCTTGGCCCATGCCAGGCACAGGCACAGATCTAAATTACCAGTCCCTCAATTGAGAATCTAGGGAGAAGAGATCAGTTTCTAGAAGTTATAAAGGTAGCATAGACTGCTGAAATAATTCATTCTAAATCTAAAGTAAAACAAATGTATAACATTAAGGGGAAAAGATTAAGCTTTGATGGGGGAGAAGAAGCAAATAAGGTTATTAGCAACAGCAGAGTTGAAATGCATCTTTTATGACCCGTGACAATATTGGTATGTGTATTTATGTGGTCTTGTGGGGGTATGTAGCATATACTTCATATGCTTACTTGTAGTAGACAGAAAAAATCATGAAGACAAGCAGCCCTCAGGGGGCATCAATGCTACAGAGCTGCCAATTGCTTGACGTTAGGAAAGCCAGACTGTACAGATGTAGCCTTATTTATAGTAGCAATCAGAGCAGAGTGTGGGAGTCTGTAGTATTTATCAGCTTTCCTGATTATGTCTCATTGAATTTGTTTCAGTGATCAAGCTTTAGCCTAACAACTCAAGATGTAAAATAATGGTTTCACCATCGTTCCACTTTTTAAAATGGGAAAAAGCTGATGAAGAAAACCCCAAGGTCTCCTGTGAGTTCTGCATTTCAAAATGCTATCTTGAAATATTTAGTATCTTGGCTAGGCTTTTACTTTAGTCAGATTATAAGGAGGCTTTGGAGTAGCAACAAGAACAAATACGGGTTGAAGCCATCCCAAATCTACTGGCATCAAGATAAAATTGCCCAGATGCTTTTTGTTGCTGCATTTACTTTCTTATCATGGCTCCTGGTCATGGCTCACGAAGAGATTTTGGTTTTATCTGATTCCCAGTGCAAAAAAATATGTTGATTTTATGTAACACAAGAAACTGTGACCCACCACCACTTGAATATCTGTGGAAGGTTCCACATGTGGATGCTCTTGTAAACATGCTACTAAAAAATAGCATATAATTTGGTTTCTGGTGAAACAGAGATAGGTGTGCTGGAAATCTCCCTAAACAGCCTCAGGTGTTTTGTTTTGGTTTGCTGTTGTTCTAAGAAATTTCTAGACTTAGGAGCTATAAAGGAAAGCCCCAAATCACATGTCTGCAAGCTGGAGAAACCATGGCCAAACACCACTGTCCTCAATTATGTTTTCCCTGTAATTTCATCATTTTTAAGCTGAACTCATGACTTTGCATGAGCCAGAATAAAAATTTGAAGATATTGGCTCAACACTGTTGTGAGAATATTTTGCTTTTCACTTATTACTTCATAGAATCATAGAATGGCTAGTGTTGAAGGGGTCCCCAAGGATCAAGTTCAGATCTTCTTGCCACAGGCAGGGCCACCAACATCCAGAGACTTCCTAAGACTGCTGCTTCTTACAGAAGCTGTATGTTTATCATTATTTCTGTACCTGGGAGATCAATTTAATGACCTCTTTATTAGCCCACAGTCCCTGTCTCCTTTGCCTCTTTCTCCCCTCCCTATGCTGCAACCCCAGTACCTTAAGCAACAAGCAGAGGTGGGCCCATGATCCAGGTCACTGCTGAAAACTGCTGCATTTAAGTGACAGAAGATTTTGTAAAGTTGTATTGCTGCAAGAGGGAGAAAAGAACAGCTGCAGAGTCCCAGCAGAGGCAGGTGGCACTGTAAGGGAATGTGGGGACTGAGATGGATAACTGGCACATCCAGTATTGTACATTTATGAGTTGTAGAGAAAACTGCCTAAAATTCAGCAGTACCTGCCTCCATCAGCCAGTCCTTACTGATTTGTAATGGTGTGGATGACAGCAAGAGAAACAGTGTAAGGGGACATGCACACCAAGAGAAAGGAAAGGCAAGAAAAAGCCTGAAAGGAGCACACTGGCAGCATGCTCATGCAAAACATGAAAAGAGCACAAAACAGCAGTGATGCAGTGGCACAGCATCACTGTGGTGAGGTCACTGTCCCTGGAGGTGTTCCAGAACAGTGGGGATGTGGCACTGAGAGATGCGAGCAGTGGTGGGTTGGGATTGGATTTGGTGATCTGAGAGGTCTTTTCCAACCTTAATGATTCTGTGATTCTAAGTATCAAAAGGTATCTGAGGTTGTCATCTTCATCTTCTCTGCAGGAGCAGCGCTTCTACATCTACTCGCTGTGTCTGGGCAAGCAAGAAGTTTAAAGAAATTACATCCAGTGACATTAACAGCTGCCCACAAGCTCTCTTGTTTTATGCACAATTGGACCAGAAAGCTGACAAACACAGTGTGGAAGGACAACCAAGCTCAGGCTCTATATACTCAGAGGGCAGTTATGATCAGGAAAACTCAGTCCACTGGAACTCAATGGGCACCAAGTGAAGTGCTAGATCATAGAATCATAGAATCATAGAATCACCAAGGTTGGAAAAGACCTAAAAGATCATCCAGTCCAACCGTTCACCTATTCCCAATAGCTCCCACTAAACCATGTCCCTCAACACAACATCCAGCCTTTCCTTGAACATCCCCAGAGTCAGTGATTCCACCACCTCCCTGGGCAGTCCATTCCAGTGCCTGACCACCCTTTCTGAAAAGTAATACTTCCTCATGTCCAGCCTGAATCTCCCCTGCCGTAGCTTGCAGCCATTCCCTCTGGTCCTATCACTAATGACACGAGAGGCCGACCCCCAGCTCACTACAACCTCCCTTCAGGAAGTTATAGAGAGCAATGAGGTCTCCCCTGAGCCTCCTCTTCTCCAGGCTGAACATTCCCAGCTCCTTCAGCCTCTCCTCATATGGCCTGTGTTCCAGACCCCTCACCAGCTTTGTTGCCCTCCTCTGAACACGTTCCAGGGCCTCAATATCTTTCTTGCAGTGAGGGACCAACCACATATAGATATAGGCAAACCAGCTTGAAAAGTGCCCCATTACATTTCAGAGTCTGAGTATGTGCTGTAAGTAGCACTGCTTGTGCCCCTCAGCCCAAAATATCTGAAATGTATTACTTTGGCAACTCAACAGCTCCATAAAGCTGTGAACTAGCAGGGGACCATTTATAAACAGCAAACAGGGCTCAATTCAATTAGCTGCTCACAATAGACTTCGAACAGCTCTTTATACATAGCCAACACAGATAATTTTAATGTGAAAATTATAGCAAACACACAATCATTTTAATAGGATGATTAAGAGCTGCGGGCTCCTGGGGAGGGCACTTCAGCAGTGCGTGCACCTGCATCCATTAAAAGAAGCAAAACATACAGGCTAATAGGCAATATCTCATCAGGCCGTGGGCATGTTGTAGCACGGGGCAGGTAAAGCTGAGACGGAAGAGGAAACTCAGAATAAGGACCATTTACTGAAAGCCTTGAACTTAAAGCAAAGATTACCAGGGTGCTGATCTCAGGTGTGCTGAGGGTTGGTGCAAGGAGCATGAGTCTGGAAGCCGTGTGGGCTGTGCTGAACGCTCACCTCCTCCAGGAGCTCCTCATCATCAGTGGGGATTTTGGAACACGCAGGTCACTTGGGGTACAAAGTGTAACATTGGAAAGGCGAAGGCAGCGTCTTCAAAGTCCCACAACTCAACCTCACTGCTCACTTCTATCATAGGTAAGAATATGGAAAAAGTCAGGGCAACTTGGCCAAAAACAAGAGGAATAAGCAACCTAAAGTAATCAGAAATTCTTCCGAGATGACTCTCTCACTGCCTAAATATATTCAGTATTGGCTGGCAGCAGTATTTGCTGGTTTCTATTGACACAGAAGAAGTGAAAATAATTATACTTTTAAAATATTGATATTTTTATACAAATAATTGAGTAATTTTTAGCAGATAATAGATTTTATTGCCTTTTTTTGTACCTTCTGGAGGAATACATTTGTAAAACACATACATATTTATATGCAATATAAATATCTAAGCCTATATATATGAAAAATGCATAGATACTTTTCCCTGCCTCTTCTATCTTTTGCATTGCAATGGAGAAATACAGCATGACTGAAAATATCTTTGGACAAATACACCCTGGCTCTACAGAACAGTGTCAGACTTTGCTGGTCCCAGAATTGTAACAATTTGAGCAAAACAATGAAAATTATTAACTGTGCTTATCCATGCCCAGTAATTCATAGCTGGACACAGGCTGTTAGGCAGATGGCTTGTGCTTCCTCCAGCAGTTCATGAGACCTGGTGTGCAACTTCTGCTGACAAAACACGCACGCTGCAGTCGTGCCTTGCTTTCTGTTCTCCAAGGAAACCTTTCCCTTGCCCTGCCCAGCTCATCTTCCCTTTCAGGCTGTACTGCAGGCACAGATGTGGGAAACCCAGGTGACCTGGTTCTTTGCATTGCACTCATCCAGATTGTATTTTATATTGTGACGATACTCAGTCACCTGCCTGGAAGCAACCCCCAAAATACTACTTCTGTTGGCTTTTAGTGTTACATTTCATTTCCTCACTGAGGGCACTTGCTATTTAGGCTACGATGCAAATGCAAAGTGGCAAATTGCCACGCTATGGCTATCAAGCACAAGGTGACGTTTTATGTGGTTACCAGTGGTGAGCATTAAACCCAACATACCATATCTTGGTAGCAAAATCATAAAGATGGCCTGAACGGTGATGAGCAGGCCCTGCAAAGTACAGCAACTGACAATGTTACGTGTCAGCCAAAGAAGGCTGATATGTCCCTCATATACAGGATGCATGCCCTTGAATTCCTGAGCAGTGCTTCCTTAGGAGGAGCATCTACCTGCTGCTAAATACACTATTATTTAGAGAACTGTCTCAGTTCAGCATCATTTTCCTTTAGATGCAGCTACCTTCTGCTGCTGTTTCCTTTTCCTTTCTATCACGGCAGATAATTATCATACTCCTAAGCATTTCTTCTCTTGTTCCTTTACACTACAAGCTTTGCTTTGGTTTTTTGGTCTTTAGCTTGCTTAAAACCCGCAATTATTAAGAGACTCTTAATGAGATCAACAACGTTTGGTGCTGTGCAAATATTTCTGAAATGGATTAAACAAGGACTGATGAAGCCCTGAAAGCAATCTTTGTATCAGAAAAATGGAAGGCTGTTGACTCTCATGGTATCCTTTCCCTCTGAATCCACACTGTGCAGGAGGATCCTTTTCTAGCAAAATACCTTTCAAGGATGACTGTTGTAACTGTCAACATTTTAACCAGCTGTTTTACATAATTACTATTCTGACCTCCAGAATATTGTGAAATTTTTAGCATCTGAAATTGTTGACAATCAACATCAGCACGAGAGCTGTGCTTTGCTCAGAGCAGTGATTGCCTCAATTTGGGCAGAACGTGGAGAAAGGGGGAGAGTCAGCAGCAGCTCTGTCCTGGGACTGCAGCACATGGCGTTGGCAGTGCCCATGCTTGTTCCCATGCCCATAAAGAGGTGGGGTCACCATCCTTGGAGGTGTTCCAGACCCACGGGGATGTGGCACTGAGAGACATGGAGGCATGGTGGGGGTGGGCTGGGGTTGGCTTTGGGGATCCTAGAGGTCTCATCCAACAACTAAGGCAGCCTACCAGAACTCATCCAAATTCAGGGATACTTATCTCTCTTTCCAAGCTTAAAAATAACACTGAAAACACTGCAGTCTATCAGGGATTTGACTAACAGTTTACATATATCATTAATGTTGTATGTCATGTATAGATTATTTATGAAATAACGTCTTAGGCTTACTACTGTAGACTGTTGTGAGACAAAAAAAGCTAAGATTTTAACCAAATTTTTGGTAAACAAAGTTTTCAAAGTCTGTGTTGTTGAATTTTTTTTTTCCTATTTCATCATCTCCTGAAGTCTTTTCAAAAAAATACCATATGACACTTGCTCTTGATTTATCAGCAGCTTGGAAACAATGCAACCAAATTGTGCCAACATGCATAAAGTGTCCTATTGTGCAAGTGTTTATCCACTTCAAGGGTGTTTTGCAGGAGAAAAGAATTGGGGAACTTTCTTCCTTTCTCTGAAAGTTTCCTTCATGTTTTTAGTGTCTCATAAATAGAGCTTTAACTCTTCAAATTCTCATCTGCCATAACTGCACATGCATAAAACAAATCGAGATCTATAGAGTTTGCATCAATGTTTGCATCAGAAATATTACAGAGATAAATGTAATAGCAGGAATCATAAAATTGAAATTGTCTGGAAAGGATAGGTTTGTGGAACAGCCATGGCTGGGGTTATCATGTGCTGATGCTCGATTTGTTTTAACTGAGCCCATCCAAGGGCAGGAGCCCCAAATGCCCAATTTGCTACAACGTTTTCTTTACTCACTATTTTCTTTGCTTGTCTCCAAATCGTGGCAGCTGGAGATGATTCTGTTAGCATACGCATGGCAGATTAGCCATCAACCAGATTGTAAATCTGGTGTTTATGGGCAAAGAGGGAATTCTATAACCCAGTTTCTTTAGATCCAAGACTTCATTCAGTGGAATGCTTCAACCATTAGGTTGCTTCAGATCCTTTCTTAAGAATCTACTGCTGTCATCTGCTGTCCCATTTTCCTTTAAATTCCTCCTTACTGTCCTATGAGAATTTCAGCTGTTTGGGATTATTCATGCTCACAACAGAAGTATAACAAAAGACAAAAAATATGTGCTGGGCTTGTACAGCAGCACTTCAGATATTATACATAAGTTTTGGTTGAAACTCTTTTCGCAAATTTATTGGAAGACATTCCAACATCAGGTCATACCACATACATAGGTATCATACTGCTTCCAACGTGAGGGTTTCTGAACTACCTTCTGGAAATGCAGGTCTCTATTGATTGGAAATGCAATGCTAGGCACTAGGCATGACAAGTCGCCACTGGCAGAGAGGCAAAGATTGCTGCTGAAAAATAGCCTACAACATAGATTCTCTTAAACAGGGATGAATGCTCTCAGGCCAGTGTACGTAATGAGCAGAGCAGATTATATTAATTTATTGAGAAGGTGTAAAGAAAATTATCTTCTTAAGCAATGAGACACATGGCTTCCTAAAAGTCTCCATGAAATATTTATGGTTATTGGCAGCTCTTAAACTGAATAACGAACAGAAAATGTACTGAACACATGTTGATCCTTCTTGTGTCCATTTGAATGATGACAACTCTGGAGTGGTGGTTTGAGGACTGAGTGGCATAGGTGATAATGTGGAGGGATGTCTCTTGCCAAACAAAGCCGGACCTGGAGTTGGGACCCTGCCTAGATTCTGTGCCCTGTGGAGACCATGGGACCCCACGTGAGCAATCCTGAACACTGTTTGTGTAATATTCTCTTTCTCTGGAATGCTTTTTCCTTCTGTTCGTACAATGCTAAACACAGCTAGCTGCTTATTTACTCCTAGATAATTGTGTGTGATTTCCTTCCTTTAACTGTATTTTTCATCAGAGTCTTTCTGTCAAAAAATGCACTGGGAATACAGGGAGAGTATGGAGTGATGGGGCCAATGTCCATGGAGGTGTCTCAGAACTGTGGGGATGTGGCATTGAGACACATGGGCAGTGGGCATGGTGGGGGTAGTTGGGGTTGGGCTTGGCGATCTGAGAGGTCTTTTCCAGCCTTCATGAATCTATGAAAACTACTGCCTGAGCTGAACCAGTCAGACTGTATTTTCATGCCCTAAATTGATATCTGGAGCTTTCTATTTGCACTGACCTCAGTATAAATTAATGTGGCCATGAGCTGAACATGAATAAATTATTTTCCCCATCCTGCACTGCGAGGCTTTCTGAGATAATTGCATCTCAGCATCAGTGCTCACAAATCCACAAACACAGCATCTTCACAGCACTGTCTGCATGTGTGAGGAGGGAAAGTGTGCACACCAAAAGACAGACTGAGTGCTGAGCAGTTTAAATAAGGGAGGATACGGGAACCAGCGGCATAGCACAAAGTAATCATAATGGTCAAATCTGGAATTATTCAATGTCTGAAATGCTGAGTTCTTCTGGAGGTCTCTTCTGCTTTTCTACACCCACAGGGGAAGGAAAAGAGTCATTAAAACTCCTCATTTATGTACTGGAGTGGGATTTAATCTTCAGCTCAAATCAAGAAGTCTGGGGGTATTTGTGTCCATTTCAACGAGTTCTGTTCAAGGTATCAAGGAAAGTTTGAGGACTGAATGTATCATGACTAGATAAATGCATAACGTATTAAGGTTCTCTCATTATTTCCCCTTTGTGTTGGTCGTAAGCACACTGAAGTAATATTTTGTTGCAGTTGACTTCACTGACTTTGACTTCAGTCGAATTTTGGAAATCAGTGATGAGGTGCAGATCATTGCCATGGCTTTGCAGGCTTAACTTTCGCAGCAAGGAAATGAAACTGATTTTTTTAAATGTAAAGTTTTATATAAAAAAATAGCTCACACGAAGTCATTTAATCATGATCACATTTCATTAACAGTAAATATAACAACATCACAACACGCTTGTATAGGACATATTTATTTATATGTTACTTTGTATTAACCATTAACTTCATGTAATAAAAATATATTACAACATTTGATATGTATTCACAAAGCACAAGCCATTGTAAACAGAATAGGCAGCACAGGCCCCTTATGCAAAAATCTGAAGTCAGGATTAAAATTCATTGTCCTGTATTCCTTTCAACAGTATTAATACAACATAATTTTACGTTTCTGTCCTTATGTAACAGAATAGATATCTCTGAAATACACACTGGAAATTGATAACAGTTTAGCTTACTTGGGACTTCAAAGTTCCATGGTCCATTTTAACCCGTGGAATTCTCATCTTATTGTTACCTGTTGGTCTGTGCATCACTCTACCCATGTTTCCATATTGCCTTTTTTCCCCCGTATAAATAGCCCCATAAATTACAACTCATTGTTCTTAAAAAATAATAATAAAATGCAATAAATTATAATAATCTAGTTTAAACATGCTCTACCTGCAGCATTTATTCTTAATGCTATTTCAGAACTATCTTTCTGCAGACTGGCTAGGTGCAAAGAAATAGGAAACCATATATTTTTGATATCTCAAAACAAACCAAAAATGTTTAAATACACAGGCCAGATCCAGTCTTATCCTATGGATGGTCCTTACTCATCCAAGGAACACCACTGTCCTTATTGCAAGGGTTTGTAAAAAAAGTCCCTAACTTTTTCCTTTTATCTTTTTTAAAGCAAATAATCACCTAATAATCTTATTTAAAGGAAAAGATTGAACTGCATCTATTAAGACTGGTAATACATCACATTCTTGCAAGAATTCGGAGGGGAATGATTAATGATTGCCAAACATATGAGATTTTGTAATCCTAAAATGATGTTAAGAACATAAAAAGAATATGAAAAAATTCAAGGTTTACAAAAATGCTCTGTGTAGAAATAAAGGTAAATCAAGGCACCTTTTAGTTATCTATTTCTATTTTCCAAGGCAATTTGTGATAATGGTTTTTCAAACGTTATTATCTGGGAAGCCCTACGGTTTCTATTATAAATGACCCATCACACACTGTGGCTGATGCAGGTTGGATTTTGTGGTCAGAGAAGCAATGTAAACCACTTTAAACTCAATAGGTTGTTTTTCTAATTGTTTTCCAGGACTCAAGATCGAATAGGTGCAAAATGACTGAACAGGACTATCTGTGGTGACCAACAAGGAGAGGGGTACAGCCACGTTTGCACAAGGGCTCACACTGTGCTCCCACTGGCATCCTGCTCGGATGCACTGGCACTACACTTCAAAGCATTTGTTTCCCTCTTCCTTAAGAGAATGATCTTGCTGGATCAAATCCCAGGAGGGTGGAGGTTCTCCATTCCCTTTCTTGCTATTTCTGCAATCTTTAAGAACACGTTTGTTTCAAAGCTGTAATTTTATAACTACAGTGATAAGAAAAGAGTTTCCCAGCATTCAGTAAGCTCCAAATGGAGATCCTTTTTCTAACATATCTTTGAGGACTGTTAATCAGCCGTGTGGACTCAGGCCTTTGGGTATGTTGTAACCATGTACAATCTTCTTCAGCAAAACAAACGTATTTTACTATATAATTATCACACGTGCATGCTGTCATACAGCAGATACATTTGCTTCTCAACACACAAAGTTCTGAATTGCACTTACAGTCTAAAGGGCTAACCATCTCAGTTATAAATACAGACTTGTATGGGAAACTATAGCATCCTCTTGTTCATTAGATCAGCATCATTTGCTTAAAAACCAACAATTCTAAATACATATTTACATGGTACACATCAGGACTACAGGTGAGAAGTAGACAGTACAAAGACTGCAGCAGCTCTTATCTCGATGTAAACTTTTATACCTCCTAAAAAGGACAGCTGTCTGTTTGAGAAGGATGGTTGATGGAGAAACTTCATCCATCAGAGATTCTGAGATATAATTAGTGCTCTGGATTAAAGCATAACATGCAAATTAAAAATAAATAAATAAATAAATTTAAGGCTAAAATGTTATTATTGTCTCACCTGTTCAGGCTAGAGTAGCTTATATAGTCCCTGAATCTACAAACAAGAAAGCCTATGTTTAGAGCTAATTACCCAGGGCCTCCTGAAGCAAAAACCATAGGATCCACTGACCTAACTGAGCTTTCTGTGCTGAACGTGGTGTGCAATAATATACTGGGATTGTTACTGTGTACTGAGATGTATACTGACATGGGTGTGAAGTCTCTGTTCTGGTTCAACATAAATTTTATTTAATCAGAAGAAGGTGAGGGAGAAGATTAGGGCACTGCACAATGGACTGGACAAGGTGCTTAGGGACCTCAGAGCCTTTCTTCAGTATTAAGAGGTGGTGAGAGAACTGTGAGAATTTAGGCAAGTAAATCCAGAAAAAGCTTTCTTCACACAAATGACCCGAGCCTCTGGGGCTTTAAGAATTAGGCTGTCTCCCAAAGCAAGACTCATCCAGGTGGAGCTGGTTTCAGGCCATCAAGATGAGGCTTTCCCACACATCCCACCTGAAAGCTATTTAAGCCTTCCCAAGCCAACAGGACTCTTCCATGGAGACTGTGCTGCTTGTGGAGACTGGGATTCCTCCATGGCAGCTACTCAGCCTTACCAGAAATGCTGTCTCTGGGGTAAGTGGATGGCTGTGAGATCTGGCAAAGTCCTGGTTTGGGAGCAGGTCATTAGGGAAATGACCACTACAGCCTGGGTGATGCACATCACTGCAACAGAATAAGGATGGGAATTCACAAACTTTCTGGTCCCAAGCCTCTCGATCATATTTTTGACCCAATATAGTAACCTCTGAATTTGCACTGATGCAGCTGTTTTTGATGTCAAGTCTAAGCCCCAGCTAATTTCTAGGAAGACTTTATTTTTGATGTGGACTACTATCATCTCACAGCACTATTGTAGAGTAAACACGTGTACTGGCAAAACTGAGATGGCAACATGAGGTGGGGATTGTCTCTTGGGAGGTGGACAAGATGACCTCCGGAGGTCCCTTCCACTCTCAGCTGCTCTGGAACGATATGATGCGTGTGGTACTGCTGCAGAAGTCCTCAGCTTCATAAGGAGTTGCCTGGGATTTTAAATTGCCTAGGCTTGATCATTTCAGGAATAAAACTTGGTGCTGTAGAAAGTATGGCTTTGGGCCATCAAAAACATAGTTTTGAGGATTTTTTTAAACTCACAAAGGAGTAACAATGGGGATAGATTTCATTTAAGATGGGTCTCTTGGCTGCCTAACGCTGCAGATGAGCACTTACACTCACAAGGAACTCAACAAATCCTGTTTACATCTTGTCA
Source organism: Centrocercus urophasianus (assembly GCF_019232065.1). Lineage (NCBI taxonomy): Eukaryota > Metazoa > Chordata > Aves > Galliformes > Phasianidae > Centrocercus > Centrocercus urophasianus. Next base: position 3,649,227 of record NW_024884722.1, read on the forward strand.
TGTGTAAATATCTTTGAAGACATGGCCTTACACACCTAGAAGTCAGAGGTATAAAATCTGGATATAGTTATCTAATGGAACTGAATCGTCAACTGAAACAGTGGTTACGTTGATTTCTGTCTGGAGGTGGATTTGGTACTGCTTATTTACCCAATAAACTCATTTTGTTCTCTTATGCATTCTGCCAAATGGAATTACCTGAATCTCCACATCTAAACTGGATTAAAAATGTAATACAAAACGGCGTTCACAACTATGGCTCTGAAATCATATAAATAATACGTGGTTGTAAGATGAGTAGCGGGAAAAGCTCAGAATCTGCAAAATGACATACTGGGTTAAATACTTTTAATTGTCTGCCAGTGTTCTGCCTGCCAAACTTACAAGATAGGAAGAAAATGTTAATTGGACATGCATGTGAAAAATAGATATTGCATATGGATTGCAGATACCACCAAACAGACAACTGCATATTGCCTAAGCAGCTGCACAAGCTTTGCACATGCAGTTCCATATTTTGGGCACATTGTACCTGTAATTTACAACATTTTTCCAAAAACATTTAAATAACAAATGGAAAACCCAGCCCTCGCACGCACCCTCTCATGGGCGTTTGACACGAGAACGGTTCTGACTGACGATCAGAGATAATGAAGTATTGAGCATTATGTCTGCCATCGTTATTCTAACTCACTGGAGTGAAAGTGTTGTACAGTACATACAATACTCAGCGGACACGTAGTTAGTCATAGCTACATTCATCACTTAGACAGACATTTCAGAAGATTTTGCTGGTTGCCTATAAGAACCCAGCTGAATAGCTAGCACTTAACGAGCCACAGTATCATATTTCTATATCTTATAAAATGTCATCCGGAAACGTTAGGGTATTATTTTTATTTGTATATGGAGGCAGTTTGCCAAGTGCCAGCATGCGCAGCTCCCGCTTGCTTCAGATGGTAGAAATATGACAATGTGTCAGAGATCTGATGTAAGTAAGGGGAAATTATGTTTATTCTCTGCTATGAGATTAATTTTGAAAGAAAGGCACAATGAAAGAAAGACAAAGCTTTAAATGCATACAAGGGGAGAGATTTATTGCTCATGGTGACACATAAATCAACCATGGACTGACTGTGATACACAGTCTGATTCTTCTATATTCTTCTCCACCTTTTACCAGTCATTCTAACAGTAGTTTTTCTTTCTTTTTTTTTTTTTCTGGGAAGTTATTTTTCTCTATTGGAATAATGGATTGAAAATGTGAAACCCCTCTGGGGCTGAATTTATCAACATGCAAACCTCCCTTTGACTTGGCAGCAGCCCAGTGTATAAACTGGCAACACTTACGGACTTCAACTACCACCCCATTCTAATTTGCTTACATAGAAAGGGTCTTATACACATATATATATGTATATAAGTCAAATACATAACATCTTGGTACAATGCATTTTACCTTTTTAAGCTCACTAATAATCACAGAATCACAGAATGGCCAGGGTTGGAAGGGACCTCAAGGATCATGAATCTCCAATCCCCTCCCCCACCACATACAGGGTCACCAACCTCCACATTTAAGGCCAGACCAGGCTGCCCAGGGCCCCATTCAACCTGGCCTTGAACACCTCCAGGGATGGATGGGGCATCCGCAGCCTCTCTGGGCAGCCTGTTCTGCCTGGCCCTCCTCTGGACCCTCTCTGACAGCTTTGTAATGTCCTTTCAGGATACAACAAAGTTATCCAAACAACTTGAATTTCGTAAGAAACAAGTATCAAACAGGGTCTTTTTACTTATTGCACCTGAGAAAATTACATTAAGCCTAACAAGTCCAATGGTTAAGATGAGGTAGACAATGCAATATGACTAATGGCTAACCTTGAACACAGTTCCCGTAGATCCCATGACTATATTTGTGTATGTATTTTACCTTATTTATGCTGCAGTTTTATAACTAAACTGGATAGCTAAGCTGAAGATTTTTATTTACGTGACTGTTACTGATCTTCATTCTATTAAATCTTGCATTTACAATGCAGGTGGCAATGCGATTAACATTAGATTAACATTTTCCTTGCAGCTGTGATATCATGCCAGAGAGTGGGGCTAAGGCAAGGCTCTGCACGCCAGCACCCAAGTTATTACCCCTAATATATTGACTTTGGGGTTCACTGAGTTACCTATCCAGGTTTTGAACTGATGGTGAGCAACATCAACAGATGTTTTTTGCCAGGTATCAAGGTGACTGTTGTTGTCGTAATGTCTGTCGTGTTAAAGGACAAATATTCATGGTGGAACTTGTAAAACAGAGTATGCCGAGGTTTGCAAAATGATTGATACTGGTTATTTATCATAAACGAAGCAGAATATACTAATTTAGCTACTTTCTCTTGTATCTTCCAAGCAAAGGGAAGGTCTTTTGCAGAGCTATGGACGCCATCCAGTGCCCTTTGCTTGGAGGACACAGCTAAAAAGTAATTCCATCAATATGATTCTGATTTCTGTATTTACAGTGGGAATATAAGGAAGAATAAATGTTAACAGAGCCAGCTGTGACAGCTGTTATATAAACTGCCACTGCATGCATGGAACCTGATAAGCCAAGACTATTCATAATCTGGGCATGTGATGTATTTGCTGTTTCACCTTACCAACAATTCGTGTACTTTATGGCCATTAAACAGAACAGTTTCTTGACATATTAAGTAAAAATTTCTTATGTTATCTTACCTGTGCCTTGTGGACTTTGCTGGAGACAAATGATTAGAGTTATGGTCAGAATTGATTGCAAGTCTTTTGCCTATCAAAGTACAAATGTAAAGCCTCTGAGACCAATAGGCCTTTACCAGAAAATAATTTCAAGATATTACGAGGAGGACACATTTTCTTGATGCAAGTTGTATTATGAATTATTACTAAAATCATAGCAGGGACAACCAATTAATTATTATTCTTGATTTCTTGATTTTTGCAGCTTTGGGACACATTTCATCTCTTTATAATTCAGAAATCCTAAAAAGGGGGTTGAGGGTAGGCAGGAGGCATCCTAACCATTCCATCCTATTTATCTACCTTTTTTTTTTTTTTTTTAGTCTTTTAAAATTTAATGAAGAGGAAAGTAATAGAATTCTGTGAAAGTTACTTAGAGGACACATCAGAATCCAGCCTGTAATGTACTCAAAAGAGAGTTTCTTTTCACTCAGTTCTACAGAATTGTTCAAATGATATGTACCAAATGAGATTGAAAGCTATACTGGTCACTGTATGAGTGCCCAGGTAAAGATTTTGCTATTCAGATTGTCCTATTAAGATCTTTACTGTAGGGTACCTGCTGAAGCAATCAGGTTGAGGTTGTTTTGTAAAGCTGGCAGATCCATCAGAAAGACCCTGATCTGCAGCCAGTGAAGAACGTGGCACAGATACATTTCTGTGTGGTTTTTTTAAAAAGAATCTCACTGTTTCACCTTTCTGCTCCTGCTACTCTCACTAGCTCTCCCATCAAGGAGCAGCTTTTCACTCTATGTGTAACTGCGGATGGAAATCAATGGGAGATTGGTCTTGGTGAAGTCTGCAGGGCCACGCACCAATAGCACGCTGCAGTTGGAGAGAGGAGGCTCAAAGCAGCCTCCCGTGGGTGTATGAGGGCTGTGGAAGGGACACAGCCCCTGTGACCACTTCCCAAAGCCTTGACAGCTGAGGATAGCTACTAGGGATAGGCCAGTTACTGTTGTTTCTCGTATATCATTTAATGCTTCTGGAAGATCCCATACCCACGAGGAAGGCTCCTCATTCATTCAGCTGCAATATATTTCGATTGTGCGACTCGCTCGTGAGGGCAGAGGAGTTGATGGAGCTCCTTTTGAGGATCTTGTTTATGATGTCCTTCCATGTCTTCTTGTACTGATTCCGTAGCAAAGAGTAAACAAAAGGGTCTGAAACTACTTTGCTGTAAGCTAAGCACTTGGAGATAATTCCCCAGTGGGAGTTGATGGGGATGGAGGAGGATAATTCAACAAGTCTGTGGGAAGAGGAAGGTTAAAAGAGTGAGTATTCCAGCAGCACAATGAGAAGTCAATGACACACCCCTCCCCAAATTCCAGGGATTTGCAAGACAACAAAAGGGTGGAAAAAAGACGCCATACTCATGAAAATGTGAATGGACACATTTTTGTGACTCTGCAAAAGTAAGCTTGGGGTCTGTTTCCTCGAAATAGGATTACACAGCTCCTGTTGAGATGTCTTGAACTGTAAACTTCAAGGCATCCTTCACTTTGTACATTTAGATGTACGCTTACTGAAGCTGGAATTCGGCCTTGAATGTGTTACTTTGTCAAAGGGTTCTTCATATCTTTGCCTCAAATCTTTTGCATAACTGCATGCAAAGTACAACAGCTCCAACAGAATGAGGCAAGCTCTAGAAGAGCCTATTTATTTTTTACTGCAAGACACCTTTGGAGCCTAACAATTAAGTCTGACCATCTATGTAGAGCTGGATTTTCAACTCCTCTCGATGATCAAAGCAAGTGAGATTGTTGATAAAGGGTCAGCTTACTCTGTATAGAGTGCAGTAATCTTGCCCTGATTATTTTTTTCTCTGTAGCGGATGCTGTGTTTAGGATCATAAATGCTCTGAGGTGAGCAGGTTAACACTCCCTAGAAAATTTTCTGCTTGTGAAAAATGTCTACAAGTAGACATTGCATGACATATCCCCAACCATTATGGTTTTATTCTCTCTGCCAAAATTTGTGCACACTAGCAATGAGCGTAACTTTCTCTGATTACTCTAGGGTTTTCAGCCTTAGAAAGCAAAGTTTTTCAGACTGTTAGAAAGCAAAGTTTTGCAGTTGGTATTTCTTTTTTTTGTTGTTGTTATTATGTAGTGTTTTCTTGTAATTTTTTTCTAGTTGTGTATGCCATAAGATCATGTTTTTAGCAGCTGAAGCTCATCGTAGACTTGATTGAACTCTGAAAGATATGAAAAGAGTATAACTTTCCCCAAAAACATTTCCTGATGACTTCCATGCTTAACTACACCATTTAATCCACTGTGCACACCACATTTAATAGCAAATATAATAGTATATATATTTCTATGTAGCCCAGCATCATTTCCTAACTAGTGTTGCAAAAACTTTGGGTTCCTAAGTCTTAGATCGAGACACTGACCATCATCACTGGGTTCAGTGGGTGTCATATCTCCCTATTTCTATAACTTAAAGTACAACATCTGGTCCACAGTCATCCTTCAAGTTCATCTCTGGAGTATCTGTGAAACCATCCTGCAGTGATACATGTCGTTTACAAGTCCAGGTTCTGGAGTGTGATGCGTTTGAATAGTCTGACTGAGTCATAGGTGAAGCACACAAGGAAGGAAAATTATTCACTAAGAAATGGCTCAATTAATCTTACCTTTTACAAGCGGTCAATTTGAAGACCAAAAATACTATTGTAATAAATTTAGCCCAGAAAAACGTTTAAGCTATTGGGAAGGGAGGGAGGGAGAGAAGAGCTTTATATGCACCTCACAGCCCAGCACAGGCCGTTCACTTTGTTCAGAGATCTCCAGTGTTTTTGACAGTGCAATATCGATAACTCCACGAGATTTTCTTTTCCCTTGTCTTTGAACAACATTGAAGGGCAACTCTGTTCAATACGTCTCTACAGCTGTTGAGTAACTATTGATTTTTCTAGAGGAGAATGATTCCAAAGGGCATATGTGCTGCTACAGAGCCCCACTATGTGATAGCAAATGAGATCTTTGATGACAACTATCTTCAGACACAGGTGTTTTTAAACCTGCCTGGAAAAATCTTCATCTGCTAACCTTTCCATAGACAAAGGACCATTTCCAAGGAGCATTCTCAAGTGTGATTTCTACAGCATCAACACCAACACTGCTAGCATTTCAAGCGGTTTAGAAATAAGGATTTCCTCAGCCATTTTGTTTGTATTCTGTAAAGTTTCCCTGCATTTTGTTGTTTAAAATAGCACTGGCAGATGGCATGGTCTAGTCACTGGAGCATGAAAGTGGGGCTGAGGAGCCCGAATTTGGTACAGTGTGGCAGTAGTGCTCAAAACATCCCAGTGCTCAGGAATGCTAGGATGTCTACCACTCTAAGAGGTACTTCTGCTCTTGCAAGTTCTTTCTTACAAGGGCCTCTCTGTCATCTTGAAATGGTTTCTGAGCACCTCTTTGGCGTCGATACGCATATACTGCAACAGCACGCAGTGCGAGCCTAAGCTGTATTAAATTAATAATTTCATGGAATCATGAGATAAAGGGAACTAATTGAAGTTCGACAATTCATGTTATATGCTCCTAATTTCACTGTCAAATAATTAAGTGTTAGTCACTGATAACCACCATGTTTCACCGAGAAATATCACCCTGTCACAATTAACATCTTTACATTAATATGTCCTATTATCAAAGAACAAATTATTTTCAGGCTCTTTACATCTTTACTGAGCTCAATGGACATTTCAGAAATGTTCTGCATTCGTGTGCTGCTCTCTGGGGAGATCAGCTTCAGTGGAGACAAGGGCTGAAAGTATTATGCATATGAAAAGAGGAACACCCAGTACCTACTGGGGTTATGGGCTCAGGGGCATGTAAAGCATTGGAGTTGACCAGGCTATGCTATGTGAAAATGCTTGAGAATTTGGCTCAACTCATCACTGTAAGGTGCTCTGAGTTCCCAAAGAACTGCCATAACTTTCCTCTCCTTTCATCTTGCCTAAGTCAATGCCATTCTTCCAACCTCTCCCTCTAACTTGTGGTTGATATCTTTTTTTACAAAGCAGCATCCAAAGTCAAACACAATTACCTTCTACTCTGGTTGCTGGAGGTCTGGTCTATTCAGACATGTAATAAAATGTAGCTATGACACTCATGTAAATATGTTCTAAAATAAGATTTGAATATTTGGATATTCATCTTCTAGTGAGTCATATTTACTCTGTAATCTACGGTGAGCCATCCTTCTTCATATATTTAATGACTTCTTTGCATTTAAAATTTTATCATCTTGAATTTAATGTGGTTGATTTACTTTGGTCAAATGTTTTACAGATACTGAATTTGATTAAGTTTAATTAGGTGCAGTGGATGCTTTGAATGATCAAGGTATGACAAATTTGTGTCTGAACCTCTGTCCCCCAGTCCTATGAGCTGTTAACAGTCTCCATTTAGAGCACATCACATGGACACTGCAAGTGTAGGCGTACAAATTCTGCCCTCAGTGACTGACCAATTAAAAATCCAGCACTTTTATCAACAGAATCTATGATATTTTCCTCAATTATTACCTCGTGTCCTTGACATTTAAAGATCTTGCCATTTTTGTGTATTATATTTGACATTTGCAGATACACAGCAACAAACAACTGCAGATAAGCCCCAAGATACGCAATTCTATTTGATGTAGAAACAATTAAATGTCTTCAAGTCGTGTCATATACCTTATTACCTTTGAAAGAGGGTTTTGTTTCTCATTAATGAGGGAAATTATATGCATAGCTTCAATTTTCATGAAACATTTCAGCCAGGAAGATGTTTTCAGTGAAGGTGCATTAATATTTCAGTGCTATATCTAAATTAAATTCTACAGCATTGGCTACATAATTCCCTAACTTGCTTTCAAAAGCTACCTTCTATTCTTGTCTGATACCCAATTCCTGTACTTCAAAACTATAAACTGTTTTGCCACGATAATTTTTTAATATCTTAGAAACATAATTCTGTAGTGCACTTGGTGGCAAGTGGAAATCCAATTATTTTATTGCACTTTCAGAAGTAAACAAGGATGTCACCTTGAAGAGTAAGGCCTCGAACTCTTATGCAGATAACACAGAGGGAAAATGCTTTACATCCATGTGCAGATTATCACGTTAGTAAAATATTTTACAGGCCATATATAGGTCCATATGGGCAGCCAGTATAATGGGAGCATCTCTCCCGTGCACTGACTCCCCTTCAGAAATTAACAGAGTTTTAGAGAAAACTCTGAATAGGCTGGAGGTCCTCAAACAAGTGATTATGTCTTGTTCAGGGGTGAAACTGAGCAGGAATTCAGGAACTTGGATCGACTCTTTAAGCTTATAATCCTAATCCTAATTTTAGTTCTGCTTGTTACCAACTCTGATTTTCTTTATTTATTTCACACAGGACTCATAGTATCAGAATTTTACCTTGGTCTTTTTTCTTGTAATAATGAATAAGCTGAACAAGATGATGAGTGTTCCCACTTCTTTTCTGAGAGGAAATACTTTTTTCCTACTACCCTAAAACCTGAACCTCCCCTGGCACAGCTTAAGGCTGTCACCTCTCTTCCTACCCCCCACCTATGTCATATGAAGTTTCGAGGAGGCCTAGAAAGCCTTCAAACATGTCAACCTATAAGTGCACACTTAGGAAAAGTGTGCATTTATAAGCAGACAAGCAAGAACATAGATCAGAACTCATTTGTGAGTTTGCCTGTCTTTGTGCCCAAGCAGCGTTTGTATGCAGAGGGCAGCCAACCAATGTAAAAATGCGTTTTGTTTGGCCAATCCCCGGAGATGATATGAGAGAATTTCAGCCTTCTGCCTCTTCTGCCATCCTTCTCCCTAACCAAGGGCTTGGGACTGCACACCTTTTTCTAATATTACTTCAGAATTTTTAGTTTAGGGCCCATAGTTGACAGCATTTAGTAAATCACTTGAGCAAAGTTCTGGATTTGTCTGAAAAGTGTGGAATTGGACACAAATATTAGAAAGTAGTATGACTTCTTATGATTTTCCTCATGAAGAAGCTTCTTGGAGAATTCAGGTTTTCAACACTGTTTTCAATCACATAACAATAAATATAGCAAAAGAAGGGATGTGTTACTAGAGCATTTTTCCAAATCAAGCAACCAGCTATACCTAGCAATATCCAGCATATATCTGGTATGTGAAGACACTGAATCAATAACAGAATTGTTATTATTAAGATGTATTACTTAAGGTCAGCCACTGAACTAATTAAATGGGCATTTCCTTGACAAAAGGGGTGACTAATCTGATCTTTACCCTGAGGTAAGCTGAAAAAGACTCTGGTTGACCTAGAGAGGCATTTGTCCAACTGCAGCTCTAGGCATGGCTCCCTCCCTGGCTCGTGGGCTGCTGCAGACAACTGCTGGCTTTTGGTGTGGAAGCTGAAAGACGTTATAAGTGTAATCCAGTACCTGCTCAAATCATCAGCTGGTTTAGAGCACGTTTAATGGAAGTGAGTGCCACTTCGAGCCTGCTGTTCACATGGGAATGACACGCTTTATCAGCTATCTTCTGTTCACTGCCTAGAAAAGTGACTGGTTGCCCCATCTTGTGAAGTGCAAAACACTCTGGGTTTAGTCCAGAAAAGAATACTTGCTTACATAACTAAGCTTCCTCCTCCTCGTAGGTTTGACATCAGTCACATGCAAATATCCTTCCATATATCATGGTGCAAAGCATCTCTGTACTGTTAGGACTCTAAGCCTTAGTTCTTCTGGTCACCCCCTGCAGAAAAGCCATGGTCCTTCACGGGCTGAAGACTTGTGTGAATGTTTAGTGAACCTTGTAAGGATTGAAGCAGGTAGGTTTTTCCTAACCCCCCCCCTTTTTGTATTTCAGGATTAGAGGCACACAGGCTGCCTCAGAGCTCAGTGGTAGCGGGAAGGTGGTGGCTGAACTCTGGGCTGAGCTGCAAGGAGCACAGAAATACTTCTGACAGCCCTGGCTCAAGTGCTCGGTGTCATCTGGGCTGAGCTGAGAGCTATTCAGTGCCTGTGATGATTTTCATTAGCTTCACACACCCGATATAAAATGAAATTTAGCCACTTGAAGCAAGGCATACTCTAATATCTTACAGCCTGACAGTTAAGGCTAAGTGCCCATAATTTTAAATCCTTTCTTACCCTTTCAGAGCACAGGGCAAGGTCTCTTTGCCACTGTAAAGTCAGGGTGAAGAAAAATTTCATTCAAAATTTCACAAATGTACTCCTAACATTGTCACAAATTATTAGCACGGATCAATTAGCTGTTACTATCATGAGCATAAAATTAATGTGGCATGCAGTTTTTTCTTTCTAACAAGAGACTACAAGACTGCTTGTTAATTGTTTTGTTAGAAACAGAAATTCAGGATATTGTACTGTGATGGGAAAATGGGTTTCTCTATTGCCCACTTACACTGAGTCTTAATTCTGGTTTTTCAGTGTGGGGTTCTTTTTTGGCAATTCTGAATTTGACTGACATCAGCCTCAGTAATTTCTCCCCAGTAATACTGGAATAGGTGATGCTTTAGGGGTATATATCTTTTTCTTTCTCTGCTCCATATAGCAGTATTTCAGTTTTTCCTGAGTTTTAATAATGAGCACAAGTTGTAAATTTCCTTTCAACAACTTGATAACACTAATCCAGAAATACTTGCTTTCCAACAATTTTGTTTCATAGGACTAATTCTATGTTTCCCACAGGAGCCATTTTTAGAAATAAGCTGCTAGATAAATAGGAACATCTGAACATAAATTGCAAGATTTTCTTTAGCCATAAGCCAGACTAACTTGATGTTTATGACCAAGCATTCAGTCCAAGAAAGCTGCTGTTCAAATCTGAGCTCTGCATCCTGACCTATTCAGACTACTGTCCTATGCTATGGATTAGCTCACCCCCTACCCCACTGGGGTATTCTGAGGTCTCCAAAATTCTTGGTCTCCGAAAATAACTACAACATCTCCTGGCACCTGGGGATTGAACTCCCTAGTCCCGCCCATGCAACCCATCCATTGACTTGGCTCACAGACTACAGACAGGTTGGCCTGGCTGTGACATTCTACATAATGTGGTTGGCACAGCAAGTAGAATCTCTCATAGGTGCAGTGTAATACAGAACTTTCATAGGGAGCTTGCACCAGTTTCAGTGCCCTAATTTTCTGACCATTTTTTCAGAACATAAGTTCCTGCTTACCTTGTGATAACATAAGGTGCAAAACAAAGTATAAAGGTACCAATGAAGGTACTTATTTTCTTTGTTGCTCGTTGCCTCCGTCTCTTCTGCTCTTCTAGACAACGCTCTCTTACACTGTGCAACATTCAACACAAACAAGAACATGAATCATAATATCAGGTAGCAGACTTGAACAGCTATACTTCTGAAATAATATAAATCAATTCTTCCAGTACATGCTGCTTTCACACAACTCGATAACCAATGCATTGCATTTCCACAGGAGAAGAGTGAGTATTAATGCTTTACATGACCTTACCTTCCAAAACCAATTACTGAGAAATGCATGCATGTACACTCATATCACATATGCACCCCATTACATTGATTTATTTATGGACAGGCTGGTGGCATTCAGCCTTGAATCCAATGGCATCTCCTTTCTGAATCACTGCAAGCTGTATTTGAGTTTTCCTAATGATATTCAAAGGTTTACAAAATAGTAATAGAGTGGGATAGGCAGCATCCTACTTCCATAGGAAAGGCAATTCAAACAATCATATCACGATAGGAGAAACAGCCCAGCGAGGTAAGAAATAAAGCACAATGAAAACATAACAGGAAAAAATATGCTCTTACCAGTCAGCCCAACACTGGGGCAATCATATCCAGTAGCTGTGAATAATGCAGCCGTAAATCCCACAACAGCTTGTGCACGTGTTGAGCACTTTGCAAAGCCTAGACAACAAATCTGAAAAGCTGAGGTGTTCTGACTCTGAGGCTCAAACCAGCCTTATTTCCAATCAAACAGACACCAATTAGTCCTGTCCTGATTTTTCCATCCTCCTCTACCTGCTTGTGCAACTTCTGTGCTGGCTGGGTGAAGCCCAGGGATGTGTCTGTGGCTCTCCATGTGTTTCTGTGGGATTGGAAGTACAGGTTGTACATCCCAGAGCCATCTGCACCTGAACTGGTGAATCTGCCAACATACTCCCTTTGGGAAAGGATGAAACCAAAGCCAGTCTGCCTGCCCAAATCCCTCTCTAGGCACATAGCAGTGTTGCTGCCTGTGGGCCCATTGCACATGCCTTGTGGCGAAGTAACCACGTGTCTTGGGCGAAGCCGGTGGTCTGGCCCGTGCACAGCAAGTTGTAACAGCTTGGAGCTCATCTCCCTCTGATGTTATTGTAAATTTGTAATTGATGACTCATTGTCAGGTTCCACGCTTGTATATGTTAATAGCCGTGTGGTTTATGACCGCACCTGTGTGCTGTTTGCTCTAAATGTCTGATCAACATCTAAGCACGTGTTGTGTCCTGAGGATCTCAAGGTGCTTTGGGGCTATCTGTGTCAGACAGTCCTAATGTCATTTTTTTATTGGGCTAAAAAAAAACCTGTTTCATTATTTCCTTTTTATTTACTCTCTTACATCCAGTTCCTAGAGCAACTGCCGTGATGGAAAAGCGAACAAAAGGAGTAACAAATTGCCTTGCTCTTAAAGAATATGCCTAAGTAGAACTCAAATGTGTCTAACAGTGTTACATGTTCTACATCTGAGTTATACGCAGCTCAAAATGACAGCTGAGCAGTAAAAAAAGAAATCCACCTGTTTGAGGGAACCTATGCTTCCAGTTCTGCAGGAGCTGAAGAACTTGGTGTACTTTTAGGTGCAAACAGGATCTAAGAGGTTCAGCAGCTTCACTTAAGACCTGCGCTGAGACTCATAACATCCCAAGCACACATCAGTTTAGGAAAAAAAAATTCCAAAGCCATTTCAATTAGGATGCTGTTAGGGTGGGGAGGGGTATTTTTGTGTCCAATAGTTCCCTCTGTTATCTCTCTCCACTCATTAATTGGTATACAAAGCTGTTATTGACCCCAGGAGCTCACGTGTGACATGGGAAGTCCTGAAGGCTTCGGCTGATTTCTTTTGTTCTGCATTTCCAGATGTAGCTAGTAAATACCACATCACAAATGAAACTATTTTATCTTGTTCCTTCAGATAGATCATGTGCTCAGATGGGTATTTTACTTTTGTGCCCTCTTTCGTGCAGTTAGATAAGAACATAAACATGGGTTCCACGGATGACATTGGTAACAGAACTGGATTGTTGACTAAGCTTTCATTCACAGATTTTAATATCCTGGAAAATCTGAGATACATCCCTTTGAAGCTTTGGTATTTTAAACAAAGCTTATGAGATACTGAAACTTAAGATCCACTATCTTTAAGAGGTGGATACACAAAAAGATAGCATAGATAATTTCGGTTGAGAAATACATGAGTTAAGCACTTAAGAGAATCCTTGCCCAAGCCTCTCACAATAACTCAGATAGCTCAGTCTAGGGAACAAAGTCAAGAGAGAGCAGTACCAGAAAGCAGTACCCAGTAAAAATGCCAAGGCTAACTTGAAAGGACACGTGCCCTAAACATTCACACGGTTCTGTGCGGTATTTAGAGGTTTCCTTCGTACTCATCTCAAATGATCTTCAGAAGATCACTTGTGTCTTCCCAAGTCACAGGTAATAAAGCCATCTGTCATAACGCCTGTCCCAGAACCCCTGGCGGGTGGATTCTGAGTCACAAGGAGCAGAAAATTGTCTGTACACATTTCTCAGCTTTGAAACCAGACCACACAAAAGCCAGGGGAAATCTAAGCTACAGCTGCAAACTTTGGCCTCTTGTGTACGTCCTCCCAGTGCCTCCCAGTGTTTTGCTGTTGCATGCTATCACAAACACTAAACATTCCTGTACGTGTGCCACTTATATAACTCAATGCAAATCATTTTGTGAAGAGCCTCTGTGTAGAGTCTAAGATCTGGCCCTGGCCCTCAGATCTGACAGCTGCTGCAGCTGTCACTGATAGGACAGCAGCACTGTAGGTTGGAATCAGCCATCGTTGCTGTAGTCCAGAGAAATCAAAACTCCCTTTTCCTACAGAATGGCCTGATGTAAGAGCTGAATAGCTGCAACAGAGCACCAAAGTGCCTGTAAAACTCCATCTCCTCCAAAGAAGGGGTGCGATACCCACAGCCCCATGAACCTGCTCTTCTGTGAGACGATTAAGAAATGCAGGAATACCTTCAAGTTAACTCAGACAAGAAAAAATGCAGAGGAAGAGAATACCATTGTGATTTTTGCCCTTTTTTTTCTAAGCTTTTCTGTACAATCCAGCCATACTTTAAGCATTAGGTGTAAGGATTGCTACTTCTAACAGCCCCAGCACATCTACAGCACTGCACTGCAAGTGGCCACAGCATCCCATAGCAGGAATTAAGAGTGACTGGGATACAGTTTAGAAAACCAGACAGCATATGGGATAGGAGGCTGTTTTTCCACTCTGTGACTTGGTGGATAAAGGAAGATTTATACATGTGTTTCTCAAAAGCAGGAACAGGAGTCACCTAAAGTTCTGCTCCACATTTGTGGTCAAGACACGGATCAGACAGCTTAACTGAGAATTTTGAGCAAATGTTTCTGTTCCTCTGACACAGCACTGTCCTGCCCTGATCCTTTCAGACTTCTTTGCCTCAGGCTAAGGAATCCCCAAGCTCTGACCTCATTTTGAGGACAGCCACATGTGCTTCCTTCCACTCCTGCAGTTGGCTGCAATACAGGAGCTGCTGCTTGCCTCCAGCCTGCAGAGAATGGCAAGGTGGGATGCTGCTATGGGACAACCCCCCTCATCTGCTCGTGGCTTTCCTCTCTTCTTCCCCAGCTGCCAGCACCTTGCTGAAAGACACTTCTCTTCCCTTCAGTGTGCACTTACAGACTCAGTTTCTGACAGCCTTCCAGTGATCATGCACATCCTTCACAACCCCCCATAGCCAAACTATCTTCTCCCCCTTTCTCCAGGTGAGTCCATTGGAGCCTTTCCTTCCCAATCACCTGCTCCAGTCACACTCCTCCTCTAAGCGAAACTCTCAGCAAACTGGGCCAATTTCCTCCCACGCTACAACCAGTACCCCTGCTTTCGTAGAACCATAGAATTATAGGCTCATTAAGGTTGGAAAAGACCACTAAGATCACCAAGTCCAACCATGAATGCATCACCACCATGCTCACTGAACCATGTCCCACGTTTCCCCTGCCCACATCTCGCTCTCTGTCTTTCCCACCTTGTCCCAGTCCCAACTGGTCCTTAACCTATCTACCCCAACTCATCGGAGCCTCCAAGCCCAGAGCGTATTGTGGTCCATCAGCCACTCCATCCCACTGCATCCTGCCTTAGCTCTGTGGATTGATTTCTAATTTCCCCTTTTCCCAGGCAGACTGCTCTGGCAAGTCCTGCTGCTGTCTTCTCACCGGCCCCAAGTCCCAGGGCTTCCATCCAGCAAACCTTTCTCTCCTTCAGCTGTACAGCTCTGCATCCCTTAATGATCAGGAAAAAGGTCTCTTCCACTCTCCCTTTCCCAGCCAAATCTGCTTCACTTGCTGACCCAGACATGTCCTATTTATGCAAGATTTATAGCCCGCACATCATCTCTGACAGGACTCTTGCACAGCTTCCTGACACACATCCATGCCTGCTTGGTGCTTGCCATTCTTCTCCCAGCCCCTGGAGACTTTTCTCCTAACAATTCTCTCGCTTAAGGACTCTCATTAGCAATGAGCTTTCTACATCCCTCACTTGTCATATTAACATTGCTACTGAGGTATCTCAGTGGGATTTACGTACAGGCATTCAAGCATACCTATTTAGCAGATGTTATTCCCTTACGATGCTGCCTTTGGGAAAGATAAAGTTACAGAGAGCACAGCAACATGGACACAGCTGGAGGAGCAGCGAGTGCCCCAGCTCCCCTTCCCTCTCAGCTCTGAGACAGGGACATGGGCTCCCTCTCAGCGAGAATCACTGTTTCAGGCTGACAGTGCTAAAATCTGTGACTCTATCAATCACTAAATCCACTTTCTGAGACAAAGAGCAGTTGTCTGATCACTGTTTCAAAGGGAAATGCATGCTCAGCCAAAACTGCTTGTTTCTTTGCTCTCCCTCCCAAAACAAGCTCCTAAGAAAGAAGACTTGTTTTTGCAGCTGGAAAAAAACACAAACACAAGTACAAAGCAACGTGTAGAACAGATACCAGCAGGAAGGATGCTTGTTTTCTCCCCCTCCCAGTCCCTCCCTGCTGTGACACTGCTCAGACTGCATTTAACATAACACTAAGCCCCGTCCTCACTTCCTCTGCAGCCAATATTCTTTCTTGCTGAGCACACAGGCACCTACCTGGGATGGATGTCCACAAGCAGTACCAGGGTCTGCATAGTGATCACGTCAATCCGCTTACAGTGGAACCGTGCCACCTTCAGCACTTTGAGATAAGTGAAACACAGGACTATAAGGGAGAGGAGGAAGCTGAGGGTGTGAAAGACCCCAGTGAAAATCACAAACTGTGTCCTATCCTCTGGTCTCTTGTTGTACAGGGTGCAGGAGGCATAGAGGTGATGGAAACCCACCCAGGAGAGAGACGCTGCCACTATGGGGAATGACACGGAGTGTAACCACGTGTAGCTCAGGATGAGAGCAGCATCTCTGTACCTCATTTTGGAGTGGTAACTTAGAGGGAAGACCACGGCAATCCACCTGTCAATGCTCAACGCTGCCATGCTCAACATGGAGTTCGTGGTGAGGAAAGTCTCCAGGAAGCCCACAGCGTGGCAGATCTGATCTCCTCCCGGTTGCCTCTTGTAAATGATCCCAGCCAAGGTCAGGGGCATGCTGGAGACGGTCATCAACAGGTTGCAGAAGGTGAGGTTGAGGATGAACAATCCTGGGACCTGCTTGCGGATGTCGGCGCTGTACAAGAAGCACATCAGCACCAGCACGTTGGCCAGCAGGGCCACAAGCATCAGCACCACCATCACAAAAGCCAGGATCACCTCCCAGATGCTCATGGTGCACCCAGTCACAGGAGGGACATCTCCGAGTGTCCGAGGACCATGGTGCGAGCTGCTCTCCCCTCGCCCTCCTTCCCAGCCTGCTCGCACTCTCACATGCCCTCCGTATTTTTAGAAGAGCTGCCGTTTTTTTCCTCCAACCTCCCCCTCCTTGCTGCTCCTTTCCACGTCAACGCTCTCCGAGACGTGCACAAAAGCACTGGGAATGCCCATCAAACTGCGAGGAGGGCTTTAAAAATATCAGCAGGACTGAACCACTGTCTCCATTTGGTCCATCCGAAGGCAAGCAGGTTATTCTGAGAAACTGCACCCCTGAGATCCCTAATTATCAGCCCAAAGCTTGCAAGCAATTCACTGAGCGAATAGCACTCTCTTTCTCTCTCGCTTTCTCTCTCTCTTGCTCTCCCCTCCCCTCTCCTCCAACCCTCACTCCCTTCCAGGCTGAATGTAACCTGCTTTTTATGATCACAGATAAAAACCCCATTAATGGATTAAAGCATGCACACTGCTGGTGATTCGCAAATGTGATTATGTCATCCCCACTCCACAACCCCTCCCCTTCTCCTTGCAATTGTGACTAGACTTTCCTCAAGAGAAATCCCATGCTTTTATTTAATTGATTTAGCCATTAATTTGCAAACAGGCATGTAACCAAATTCCTGCACTACACTCAGTTTTCTGTATTTCAGTGCATCACTTTCACAGTTGCTGCCTGCTCTCTGCTAAGGCAGGGGAATTCTTTTCTGTGCTTGGAAAGATGGGGAAACGGATGTACTCTGCTACTTCTCTGAAGCCTTCATTAGGCTATCAGAACAACTTAGAGACCTCTGCCTCCTACCATGATGTAGGAGGAAAACAGTTGTCTTCCTTCTTCCTTTAAAAGTAGGGAAACCAGAATTCCAACTGCCCAAGCGACTTGCCTGAGGTAAGAGGCAGGTAAGAGGCAGAGGCAGCCAGTCTCACCGTTCACTCTGCTTTCACAGCCCATGTTTCCCCCAATTACCCTTTCTTCTTGCAGGATGAGCACTGCAACCACAAAGGGGCTTGGTGAAAGCAAGCAGGGCTGAGTCTGCGTTGCATTTAATTAGATGTTCCAATTAAGTTTGTTTCAAAGGAAGGAGTGGGAACAGTTTTCCGATTGCCTTTGCTGTCACTTTAAAACCACTTTAACCAGGAATGCAACTGCAAGCAATCAGGACAGCTTTCTCATCAAGGCAGCCAAGCCTTAATCCCTGTACAATGAAGAGGGAAAAGATAGCCCGCAGCAGCAGTTATTGTGGCTGGGTAAGTGCCTCAGCACACGTGCGAGAGCTGGGTGCTGAGGTGGATTGTTCCTCTGTGCTTGCAGCAAGCACTTGCCAGAGCCATGCACGCTTGATTTACAGCATCTCTTCCTCTCAGACATTCGCTTGCTCAGTGGTGGAGCTGACACCGCACACAGCGTCGGCACTTTGCACATTGTAGGAAGGCCCCTTTGCTTCAACTCAGCTGTTTCTGCTGGTGATATTTTTTCTTAGACCAAGCTTTAAAAGGCTGACAGCAAAAAGAATTCACTTTCTTAAGTGAAAGGGTTGTCATTAGAGACATTACATAAAGCAGATGGTTGTTTTCCGAGGTGTTGAACTCATGAGAAAACCCTGTGAGAGACCACTTCTAGAGACTGTACTAAGGTCCCTGCTGAGGGGCCCTTCTAAGAGGGTACAGGGACACTATTAGGAGAGATATGCTGAGGGGAGAAGGTGCAGATCTCACTGCAGTGCAGCTCTAGAAAATGGGAGTTTCTTTGTTGGGTACAAAGGAAAAGCCCTGGGTGAGAACGATGCCCTGGAATCAGCAGACAGAGCAGGGTGATGGTGCTAAGGGATTGGACATGGCCTCAGGCTCAGCTATGAAAGAAAGGCGCTGTGGGTCCCCAGGAAGGGAACGTAAGAGCTGGGAGGTGCAAATGCTGAAAGCCTGGGAAGTTTGTGAAGACATGGGGAGGCATCCTGGGAGACTAGGAAGGATAGAGAAAAAAAAGGAAGGGAAACCCAGGGAAACATGGGACAGATGTAGGGCAGCAGGCTTCAGGTCCACTCCCACTACTGCTGTCAAGTGATCACACCTTCCCACCCTCAGCCTCCTCCTTGGTCCTAAGCAGCCCTACGTGGCCCCAGCCACACAAATCGTTCAAGGCCCAGCAGCAGTACCGGCTCTGGGTAATTTGGACATTGCCATGCTGCACACAAGGCCAGATCTGCTGCATCTTGTCATTGGGGCAATGACATTGCCCCAGTGTGAAGGGAAGCCCTCCACCTCTGTATAGTGTTGTAAGAGATTTTTCTTTTACATCATTGTCTCAAAGCTTGCTGGGGACACAGACGAACAGTCCAAGCAAGTCCTGGGCAAGGGTTGAGAAATCCTTTGTCTGAGGGACACAGACAAGGCCAGGGGCAATGAGAGAGAGGTAAGCCGCAGCTCAATGGCCGTGAAGCGGTGTTTTGTGTGGAGTTATCTCAAGGAAGATGGCCATCTCAGGAGGCGCTGCACATGACTCTTACCCAAGCACCCAGGAATGCCAGGACGAAGGATAAAAAGGGGACCTATAACCAGTGTTTGAACCACTGTTTCTTAATTTCACGCTGGCTATACAGATATTAAAAGAACCTCATCTCCCTCCTATAAGTTGGAGCGAGGCAGGTGTCAGCCACTTCTTCTGAAACCTGGCATCCCACTTCTCTCCACCCAACCCTTGCTCCCTAAGGGTTTCATGTGGCACCAATAACATTCCTATCGGTGTGGAAAAGCTACCTTCAAGCAGTAGATCCAGCTCATGCTTCAATAATTATCAGCCAAAATGAATGAATCTTCCTAGTTCCGTGTTTCACAGTTTTCTGACTGTTTGGCCTTTTCCTACCAAGTAATTCTTGTACAAATTTTGGGGTGGGCGGTTAAGAAAAAGCTACACGCCCTGTACTCATAAGAAAAATCCATCAGTTAAAAAGTGCTTAAATCTACAGTCTAGTGAAAAAGCACTCTAAAGTTCAGGGAAAGCTGAAGTTTTCTTTTGATGACTGCCTTGAGTCTCGATGCATATGTCTAACTCCAAAGGCCCACATACTTTACATAACTGATTCCCCTGCTGCTAATCCCTGCAGTTGAGGATATTTATTGAGTGTTTCTGGATTTATTTATCTTGCATAGCTAAGTGAGCATGATGGATCCAACAAATAGCTTCATTTTATACAAATCAGAAGGAGTTTGCTGTGCATATTTTACCATGGTAGAAGGGATGAATGCTTTGCACAGCTTGCCTGTGAGCTCCTAGCGGTGGGGCCTGCATGTTTTGTTTGTAATATTTCAATGACAGACTACACTATGAATGAGCAATAAGCGCTACTAACAAATAACAACTATCACCAGCGACCTCTGACAGTGTTTGGTCTTGACTTGGAAAATCAGTACTCCTTTGACATTTGTTGCATTGTCAATCACATAAAACCACACAATATTTACTATGCTTTCAAATATTAAAAAGCAGAGGTGGCTCTGTGAAGCTATGGCCTGGCAGATGGGCATTGGGCCGATGACCAGGAGACCTGGCTTCTCTATGACCACGGAGTCACCAGTTCACCGAAGCTCTCACCCCTTTCCTCTATTTAGGTTGTAAATTCACAGGGATGAAAACATGAAGTGTGTACTGAACGAGGACCTTATCTTTGAGGGATCCCAGAGGCCTTATCTCAATCAAATAATGAAATTTATCCACAAATAACTTGTTCTAGAAGGGTTACACAAATCTCTTGCTATTTTTTAAAACTACAGCTAATGGATTAGTGGCCTACATACCACATGCATACCAGGCTACCTTGACTGAGATATGATTTGTAATGATATTGTGCTAAACAGGAGGAATATTGCAACAATATGAAACTTCTCTAGATAAGAGGTTAATTTATCACTCTGCATTTGGTAGTTTGTATTACATTTTTGTCTATATTTGGCAATGGACAGAAAAGCATGAAGCTGATGAGATCGCCAATGTTTAGGCCTGACCTCTGGTTCAAAAGTTCTGTGACACACAGACAGAAGGTTTGTCTTTACTGGAGTGTTCATAAAGGAAAAAAGTTTTTTTCTGCATGCTGCTCTACTGAGATTATGAAATAGCTAGTTGGGATCAGCAGAATTTTTTGAGGTTGTATCCTATATAAATGTGGGATAAGAGATTATTTGATGACCTAACTAAAACACTTCAGTCACTCATTTCGTAGGAAACCAGTGTTTAAGGCTGAAGAACACCAAGAAAACTAACTGAAAATCTAACCTGAAGATGCATTTGAGAACTGATACATTTCCTTTGGACTGAAAGATGCAGCTGCCAACTTTCTCTATCAAATTTTGGCATCTCAGTGTCGTGTTTTCACTGCACTATTTTTCCCCTATTGTCTCATCTTCCTTCTTTGATCAACAGTGTACAAGCTTCTCAGAACTTTAATAACAAGAACACTGACACATGGAAGAGTTTGTTTCTCCTCTATCACGGTCTTAGCCAGCTCTAAGACAGCCAATTTCCTCTGGGAAGCCCACATGCCTGCAGACAGCCCATGGGTATATCCTCTTCCTTCCATCAGCTTTTGCTTTTTGCTTCATTGCTGTGTGGAGATTTTGTTTGTGAACTGCAGAGCTGATCCTTATGGATCCCTTCCTGCTCAGGATGTTCTATGGCTCTATGAATTATTTCCTTTCGTAGTCAATTAAACCGACCTTGAGTAACAGCAGTATCTTTCCACTGATTATTTGAGGGTCAAGTGTCACACTGTAAAAAGCAAAATCTTACCCTTTTTTACACATACAAGACAGAAAATGGCTCATGAAGTCATCATTCAGCTGGATTGATGGTAGACATTCCACTGACTTCAGCAACCAGAATTTCGTCTTGTACGCATTGCACAGATAACGCAAGTAATGACTTGTGTAACATCTACATACTTGTCAGGATGGCAGACAGACTTAATGAGGCAGCTCATTGCTCCACTGAAAACGTCAGGCAGCAGACAACGCTTTCTTCTCTGCATCTGCAGTATCACAACCTCTGTGTCACCGTGCAGAAGGAGATCTAAGCCTCCGGTCAGATGGCTTCTCACAGGCCACCAGTTTGGGGAACGAGCAAATGGAACCTTCACTTTCCTCACTTTGTGGACGTGAATGCTGCAACAGCTACAACACTTCACTGAAACCCTCCTAGTGAATTATTCATGCCCAGGTTGTCACTGTTAGTTTGCTTCACGGAATCAAAGAAACGTCAGGTCCTCAGGCAGATGGCTGATGCTTCTGGCGCTTCTGCCTGCCGGATGGATTTTTAAGGGCTGCAAGGGCAGCTAAGGAAATCAACTCAACAGCAGCAGCGAGGCATGGGAGCCTTCAAGTTAGGTGGGAAGACGTGTGTAGGTGGGTGGCACTGCTCTCTTTATCTCCAGGCTGTTTCTGAGCAAGGTGAAAGCTTTCTTCCTGGGGACCAATTAGTGGATGAGCAGCTCAGTCACCTCCAGTTTGAGTGCAACTTCATCTTTCGGTGTTATTTCTGCAAACGTAAGATGTTAAATTACATGTTCCAGCACATTTTCACAATTTATATTTCAGAGTCATTCAATGACAATATTAGCAATGAGGCACATCTTGAGTCACACTTCATACTGAGCTATATTAGTCCCGTTGGAAACTGTATATATTTTCATAGGAAATGGTGTTCACCTAAAGGAGAAAGTTCATGGATGAACCAGCCTTATGCCTACAAAGACAACAAGGAGGCCTCAAAGAAAAGCTCAGTCCACAGGGCTTAAGTGAACTTTCTATTTTTCAATTAATTAGATATACTTTATTCACATTAGGAAAAAAAAAAAAAGTGAAGAGGACTTTTGTTTTCTGATTTTTTTTCATTCTAAGTCTGGTTTTACATCTTAACTTATTCCTCTCTCTTATGTACAAATGAAAGAGTAACAAATGAGAAAATTAACACAATTTTATAGATATTTTGAAAAACTCCATCAAACAAATGATTGAAATATTTGGAAACAGAATTAAAAGAATATATCTACAGTATTGCAACATTTAGAACAATATCAGAGAGGGGAATTCATTTTTCTATCCATCAGCTCTTTCACCATTCATCACTTTGAATTCGTATCTCCAGCCCAAATCCCAGAACATATTTCTGGAAAGGAGCATTTCCAGCCTCTGGAAACTGTTGAAATATGATCCAGGATGCTGTATGCACTAAGTGACTGAGAATCGCCTTTGAAAAATTGGGAAAATGGGTCCCATGTCCTGATAACTAAGTGGCATTTGTCATAGCCGTGCTTTTCTAGACAGAATTGGTTCTCTTTACCCCATAGTTCTTCAAAACGTCAGAGCAGAAATCATTTTTGTCACACTTGCTCTTTTTAAACATGCAGTATTTCAATTTCCTCTTGTTTTAAACTGGGCCAGCTCCTTCTCTTCTCACTCAGCAAAGACAAAAATAGAGGCTGGCAACAGAAGGCTTTAAAAATGACACATAGATGGCAGTGCCTATTTCTACATCCAAAGTAATCCATGAGCACCCACTCTCAGAAACTTCTGTTTATCCATTAACTTGGTATTGGCATTTCTTCTAATTGTCTCATTTTTACTTGGCTATTCAAATCTATTCACTTCTTTGTCTGCAGGAAACATTCATTATTAGAAGTGATACCTGAAATAAATGACTTTTACATCTTGTCGTTCTGCCGAGCAGATTGCCATCCCTGCTCTTTCTAACAGGTTCTGTATGGGAGGAGGTTAGCATGCTTATAGGGATCATCTAACCAGACCCATCTGCTTTATTAGGGAACAGTATTTGGATCTGTGCCTCAGGCTGGGCAGAAGAACTTGGGTTCAAAAAAATA
Source organism: Centrocercus urophasianus (assembly GCF_019232065.1). Lineage (NCBI taxonomy): Eukaryota > Metazoa > Chordata > Aves > Galliformes > Phasianidae > Centrocercus > Centrocercus urophasianus. Next base: position 3,672,977 of record NW_024884722.1, read on the forward strand.
TTTGTACGTGATTGTATGGATTTTTTTTACAAAACTTTCTCCATTCCCCTCACTGTGATGGAAGCAGGAATTCAGAGCTCAATTAATTGTGCATCACCTGAAATTCTCCACTTCATTGCCTAAGTATTTTCCTTTTTTGAAAAATTAATGTCACTTCAAATCAGGGGATGCAACTTTCCATTCATAGGTCTTTAAGGGACTACAAGGCTCATGGTGAAGCAGACTGTTAAAGGCTTAAGTTATTTCCCTGTAACAGTAATTTTGGGTCTGTGATCCCTTTGGATTTGTGTTACATTGATAATGTATTTATAAGGCTTTTCTCCCTTTTTTTTTTTTTCCTGGAAGATTTTCTACAGGCCCACTATCTTTGAGGATTTCAAAATGTTAATTAATGCTTTAACTGGCTCGCCATGGTAATGAAGGAATTAGGCAACCTTTCCAATAAGCCCATGCAGCCTTTTTAAAATAGCTAAGTTATATCCAGGCCTGTCCTTTGGAAAGCAGTACTACATGCTCCTGCAATCAGTTTAGCCTTTTCACTGTAAAAATGCTATTAGCCTAAAGGCTGTGGGGTAGAACCTGGAAACCTACTTCAATACTTTGCAATCAAAAGCTATTAATCAAAATACATTAATATTAAAGATGGTTGGTTGCTGTTTTAAATCCAATCATTTGGCCACCAGCCACAAGTAGGGCTCGCATGAAATTACCACAGTGACAGCTCTGCTGGCATTTTATCTTTGCAATCAAGACAGACAGAGCAGTGGCCTCTGTTTGAAAAACAATTTTGTCTTCTTGTATCAAATTTTGAAGATCACAATAAACTGTATGAGCTGATTCTGTCATCTTTTACTGACACCAAACAGGAGCTTATCTCCATAATATCCCAGCTGTGGTGTCACCGGTTGCTTTCTAAAGCTGCCAGCAAACAGAGCATTCATTTTACTGCATCTAAAGGGCAGTGGATCTCCTCAGTCCTGGAGCAGAGCATGCTCCAGCAAAAATACAAGTGCAAATCAGAAAAAAATGCAAATGCAAATGTAGTTGGCAAGCAACTGAGCTGATCAGTGTGGGCACTGCAGGGGCAGGAGGTGCTGCTGACCTACAGGAGCTCACAGGGGCACCAGTGAAGTCAGAAGACTCTGTAGGACTGATGATGAAGATAAGCAAAATGAAAACGTGGGGTGATAAAGGTGCTGACAGCCACGCAGGCTGGATGGGAAATCACTGGAAAGTCAGGCAAACAGCTTCTGGAATCTCTTTGGGCAAGCTACAAAATGTACGCATGATTGAAATACATGGATCACAAAGCTACAGAGCAAGCACTGATTTATCTCATTGGGAGATTAGTGTCTGCTAAGAAACATGGCATCCGTACCAGGCTAATTTCTTTAATTTCATCTTTTTCTTTTTTTTTTCATTTCATTGAGTTTATATCGTTTATGTGCACAGTGAATACAACATACTGTTGTTGACTGATATCTTAGATTGCTTAAAAGACCTCTTTAAAACTGCGTAACGATGAGAGAAGATTTTAAATGTTTTTAATGCATTTGTGTTTTTTGAAAGCTGTAGCAGAAACGCAAAGTCACAGCTTGAAGCAGTGATTGAGCACCTGGTGGGAAGGCAGGACCAACCCAGGGCAGCTCAGGTGCATGCAATGCAGCTGAGTGATTGGAAAGGCTGGAGCCAGGATCCACCCCTTCCCAGACCTCATTTAAGGGCTGGCAAGGGAAGCAAGGGGTCTTGCTGGAGTTCCCTGCATGCCTGAGGCCTTCTGAAGGTAGGAAGCTTCTTTTCTTTATTTCTGCACTGGTGGCTGTTGCACTTGAGCAAATCCTCGCTTGCTGTGGACTAGGACCCTGCTGCTCTGCTGTCATTGCTGTGCTTTCCACCATCTTACATTTGGTGAGCCAGGTGGGCGTGACAGCAGTGTACTAATTAGGATGGGTTCTCTTAAAAAGATGATGCATTGGTTGGTCACCAGGACCCTTAATACCTGAAAGGAGGAATTCCTGGCTTCCCTGTGGCTGAGTGCTGTATGGATTGTTGTCAGTGGTTTATGGGCTGGTTCAACTTGGTTCCATCGTGATAAGTGGGGGCCACTGCAACCTGTGTGAGGAGGTTGACAGTGTCCTTTGTTTTGCCCCTGGCATAAAACTCTAAAAAGCCATAATGCTTCAGCCAACTGTAGCTCTACCTTGTCATCTTTATTCTTTTTCTAATGCAGTAAATATTTTGTTACCTCGAAGAATGAAATAACAAGTGTTGGCTACTTCCTTCCATGTTCATGTCTGTCAGCATGCTCCATCTGGGTTGCTGATAGTGAAGGAGAACTTAATTAAACCATGTGCAGAGAGAGACTAAGCAAAGCAGGAGTCCAAGATCAGCAAATCAGTGATAGACCAATCTGGAAAGTACACATTCTACATTAGTACTGGGCAGCTGTAAGCTATATGCAAAGAGTGATTCTGTTAGCTCTTACTGAAGGCTTCTCTTGGCTGGTCTCAGGAGATTTCCATCCCATAATAGCAAAAGTGAATTTAACCCATATTCATAGAGAATATTTCCATGTCTACTAGACAATATATTTGCCCCTTTAACATACTCTTCTGATAAAGGTTCAGAGGAACAATGGGGAAAGAAGCAAACCAGCTCCTCAAGAAAATTGAAGATTTGTGGAAGAAGCAAGTGAGGAAAGAGACTCTGAAGTGATCAGTTATATCATTCATATCATAATATTCCAGAGCACCTTTGACTTTTATTATATTAAATTTCACCTGGTAGTTGAGAGTCTAGCTACAAAATCTAATTATATGGCAGAAAAGAAGAAAGTGATGAAGTTTTGTCTATGTCTTTAATCACTATTTGATTTTTATCAACTCCAGGCATAATAAACATTGCCTGCAATTATCTCCCATGCAGAAAGATTATTTCCTTTTGTCATGAATACCTGTCATCCAGACCCAGGAGCACTGTGCTGTTATTACTCGGGGCTCAAGGAACACCTGTGCTTTCTTGGCAAGCTCTGGGAAGGAAAATGCTTTAGCAGTATTCATGTAAGAATTTCCTCTGCATTCATGAGTATCTCATGATCTGGTAGCTGTAAAGAGAGAAAAATTAAAGGAGCTGCTGACTGATCCCTTTCCTCACCACTGAGGATCTTCCACTCTTCAACGCAGCTTTGAGATGATATTTTTCATAGAGAATGTCCACGTTTTGTTGGAGAGTTGAAACCCCCAAGGATTTTGACAAAAAGCTCCAAAATATGTTTGCATTTTCCTGACAAAATGTGGTTTTCTCCTGAGTAAATGGAAAAAGAAAAAACCTAATTATTACAATTGCTTTTTACACTCTAAATTGCTAGAATTCAGTTCTCTTCAATGCTTTCTTTTTTCTCTGCCTCTGGGCTTGAAAGATGAGGGGCTAGAGCCAGGAGCCCTCCATGCATGGTGACGCAAGCAGTGTCCTGCAGCCCTACTGAGGATGCTGGAGTGACCTTTTCTCTTTCACATGAAAAAACAGCATCCACAGAAACTGCCTAAATGCAGAGAAGTTAAGGTTGTCTTAAAACATCCCCTGCAGTATTGCAAGCAGCATTGCTATTTTGGATTTCCATCTATTACAGATTCCCCTCTCTGTATGTAATCCTCTTCCTTTTCTTGATACCGTCTCTGTGAAGTCACAGAGGATTTTGCATTTGTTTACTCTAACCTTTCTTGCAAATTAGTGGAGAGAAATCAAACAGGACTGAAAACTGATACTTTGTTTTTTTTTTTTTTCTCAGTAGACCTTTTAGCATCTGATAATCTGTCTCTTCTTCAGTGTTGTCTCAGGAGAAGGAAAAGGTATTACAACAATCTCTATTGGAGAGCGCACCAAAAAATTCAATCCAATTAGTTTCAACAGTGTGGGTTTTTTCCTCAGGAAAGCCTCTAACATGCATTGGCAGGGCAGAGATTCAAGTGTCAGTGACACCCTTCAGATAAATTGCCCTTCCAAATGGCATTTCAGAGCTTAGGACTGATTTGTGTACTCTGTCCCTCAGACCAGAGGATGCCTGCACCTTCCCAGCACGGCCTTTTGCTTGCAGAGCTGCAGTGACAGCCACCACGTGCTCTGGAGGGATGTGGCAGAGGTGGACAATGCACACCACTGTTTAGAAGCAACTCTGATGGAGTCAACCAGGAGAGCTCAAGTGCTCAATATAAGTGACGCATGTGGGTGGACACGCACTGTCTGTGCTTTGAAGTAGCTATGGCCAGAAATGATGCTAAGGGGAAAGTTTGAGGTGAAAGAGGAATGTGTGCTTTATGATGCAGGAGTAACTCTGGCTTCCAGCTCTGGAGGACCTACTGCAAAACTAATTAAAGGCCTCATTTACGGTTTCAAGGAGGCCATTATAACACTCAAAACTCCCTGAAATATCAGTGTTGTAGCCATGCCCTGCTCTTCTGGTCATAGAACCATATAATGGCTTGGGTTGAAGGACCTTTAATATCATCTAGTTCCAACCCCCTGCTATAGGCAGAGATACCTCCCTCTAAACCAGGTTGCTCGAAGCCCCATCCCGCTGGTCATGACCTAGCATGCCCTCCTGGCTAATCAGAAGGCAAAAGCTCCTGCCAAAAGAGGCTTCTGGGCTGCCAGAAGGGCAAAGAACCTGTCCTGGGAGGAAGATATGGCACGTGCTTCAGGATGGCCTGTTAGATATGTACAACACGTGCTTTAGTACTCTTAACCTGCATGTCAGGTCAGAATGCGTTTGGTTACAGCTGTCTCCTTAGCAGATAATGAAAAGGCACTGCTTTAAATTGTTTAATAATTCAAGAACTGTGCATGTGATGTCATTCACAGTGTATATGCTAATATAGCGGCTTGAATACATGCTGTTCCTCTTTGCCGACATATGCTTATAGATAAAGTTGCAGGTTACTCTTCAAATGCATATTTGCATGCATGTTTGTATGTGAACTTGTAAGAATTTGCCTATCTTAGGAGTGAGGAAGTGCTGCAGTGGCAAGTGGAGGAGATGACAAAGCAATGTTGAAGCAAACTTGTGCTCGTTATCAACAAACAGTTTGCTTGGTGTAATAAACCAGCAGCACAGTTCCAGAGCAGCCCCCTCCCTCAGCAGCAGGGGCACCCAAACCACATGTTGTGAGGGTGCCTGATGCAGGGTAAAAGCTCAGATTTATTGTCTGAGTCATGAATTGGCTAAAATCAATATCTTTAATTTAAAGCATTGTTTGGGATTGTTTCTTTATAAGCCTCACAGGCAGAGGGCTGCACTGCTGAATCTCTGCTTTAAGGTAACTTTTTCTGACATGACATGCATCACTGAAAATATGGGTTTGTAATGAAAGTGATGGCACAATGCTGTAGTGTTGCAAGCACAAACCTGCAGTGACAGTATCTCAGAGTTCTGCTCTGATTTTTACATGTTTATTCTTCAGAAGTGATCTCTCCTTAGTGAGATCCTGTGACAGCTTAACCCGTACCAGATCTGAGCAACAATTCTGTCTTTTGGGTATTAAATAAAATGGTCTCATCCATGGCAGCAAAGGGGATGAAACAGTGAGTAAATCACCCCCTGGAGATGCTCTGGTATGAATGGTGTCCCTGGTTATAGCAGCAGCAAACCTTCACTGTGTCTTCATCTGTCACAGCTCAGAAAGGTGGTGAGGCGCTGGAACAGGTTGCTCAAGGAGGCTGTGGATGCCCCATCCCTGGAGGCATTGAAGGCCAGGCTGGATGTGGCTCTGGACAACCTGGTCTGGTGGTTGGTGACCCTGCATATAGCAGGGGGGTTGGAACCAGGTGATCTTTGTGGTCCTTTCCAACCCAGGCTGTTCTATGAAGTGTAGAGGCTCTGTCTCCCAGTTACCTGCAGAGATCCTGCAATGGGAAAGGCAGGAAAAATAGCCTTTCCCCTTGGATGCTGAGCTAAAAACAGGCAAACTGCTTTTGTAGCTCTTGGTATTTGTATTCTTCTGCATCCTTCTTAGACTCCTTTAATTCCTGATGGAAATAAAGCTGTTGCTTTCCTAAGCACAATGATAACCCTCATTTCTCAGATCTCTTAGTTGAGTAGACTAGATAGGCAGGCAGACAGATATAATATCCAGCAATATTCCAGGATATTACCTTTATCCACTAAAGGATAGAATTGCTTGCTGTGAGACTTTATTAAATGCTATGTCAGATCATTTTCACCATGGGAAGCTGTATCACATAGCAGATGGAAAAAAAAGTGCAGAGCCTGCAATAAATATTCTAAGAGGCAATACATTATCCAAACTGAACTTAAAATCCTCTCAGATTCTGAGAGCACAGAGCTGTGTCTCATGTTATCAGTTTTTTTGATTGCCCCATTGCAAGGTGCTCTGTTTTGCACGTAGAAAGCCAAGGATGTGTTGTCTGCTAATGTGATTTTCAGAACAGCAGAGAATGCATCACTTGAAAACCTCCTAAATGAGATCTATCACATTAACAGCAAGACAAATGAAGAAAGCCATTTTGCTTGTCTGTGTGCTGAAGGAGCGTGAATTCTTAGAAAGGCTGTTGATGTGAGCACCCAGAGCTGCAGGGTACGGGCCTTGAAGAAGCATGAAAGCCAGACCTTACAAAAAGAGTCTGCTCAGACTTCCAGCCCCACTAAGAAAATATGTTCTACCATCAGTTTGAGTTGCTTAGGATCTAGCCTGACTGCAGCTTTAGAAATGGCCCTATTGATCTGCCACCGGCTCTGCTGGAGGAAGATGTTTTACAATATAGCCACCATTAGTAAGTTCTCCTTCAGCCATTTACTCAGGTTCAAGTGTTTGGGCTGATTTTTTTATTATTATTTTTTAAACAAGAACAATATCCTTACTTAATCTCCTGGAGAAGTATTCCCTTCTACTTTGCTGCATCTCCCTTCTATTCTGCATCTGTTAGACTGGTGTGTTTTGTCTCCAGCACTATTTACTACTTTGATATAACAAGGTAAGAGGGACAAATGGAGCATGTTGTTTTCAAAAAGAATCTGAAAAACTATGGCTTCCGTGTTAGGTTTGGTTTTATTTTTTTTTCCCCAAAGAAAAATCTCATAGGTGAGAAAGACAGTACAAGAAAAATGCCTTTTCTGACCAATACATGAAATAAACTGTTCAGGAACAAGTAATCCCCCCAAAAATATATATATATTGAGCAATTCTGGTAAGATTAGGGAGGAAAGTCTTACTTGTGTATCTCGCTGCTTTTGCAGCATGGGCCAGAGGTGTCAAGACACAACATTCCCAGGGTTTGGATATTGTAGGTAATCTTTCTTTAACAATTCGTATTATTCTTTATTCATGTTACTTCTGTCCTCTGTTCATTCATTCAAGACTTCCATCCCTATGACAGGTGGAATTTAAGGCCCAATCCTGATGTTGGCAAAGTTAGTAGAAGACTTACTGAAAGACTAGTGGAAAGAATTTGAAGGGTTTTAATGAGGAAAATATTCCCAAGCGGAGGAAAAATAAATGGGTTCAGCCTGCCTTTATTAGGAAAGGCTACTTAAGAGAGGACTTCTAGAACTGGGAGAGCATGGATTAAGTTATGAAAGATATACATGTGACCATTCCATATGTTTGTACCAAAAATGTGAAACAAGAAACCCAACCCAGCAAAACCATTCATGAAACAAAGGCTGAAAAGCCATGATTGATGCCAACCAGGAGAGAAACGTTAATATTTCAGATTTATTTTACTGTGTGGTGTTTTCTGTTGCGCTCTGACAGCTTATGGCACACAATCTTTGCAATAATCAAGGCTTCTTGCTGAAGACAACACATAAACAAGTCTGGTTAGAGCTAGCAGCCTGAGAGAGCACCAATGGATTCAAGGATGAGCATCTGGTGGCATTCATAGTAGTAGTTACCAAGAAATATATGATCCTGGTCAGCTAAAAGCAGATAAACCAGCACACAGACTACTCAATTCTGCACAGAAATGCAAAAATGGTTTGTTACGGAGTGGTCTGAGCTGTCTGACTGGGAACACACCAACTCCAGGGGAAGGAGTTTGGAAGCCATATAAGAGATGTTTACAGGTGATGGGTGGCGTCTCCACTAAGCTGTCAAATCCTGAAATATTAAGAGGATCTCTCACTTCCCGGAGCTGTGGAGACATTTATCTGCACTGGACTTTGGCACCACAATTGTGTCTGCATCTGTTCAGAACTGAGAAGAAAGACAAGTGACAACCAGTCCAAAGTGCCAGACTGAAAGCCTGTTCCAGCTTCCAATACATCTTTCCCAGCAAAGTGTCGGTGAGCCTGAAGGGTTCTCTTCAGTCAGTTTTTTTTTCACTTGCTCATAATTGAAAACTGCCAACAAGTGTCTGTGAAGATTTCCCTGATTTTTTTTTTTTGTTTGTTTTTCGGGGGAAAATTACAAGTGCATGTCTCAGCTTGCATCTCTCTGCTCCTTGCTATCAGCAGAGCACACTGTACCTGCTCTAAATAATTATTGCACTCTACCTTGTGCATAGAGTAACTGAAACGCTCCGTTCCCTTCAAGGATGCTTCCTCCTTCCTGCCTGTTTTCAGCCACGTGAGGCCACGCTAAATGAAGACTAACCTGACTGCTCAGTGAGCTCACACAGTAGGATGCAATGGTTTCCTTCTGGCTTACTTTGCAATCCCAATGACCAATTGTCACAATGCAACTGTTCAGCTGGGGGTGAGCTCTGATTTCTGCTCTTTTTGAGGGACATGATTGCTGGCTGCTTGTGGCCCACACTGCCCTATGTGCCCTATGTCTGAAGTGCATTCAGGGACATGAAATAAAGACCAACCTGAATTAGAAGGTAAGGATGAGACCCTTTCTAAAAGGCAGCAAGCAGTCAAACAAAAGAAAAGCCCATTAATTCTATCTTCTGATAAATGTGGCTTTACAGAGTTAGAATGGAAGCAGTTGTGTTCTCATGCATCTTCAACAGCTGAAATTATGTTGTCATGCACTTCTGTAGTGCTCTACTTGTTACAAACTAGGTTTCTGCTCACGTTTATGGACAATCTGCAGCTATTTCTTGAACAGAAGGAGCTGTGTATTTGTGTGGCCCTTCTTGTTCTAGTCATGGATTTAAGTGCAGTACAAAGATGGTTCTATGTAAACATGTTCCTAGCTCTGGAGCTTTTAAGTTAGTTTAATTACAAATATGTATTTTATTCAGCTACTTATCTGAAATTTATCAGCCTCAAGATACTCTAGCTGAGATAATCATGTAATATTTAAACTGCAGGCACAGACTGTCATTAGAATTTAATACAAGTGGTATTTCAAAGAGAATCTGGATAGAGGCTGGTTCACACCAAAAAGGTTTGTGCAATATAGGCATGCGAGGAACATTTTCCAATTCTACAGAATAAAATAGGGTTAGAAAGGTGTGGCAAAGGGTTCAGAATGGGTCAGAAGCCCCTACTATCAACTCTGGTGTAGTAAAGGCACAGAGGACAGACAGGTGTAAAATCTGTAGTTTTCTTATCCACGAGGCAGAGCAATTCATCTCCTTCTCATGAGTGCAGCCCCTTCCTTGCGGCAACCATGACCTGTGTGGAAGACACAAGTCAATGTTGCTCTGTGTTTTAATAGGGTTTGTCTCCTCGGCCTGAAGAGGAGAAAGCACGGTGAATCAGCTTGGTGCCTGTGAACCATAATAAGCCCAAGGCAACAGCACTCAGACACATGGATTTGGGCATGCCCAAACCTTTTGCTTCTCGGTTTTTTTGTTTTGTTTTTGTTTTTGTTTTTTTTTAAAAAAAAAAAAAGTCACAGCCAAATGTTCTGCCATATCCAGGCTCTTTTAAGCTTTCCATTCTGCAAATCACTCAGCTCGCTGACTTTTCAACTTAGTAAAGAAAACATCATGCTTTTCCACAGGGTGGAAAAAGAGCTGGGAACAAAAAGCTTATGCAAAATCTAATTGGCAGTGGGGAAGATGATCAGATTTATGAAAAAAAAAAAAAAAAAGTTTGTCTAGCAACCCTTCCTGCTCTGTTGACAGGAAAGTTTAAAAAAATAAATAAAATTCTGCTGAATTACTTATGTCCCAAACTCCTGGCCTTCCTAATGGCAGTGATGCAGGTATAGGGGCCTTGAGAAGAAGCTGGGATCCTTCTGCTGTTTAAAGAGCATGTATCAGGTAAAACTTTACAGGAAGGGCTGTTAAGCACTGGAATGGGCTCCCCAGGGAGGTGGTTAAGTCACCATCCCTGGATGTGTTTAAAAACCATTTGGATGTGGTGCTCAGGGATGTGATTTAGCTGTTAGAGTTAGGGTGGGATGGTTAGGTTGTGGTTGGACTCGATGATCTTTAAAGTCTTGTCCAACCCGAGCAATTCTGTGATTCTATTTATGAGCATTGTGCAGCTGCGTTTTCCAGCCTCTTTGGTTAATGAGACGATTTCTAATGACAGATCCCTGAGGTCTGTCAAACCTCGCTGCGCTGCTCTACCATATGGAAAAGCACAATCAAATGTATTGAAAGCAATTAAGTTGGCTTTTAGAAATACAATAAGAAACCACTGGCAATTAAAGACTGGGAATTTTCCACATGGAAAAGAAGCAGTTTTTTGTTTTTCCATAAACTCACTGAAATTTTGCAAAGACCTTAAATTTCACAGTGCTCTGGGAGAGTTCAGCTGCAATGTTCTGTTTAATTCTCAAAAACCAACCTGAAAATGGGAAATGAAAATGTTTTTGTTTTCATAACAGAACTCTGCAAACATCATCTGCTCTCTCCCCCTCAACTCTGTGGGACAAGTTTCACTTCTTCTAATAAAGTACATGGATTTCCACCAAACCCTATCAAGAAAATGACTTTGCAATGAGCTGACATTGGTTGTTATCCTACACCTTGCCACATTTTATTAACTTGGCTTTTAACAGATGGCTTTTAATGAATAATTGCACAGTAATGAAGAAAATATCTTGCTCTTAAATAAAGCTGTATGCAGATTTACTAATCAATTTAGATACTGTATCTCATTTGCTTACGGTACACCTCCTGCTTGGAGTATAATTATCCAACTTTGTGTCTGCATTTAACTGCCTGAATTGAGAGAAATAAAAGTAGGTAGAAGTAATTAATTGTCAATGTTACCCACCAGCTTCTATTGAAGGCTTCATCAGCATGGAGCTGATGAGCTCTGAATACTTCAGGCTTTCAGAGATATTGAAGATATTACTTGTGAACGTTTTTCTCCTTTGTGGATACAGCATCGCACTGTACATAACCTGCACCATGCAGTAAAGATCTCTTGAAGCATGCAGTTCTTCCTGAAGTATCACTGTCCTTTTTTGCTAAAGCACTGCAGTGGATGGAAGGAAAAAACAGGCTTTCAACTCTCTTTGAAGTATGACGTGCACTACAGCACTGTGTATTTATTAAGATGATGAGTCTGGTCCAGCTGCCCTTCAAGCCCAGGGAAAGCACTGCCAAGCCTCATGGGCTTCCTGAATTCGGGACAACTCACCACCAACTCTGTTTTCTTCTTCCATCGAGAGCCTTTCAGTCCATTCATAACTCCTCTGCTCCTTTGCTTGGGTTTCCCATAACACTTTGATTCATTCCTCATTCTCACACACATTCCTCTTCATGACTGAGCTTTTAATTTGTAAATCAGAACCAGCAAATCCCAGAAATACAGTAATTTACCACAGAGCTCTCCGTGAAGCAGTCACAAATTAGCTGTACTAATGGCGTCTAACTGGTTTGATGCTGATGAAGCAACAGCAAGACCCAGCAGTGGGGTGATCAGCTGCAAGCAATGCTGGTTTTGTGGGGCTCTTCAGAATGATGGGATTTCACAGTCCTTGCGTGGCTTTTTGTCTCCATTTCTGTCACTGACAATTTTCCATTCTTCTCAGTTTTTTCCCTTTTTTTTAAATGAGCTCCTATAAAGAACTCTGTTTTGCTTGGGTTTGCGTGCAGGGGGAAGCCTCCTATTTAAAAGCAGACACCCTGGGGCACTGCTTGGTGTCATTTTATTTTATTTTTTCTTTATTTTGCTTATCGAGGCTTCTATACTCTGAAAGATTGTTATGTGAAAGCTTTTAGATCCAGCACAACTCATCTTAACCACCCTTAGGGTCTGGCATTTTGTATATACTCTCCAGGTATTCATCATCCCTAGGAGCAAACTGCAGAGGAATTTAGGACTAAAAACTAGGTCATTTCAGTGATGTATGCAAAAATTTTAGGCTGATGAGTGCAATTTCAGTGCCTAATTTCTTCTAATACTTGAGGTGGTTTGGAAGGACTGACAGCTCTTCTTTTAGAAGTGTTATTGTGGGTGATCTGATGGACAATTAGAATAAAAGTTTTAACTGCTTGGGGTTGGGTTTTTTTCCAGCTTATATGAAAATAACAAAGAAAAAGAGCATGCACTGCTGCTGTCCTATGGTGTGTTGCTGATATTCTGCCTCAAAGGACACTTTAAAAAGGCCATTTAGCACATCTGATAAGTTAAGCTGAATGAATGTCTGTATCAAGAAACCCAGCCAACACCAATCTTGTGTACAAACTGCCATAAACCTGCTCCTGCTTATAACATGCATTAGAAAAAAACCTCCTTCCACACGAGAAGAGCAATTGCCTCTTGTTGACATAAATCATGAGAGAACCTGGTGAAGCTTACAGCATAGGTATGAAACAGAACTGAGATCAGCATCTTCATAACAGGTCATTGCCAAGAAGTGGTGTTAGGAAAACTCTGCCTTGCATGCAGTATTTCATGCTCTGCTATAAAATGATAAAGCAGAGCAAAGGACAAGTGTTTTGTGCCATCAAATAAGATAACTGGCGGCACAATCAAAATGCATGCATGCAGTATAAATATACGATGTGCTGAGTAGGAATACCTTTTTTTTTTTTTTTTTTTTTTTTTTTTTACTTGCTAGTTTCTACCTGTGGCTGAAAACGTGCTCAGCACGAGGTAGGGGGAAACCTGGACAGAAAGGCAGAGACCCAGATTGATCCAGACAGGTTCCAGAACAGAAACTGGAGGGACGAATGGTAATTGCAAGTGGTAAATCCCCTGCCTGCCTGTTGCTCCAGCTGCCCTTTAGGTGACAAGTCACTGCAGGGAGGAGATCTAACTACTGGCAGTGTTTGGCCCCTGGGGAGCAACTTCTGGAAACTGGAAAATGTCAACAAGTGCGATGGATCTGTTAACCCTGCTGTGGGTGGGAGGACTGCTAATCTCTGATGGAAAGCAGGGAACCTCTTAGCTAAAGATTTTGAAGGTTTGCTGAAGGTCCTTCTGTCAGACCCAGAGCCTTCCCTCTGTGATGTGACCCTGCTGGCATGGGGCAGATCCAGCCCCCAGCCTGGATCACACCTGAGCTCTGCATTGAGCTGCTAGTACTGGCATGGAAAAGCCCTTTCTGACAGTGTGGAAATAGGCATGTTTTACTCAGTGCATCAGCTCCCAGGTGCGCTCAGCTTAAGCTCAGTGCTTCATTAGCAATACCCCAGCTAGAGCTAAGCACTGTTATCCTTGCCCATCCCTGGGTACCACCCCTGGAGCACTGTCCTGCACACTTTATGGCAAAGCACCCAACATCTACAAGTCTGCAGTGGGAAGAGCTCTGAAAAAGTCAAAGGAATGGAGCAGAAAGTTTGGAGGAGTGCATTAGTCAGCTCCACGGTAGGTTGCATTGCTTTAAATCCAGGGTGGAAACTTCAGCACAAGGCTGATTTTGTTCTCAAGCTGCTCTTATTTGCAAACATTTTACACAGGCAGGCTACTATTTTAAAGCTTTCCATAATAACTTCATCATACATGCTACGGAAGAGTGAGATGGCCCAAAGATGCAGTGAATCATTTCATCTTAGCAGCAAGCAGTGCGAAGTATGTACAACAATGTGGAGTATTACAACACTGCTGTCTATCATGGGCTTGATCCAGGACGAGATCTTTTGGGAAATCATGCTAACAGTGAGGAAGCTGCCGAGTTAGATGAAGGGCTTATTTCTGGCTTCCGTGAAGAGCTCAGGGAATCAGAAACAAATCCTGCTGAAATGGATTTGGTGTGTCTTAAGCCCTAGCACAATTCCCAGCGTAGGCAAAGAGAGTGATGATAGATTTCTATGCTTGAGACATGCCTACAGATTGAGGTTGGTCTCACTGCAGTTCCACTGAGAAACCCCACCGCACTGAGCTCTGTGGGCATCGCTGCTGATGCTGATAATCCACAGGTGGTCCTCAGCTTCACGTCATGCAGAGAGAGCACTTCCGGATGGAAAGGATGTTGGAGATAGCAGCATCTCTCCTTCACTCAGCCCCTTAGTTGGGGAGATTAATATCTCAAAGATTATGAAGGAGGGCCTCTCTTGGGGCTGCTGGCAGTGGTGTGGGGCATGTGGAAGGGCAGCAGAGCCCCACGGGGCATAGAATGGAGACAGCCACGAGGGCCTGCAACAGCACATTTTGGGCACTGGCTTTGCTGCTGTAGTTGAAAATTGTACTGATGAAAAAAAAAAAAACGGTGATCTTTTGCAAGGAGTAGCCTCTTGCTGAGTTACCAAGGAAATGCCAACACCCTGAGAATCACTGTGGCAGCGAGGCATCGCAGTGTGACACTCACGGTCCCTTTCGACAGCAGCTGCCGATGTGCAGGGAAGAAAATAGCAGCAGCCTTGGCACCCCGCTGCCATGCCCTGCCCTCCCAGCCTTGCTGGCTGCTCAAGGAGGCCGCAGAGATGCAGGGTTATTTCCATTTCTTTGAGCAGCTATCGAATGAGTCGGGTTTACCGTGCTGAGAAAGACCATAAATAAAACCAAGAAGAAACTGAAACCAACCAAAGTGGGAATACAACCCATACAAAAGCACACATATGTTTTGTAAATCCATTGCAGCGCTGAAGTTTATGGCAGCGTGGCAATGCTGTCAGATCTTTAAGAATATGCTATGCCAGCTGTTTCGGGACCATATCCCAGCATTATTACTTAATAAGCTCCACCAGCCTGAGTACAGAAATAAATAAACCACTAGGTTAAGTGCAAAAACAATTGCACTAAAAGGATGTGCTCTACTTGCTCTGCTCAGGTATTGCTAGTAATAGAAGTATCCTAAAATGACTCAGACTGTAACGGAAGGGCTGAATGCCTGAGTGCACAGCACAGAGGAAAATGCAGTCCTACAGACACTGAAATCATGTCCCTTCACATTAGCTTAGATAAATAAGCAAATGCCACATATCCCGGGTACATCCAGCCCAAGCAGCAGGGTTGTAATGGTATCTCTGCTGCTGTTTGCCTGACTGTATTTGAGAAGGCAGGATCCCCTTGGAAAAATAACCTCCGTGCACAACAGGCACAATATTTATTCATCAGAAAATGTGTGTTTAACAAGCTCTGCTGGCTGCTCTCTGCTCTGGCAGCTACAGGAAAACCTCTCTATGCCTTGAGCTCTGCTTCCCCAGCGGTCTGGGGATGCCATCCGCTCCTTCGCCTCTGCTGGCTGTTTTCCACTTATTTGCTTACTCTTTTCCATCCCAGTTGGCTCTGCATAGCCTGGAGGGAGTGAACTAGATTCTCTTTCTGGGGCATCATCAAAGGAAATGTTTACCGAATTGCAGGCAGTTGCATCTACATAAATCTGGTAGCGACACATGGGGAGAGGGCAGCAGCCCATAGAGATGTTATGTTTCCTGCTAGCACAGGAAGGAAAGCATAAAGTACGCCCACCCCAAGGCCAGGATGGGCAGCACTCGAAGCTTGCCATTAAACAACCCTTTCTGTCTGCTTGGCAAACAAAAGCATTTAAGCTAAGACCACTGGGAATTAGTTATCCCAATATATCCTTTAAACTATGCTTTGAAACAGTCTTCTGAAACAATCTTCCACCTTCCTCCATCAGCTGCAAATTACCAACAGCCGCCATACCAAATAGAAGTTTGTAGCTCCTCGGATCAAATGTGTCAGCCAGAATATTAACATAATCAAATTAACATGCATTTAGCATGCGTATTTCTTGAGGCAGAAGTGTTGTTTCCTGTTCCATAAGGCACCAAATTCACTCCCAGCCATTAGACTGTACTGACAGAAATAAAACTTTCTTTCACATCTAGCTCCTTGACTTGCAAGTGCAGTTTTCCAGACAAACTCTCATTTTGAGGTGTCACGCATAGCAACACTGCACTCAAATGTCACGCTGTGCAATGGCAGGCTGCATCAGTGTGCAACCACTTCCTCTTTCCTTCCACCGCATCGAAGTGATTTCTTACATATGCACTCATTAGATTTAATCAGAATTTTAATGATTTTGCCTTTGTAAAATGCTTGTTTCTTTCCTCTGTCTCTGACCAGACAGATCCCGTGCTGGCTCTCAACAATCTGCCCCCAAAATACCACCAGTCTTCTCATCAGCAAACACTGGTTTGTTCTTCGAATAAACCCTCTAATAGGTAAGGCATCAAGACCTGACACATAGTTTACTGAAGCTCTGAGGTTGTGGATGCCCCATCCCTGGAAGCATTCAAGGCCAGGCTGGATGTGGCTCTGGGCAACCTGGTCTGGTGGTTGGCAATTCTGCGCATAGCAGGGGGCTGAAACTAGATGGTCATTGTGGTCCTTTTCACTCCAGGCCATTCTATGATTCTACGATTCTACAATTCTATAATTCTATGATTCTACAATTTTACTGGAATCGGTTGCGTTAGCCAGCGGATCACAGTTGACCACACTGCTGAGGATTAACACAGAGAGGCACAAAGAGCTATATTCATTGCATGATTTATGGACACCCTCATGCTGTGAAGCTGCAGGACAGTCTCTTTGGAGATGACTCTATACTACTGATGTACTTGCAGATTTTTTTTTCTATGTTCCTATCGTATCGTCCTTTTTCATTTCATATCCTGTTTCCTATTTTATGTCCTCACTTTTCTGATTATCTTACATACTTATCCTATATCATCTCCAATAACATTACGTAGTTTCCACTTCCTTAATCTTTATTCTTACGCTAAAAGTGTATGAAAAGCTAATTATTCACCTAAGCTCGTCATTTATTGCTCTTTTCTGTATCTTCCCTCTACAATGGGACAGTTTGCACTTATGCCCTTAATATCATCTCCTTAAGATACCACCAGAATCCTTCATTCACTTTTTCCCCTTCAGAAGGATCTTGGAGCATAGCTTATCTATTCTGAGTTTATTACCATCTGCCTTCCTAAAACAGATGATATTTGTTCCATTATTCTTCCTTGCCACTAGGCCTGTGGAATCTGTCAATACATGGTGATTCACAGCAGATTACTTTCAGCTTGTTTCTCTCAACTAATTCTTTTCTCCTGCCAGGATCACAGAATCACAGAATCAGCAAGATTGGAAAAGACCTGCAAGATCATCCAGTCCAACCATCCACCTATCAGCTATAGTTCTCACTGAACCATGTCCCTCAACACAACGTCCAAACGTTCCTTGAACACCTCCAGGGTCGCTGACTCCACCACCTCCCTGGGCAGCCCACTCCAGCTACCTGACCACTCCTTCAGAGTAGGAATATTTCCTAACATCCAGCCTGAATCTCCCCTGGCACAGATTGAGGCCATTCCCTCTAGTCCTATCAGCAGTTACACAAGAATAGAGGCCGACCCCAGCTCACTACAACCTCCCTTCAGGGATCTCATTCAGAAGCCAGAATTTACCTCTCTCCTTACTTCTCCCCACTTGCCTTTTTTGTGATTGACAGAAAACATCTCAGAAAGACTCTCAGATTAATTCAGAGATCATTCCCTAAAATATCCCTGGTGCCCACAGGGTTCCTGCAAGTTACGGGCACGCCACCAGCATAGCCCATCCATGCAGGCATGTGTGAGGTACCTGAGGACCAAGCAGTCAAATCCTCTCATGAGCGAATAGGTGGGAAAAACATGGTGGTGAATCTGGCAGAAAAGGAGGCAGGTGAGCATACATCATGGTAACTGAAGCTCTTAGATGAGGGAAAGGAGTTTTAGGAAACAGACTCTGGGCTTTGCTAGGATTTATGGTTCCACAGGGCATGTTTAAGACACAGGAGTCTTCCTCCCTTTCACCTGGTAAAACCCAACTATTGGCTCTCTCTCTCAGCAAGAAGCCCATTGGTCCTTGACTATGCAAGAAGGTTTATTTTGCTTCTCACTCAGCTGGGGAGTAAGCATTGAAAAGGGCTTAGCTCTACAACACAGTTCCTCTCACCAGTATTCTTACAGCCATCTTTCCTTTTTGTTTTATTTATTGATATTATGCGGGCTTTATTTCACATACGCTTTACTGGAAAAGCAGCGCTGCTAACCAAAGGGCTGTTTTCACTTTTACTGGAAAGGCTTTTCTGAATATTAGCTTTGGATTGGCAAATTTTCAGTAATTTGTACTCTCAGAAATACATCGGTATGAAAATTGGATTTGGGCAATGGGCAATCCCTGAGCTACTTTACTTTCAATGTAATAACTTTAGCTAGATGTTAAGCATATATCATGCTTCCATCTATTGCTTTTCTGCTCTGCATCTGCTGTACATGTAGGGTCTGAGTCTTTTAGCCCTTATCTACACAGGTAATACCTGACAATAGGAAAATGCCATCACTCTGATTTGTGGAGCTTGACAAAGAGAGATAACAGTTCAAGCTTCTATTAAGAGATTGTTGTGAAAATTAAGGCGTAATTAAATTGTGAGCATACCACAGGCTAATCCTAAGTGGTTTGTAAAGCACCCCAATTTCAATGGCATGTTTCTTTGGTCATTGGACAGGCAGTTTAGTAATACTAACAGCGAAGTAGCTTTTGTTAGGACTTGAAGCAGTGCTTAGGAAGTGGGAAGGGTTGTGGACCATCCATCCGCTCTCACGGCTGGCAGCATAGATGGTACCCATCAGGGTAAAGGTGACCGTTTCCTAATGTCTTGCACCAAGATAGTTTCCTGGAAATTTCTGCATTTTAGTTTGAGTCCGCTGCCTCTTGTTTTGTTGTCAGGCACCACAGAAAACAGCCTGGCTCTGTCCCGTTGGCACTCTCCCTTAGGGTATTTCTACACACTAATAAGATCCCTTCTTGGTCTTCTCCAGGCTAAACAGGCCCAGCTCTCTTAGCCTTTCCTCACAGAAGAGATGTTCCAGATCCTTAATCATCTTTGTAGACCTTCACTGGATTCACTTGAGGAGCTCCGTGTCTTTCTTGTACCGGGGAGCCCAGAACGGCACACAGTACTCCTGACTGGCCTCAACAGAGCAGAGTAGAGGTAAAGCAAAGGATAGCTTTCCTTGACCTGCAGACAACAGGATTCCTTTCTGATGCTGCCCAGGATACCATTGGCCTTCTTGGCCATCTGGGCACACTGCTGCCTCAAGATCAGCTCACAGTCCACCAGGGCTCCCAGGACTTTCTTTGCAGACCTGCTTTCCAGTAGGTCAGCACGGGGCTATTCCTGCACAGATGCAGGACCCTGCACTTGCCCTTGTTGAACTTCACAATGTCCACCTCTCTAGCTGGTTGAGGTCTCTGAATGGCAGCCACTCTTCTATTTGGTATTGTCAGAAGAAGGATTAAAAGTTTCATTTTGAAAGCAAATGTAGCAGATGATATGCACACGTGTCTGTGAGTTTAAACGGGAGGTCATCAGTTTAAGAAATAAACACTTTTAAAACAGCATTAAATGTTATTGTTGTTTATCCAAGCAGGGAAAAAAAAAATCTTTTTTATCAAGCCTTGCAATGCAAAATCTGTTTCTAAAGGCAATTAAGAAATCCCTGCGATCGGCAGAAATTCGTGCCTGCCTGAGGCCAGGCTCTCTCGGATGTAAACAGCAAGCAAATTGGATTAGTAACTGCAGCTCTGGAGCTCCCTTTTGCATTGCTTTCCTCATCCCTAGGCCTGGTCTGTCACTTCTGTGGCCCTAAGGAGGAACTTGCATAATCTAGGTAGTCATAAATCTAAGCAGATGCCAACTGTGCTCACCTGCTGTATGGCGAGTCGATGTACTTATTAACTCCTCTAATCTGCCTAATTACTCTGACCAGCGAGTTCTTTATCAACTTGCAGGCCAGATTGTGATGCCCTGGGCAGACTAAGTGACTATAATGAGCAAGCTCAGAGGTACATACCATATAATGTTTTTCTTTCCTTCTTTCTGTCATTGAACCCCAGATATGTATCTCTTAAAAGTATCAAGATACACATGGAGGATGGTTTTGGATTAAAATTTAAAAAGGTAGAGAAGCAACAGTGGCTGTTGATTTCAAGACATAAAAGGAGGAACTGATGTACAACTCAATTTATCCATTCCCGTATCACCAAAGCTAGCTAGGCCTAGAACGAAGCACATCACAATTCCCATGCCGTGACTCAAGGGAAGATAATCAGGGAGATATTCCCCTGTTCTACCTGCATTTCCTTAAGAGAATAATTTACATTTACAGCCAGCTGAAGAAAAGGAAATTGCTGTCGATGAAAATGCTCTCAGTCGTGACACTCCCTCTGAAGTCGCTTATCTCACTGTGGGTGTTAAAGTCATATAGCTGAAGGATCTGAGACAGATCTTTGTGTTACTAGCAGTACTGAGCTAGTTTCTTCCTGAAGATTAGTTGGAGCATCTTGCAAATCTTCCCTCAGGAAATATTTGTCCAAAGGAAAACAAAGGTAACCATGTTCATTTCTGTGGTGCAGCTCTTCCTCTAAAAGAAGATGCTTACAACTAATATAATTCAAGCACTTCCAAGCCCTCTGAAATCCCTGCTTTATCCATCTGCATAAAGCCTTGCTACTTGCAGTATTTCGCAAGAGCTCTGAAGACCTGATTTTGCATACTCCAATTAATGTTAATCTAGAGAGATAGAAAATATAAACAGTCTTTCTAAATTAACACCCATATTTCTGAGCAAGCTTTTAATCAAAGAAGACAGCATGACACCTCCAGAGGCTTGTGTGCCATTGTGTTGCCAATAACATTATCGTTTTCTATTTGAAATATATTTCCTTCCTCCATTCTCAGGGTGTTCTCAGTTCCTTAGAAATTGCTTCCAATTATTAGTTTTGTCTGTGGTTGGTCTTCAGTTTTGGAGACTGATTTAGATGTGGAATGTGTTTTTATCACATACATGTATGTATCTTCAGTGCTGCAGTAAGTTATGTTTATTGAGTGACTTTATTGTGTATTTCTGGAGCAAAATGCAAGCATGAGTGCCTGTGAAGCGTTAAAGAGCCAGTCGTATTCTGGGAAGCAGGAGGCCCTCCAGGCCATCACATCAGGCTCTAGACATACATGTGAGCCCTAGAGGCACCCACTGCAGCATGTGCGTGGTGGCTCAGAAGGGGCTCTCACAGGCTCTTCCAAAAGGTGTTGCAAACTCTTTCCCAGAAGCTCCCCCAAGATTTTCTCCTTCTGCCTGTGACAAATCACATATCCCTGGGGTGTATATGACAGCAGACACGATGGGTGTAGATGAGCTGTTTTGTTTCTCATTAGAACTAAACTTCTGCATCAACAAAAACAGAAGCAGTACCGTTAAATATATCATTCCTTGTAACTTCAGCCCAACGGCCCTTTCAATGGAAGAAATATTTTCCCAGATGTTTTGTATTCCCAGAAAGCTGTGGGACATCAGACAGACTCTCAGGGGACGCAGATTCTACTGTGGGAACAACAGAAATTAAATCTTCATCCTACTAGGTATCTTCAACTTTGAGAAATTCCTGGCTCAGAAGAGTTTTCAATCTATTTAGGGGCACAGATGAATATTTTTGATGAAACCTTGGCCAAAAAATCAGTCTTTAGCCTTAGCTCAGAATAAGCTACAAACACCTGGTTCTGTATTATGGAGTTCCACCAAGAGCTTTGACTGTTGTTTCTTCCCAGCCTTGCTTCTGTTTCATGCGGACATTTTTGACACAGCGGTCCTCAGCGTGCTTGAGAGATAGCACTGGAATACTTAATTTTCCTTCTCTGTACGTATGCACATTCACACATTCACACATTCCATGATGCTGTGACTCACGGGGACCGCTGAACCCCAGCCCCTGTGCCTCGTCACCAGCAACACCACACTCCATTGCTAAAAGTCCCTTGGGCTCTGCCGTGAGCTCTGAGTGAGATTGAGATGTTGGAACAGTCGTGGGTTGGGTGTCGGGTTTTTTTTGTTGCTTGTGTTGTTTTTGCAAAATTAGAGATTAGTGTAAGCCCTGCTAGTGGCAGTGGCGGGGGGAGACCTCATGCAGGGCTGAGAGGCATCCCAGGCACTTCTGTCTTCTCTCTTGCTGGGGTGATGGACCTCAGGAACGAGGCATCCTGGCCCCAGTGAGAAGCGAATGAGCAGCAGGACCTGTTCCTACCTCCCGTCCCGGCTCCTCGTGGGGCTCCTCCATCTCTCTGGGGGTGGGAGCGGTGGGAGGGTCACTGAGATCCCCAGGAAGAGCCGTGCTGGAAGTGACAGGGAGCTCCTCCTCAGCGGGACATGCGGGGCTGCCCGTTGTCTGGGGCTTGGGGTGCCAGTGCCCTGCAGGGAGGCTGTCAGGCTGCTCTCAGCTATGGACTCTGACAGAAGTGTGACGACTCCAGCTAGAGAGCCATCTGCCCTCACCAAAAATCTGACGGAACTCATAAGCCTCCCACAGAGCAGGCAGCTGAGTTTTCTCCAGGTCCACTGGAGGATGCAGCGGAGGCAGAATGCATGGTTGCAGGGAAGCACTTAGGCCACGTCAGCTCTCACATCAAGGCAGATGGGACATGAGCACACGTCTTCCATCACCATGTTTTTTACATGCAACGGGCTGGGTGGAGCTGAAGATGAAGAGCTGCTCCCCTTGCTGTCACTGTTGCAGCAGGTGCAGGGCACTACCCAACAAGGAGAGGCCAGTCGCTGTCCCAGAGGGTGGGCAGCAGCAACATCCCAGTCCCTCAGCAGGAAACCCTCCCAGCCTCACAGCTGGTACGTTTGATGCTCAGCACAGGATGAGGCTGAGTGAGCAAATTAGGATGAAGCTTCATCCTAATTCATCCCATATTTCAAAACCCAGCATTATTTCTAGGCTCTTAAATACCACGTCTCAGCCAAGGCCCTGCTCTAAGCTGCAACAATCCCTTGGTTGAGCTTCGATTAGAGCTTTCCAAAATGTCTCCATTCTCAAGTGACACACAAGACACACACATTCACTGTATAATGTGAAAGTTACGGGATTACTGATCCTTTAAAAAAACGTGTTTCAAATAAAATAGAGATTTAAAATTAGCTCAATTATACCTGATTTTTGATGTCTTTCATATTTTGTTTCACTTTATAAGAAGTCCTGACAACAGCTTTCATTCTGTAGATGATTTGCAGCCATACACCCACAGTGACTGCTGTGTTCCTGGGGTTACAGTCACTTAGGATTTTTTGTCTGCTATTTACTGCTTCTGTGCAATTATTTCTTCTGTGCAAGAGAATATAACCGTATGAATGTTCCTCTGATTATTTGTGACGGCTGAAATATACTAAAGGGGATTTCTCAGCATTAGGAAATTCTGCAGTAACACGCAGCAGAAAGGAAGGGCAGAGGATTTAAGTCTCTATGAAGCGAGCAGCCAAGGTCATTAATATGTACCCACCTAGAGATTTGGACCACTGAGAAAGAGCAGGGGTGTAAAGCTGAAATAACCCAGATCTCACATTTAGACTCTGGAAGCAGTCTGGAGGCTTTGCTTGGGAATTCAGCTTCAGAGGCAGCTGTTGGCATGGGCTGTAGGACAGACAGCACATACACTGACCGTGCAGTATGGGCTGACAACCGCACCACGAACCCACAGCACGCCAACCAACCAACACCACAGACCGCACTTTTTCCTGCCCTCTGGACACGGTGTGAGCGCATTAATGTGGTAACAGTATATCCTTCAAATTTGACCTCCTCACTTTCCAGAACCGCTTATGAATACAATTTTTGGTTTTCTTCTTTACTCAAACTTGCTAATGCACTTCTTCCAGCAAGTATTCAGAATCTATTCTTGCACGCTCATGAAAGTCAAGTCATACCTTGCTTGTCTTCTCCTCGACCACCCTTATGAGAAATCATTTGAGCCGAGAATTTCAAAAATAAAAAATAGGGATTCCATTCTAGCAGAATGCATGCAAATCAGGCCCTTATCAGAATAGCAACATTTGCTATTTTTAGATTTTTTCTTCTTTTTTTCCCCCTGGCAATAGCTGACCAAAGCAAACGAGCATACGTTCCTATTACTCACAGGCTTTCAGTCAAGTCGCTGGTAGCATATGATGCAACATAACATGAGTAGGAGCAGCAGAATCTTTCCCCTAAGCGATTCTTTGCACCAAACAGCTTCCCAATGAAACAGTTTGCCACGACTTCATGTTTTTATAGGTTTTTTTTTAATTAGTTCAGCTGTTAAACTTAACAACAAGCTGTCAAGATTGGTCCAGAAATTTAAGACTGGTTCAGACGCACCTTGAGCTCTGGCTATAAAAATAAGCCTCCAGCATCAGCCAATAAAACAGCAGCGGCTTCAGCGAGTTTCCAGAGGGCTAAGAAAAGGAATACCCACCCTGAATATCTGAAACATCAGTTAAAATCTCTGTTTGAAGGCAGCTGATGAGAAAGACAGGAAGAGTCCTGCTGACAGACTTCACTTCTGAGCGGTGGAAAAGAAGAGAATACAGTGTGCCACGGAAAAATATCTGGGCAGGCAGGAATAGGCTTGTGAAAAACGTGCTTGTGCAAACATACTCGAGTGAAGAACCTCATGGAGATGGAGATCTGAGCCCACCAACGGATATAATATTACATCTTAGTGTCTGATACCCTCCAGAGGAGACCTTTGTGTGTATCCTACTTCAAGGCCAATAAACAGCGTGTCACTGCTTTTCTCCCCAGCTGCCCCACAGATGTTTATGGGAAGGCTAGTAGGTATAGTATTTGTATTCTTTAGATGTAGGATTGCTCCAAAACGTACACAACCGTTTAGTCAGACCTGACATCATAATACCATGCTTCTCTTGTAGCCTGCTAAGTTATTTAAGTTTAGAATGCACTGTAAATCACACACACACAAAAAAAAGGATTTACACAATGATTATGTTTCCTGTGAAAGACCCGAGTGGGAAATCACAGTCTTGAATACAAAAGATCAAATCTAAACTGCACATCAGCCAGTGCAGCCCAGCTCATGTATTTTGCTTTGCATCCTAGTATGTTGGTTCCTGGACTGAAGGATGTTTATGTGAGTAAGTAGCATGGAGAAAAAGCGTAGCTTTTGAGGAATGGATGCTAGATGCCAGTAAGTAAGGAAACAAAATGAGAACTGAAGTCATTTTTTGAAAAGCATTGGGAACGGACTTTAATAAAAATAGCAAAGACTTGTTCTGACAGGTAGCTATCAAAAGCAAAGAAAATGAATTATTATGCAGAAAGGGTATTTTACAGGCAGAAGGATAAGTTGCATAAAGTTCTGCTTCTTTTTTTTTTTTTTTTTTTTTTTTCAGAGTGAGGAGGACAACAAGTACCACAGAAGAAATAACTGAACGAAGTGCACGAGGATAAGAAAATGGAAATCGCTGCATCGAACCGCTCCAGAAATGCAAATTGTTGTGAAGCAATTTGCATTAGCAAAAGCCAGAGAAACTGGCCATGTGAAATGACATCTGACACCAATCATTTCTAAGCAACGTATCAAATCAGAGGTGGATAACTGCTGATGGGAAAATAGCAAGCACCGAATAACAAGCAAAGGAGAAGCAGTGAACTTAATGCTTAATGGAGAGGTACTGGAAGAAAAACATGACACTGATGTACAGTCCCTTACGCAGACAAAAATCCAGTCATAGATTTTATTGACGTCTGCAGAGGAAACGCTGAGTCACAGCTTGAAGCAGTGTTTGAGCACCTGGTGGAAGGCAGGGCCAACCCAGGGCAGCTCAGGTGCATGCAATGCAGCTGAGTGATCAGAAGAGGTGGAGCCAGGATCCACCCCTTCCCTGGCCTCATTTAAGGGCTGGTGGTGGAAGAGAAGGGCTCTCATCTTAGAGATGTCTACGTTCCTGAGGATTTTACAGGTCTTTTAAAGGTAAGAAATTTCTTTCTTTTCTGCACCCACTGCTGTTGCACCTGAGCATGTTCTCTGTTGCTGCTGCGTTATTGCCCCCAGCTATGAAGCATTTTGAAGTCCAGCAGCGCTCTCCTATGCGCTGCAGAAGTCCCCTCATGGTTATAAGCGTAAGCTGCAAATCCAGATCAGGGCACAGCTGCGAAGAGATGGCTTTCACAGCCATGTAATAATGCATATATAGTTACATACAGCCATGCCATCAAATCCATAGCTGACAGTAGTGCCTTTGTTGAAAAATTGAGCAAGTTTTCAGCTACAAAACACTATCAAATTGTGTTTTTGTGCTCTTTGTATCTGCTGTAGTTTCTGTAGAAATAAATAGGAGACATTACTTCCAGAGTAATCTATTCAACTATATGGGAAGATGGAAGTAAATGGAGTCACAGGGTGAGATGTTACTCATCGTGGCTGTTGCAAATGATTTCTCGAGAGGCTATAATTTCGTTGATGAACTTGCTCATTGTAACTCATTTTGCACAACAGTCATGCTCATAATTCATTCTAAAGATATCTGTAGTTCCATGGTTTGCACTAGGTCCTGGCTAGCCGTCCTCCAGGGGGTAACGTGTCCTGTGGGGCTCTCTCAGCACTGCATAATGCTGTGCTTAGGGATATCAGCTTATCCAAGAGAAATATCTTCTTTCAGAAGATGCTGTAGTCTGGATTTAGCACTGAAGGATCGGTTACCCAAACAAGACCTGAACCAGTGGTGTGACCCGGGACTGAGGCAGAGTGTCCAGCATGCTCTGGCAGTGCCTTACAGTGCACGTGCACTCAGTTCAGCAGAGAAATAGATGCTGGGAAGCTGGGGCAGTTGCAGCTGTCCCTCCGTATGCTCACAGATACCTAGATACCTTTTCAGTCACAAGCTGAGGGTCTTCATCTCACAACTGTATATTTGGATGTCAAACCTCACCTAAATCCTTCTTTTGTTAATTTAATCCCTTACTGAGTCTAGTTCTCTGCCTCTCTGTGCTTTACTTCACTGTAAGGCATTACTGTCTTGAGGGTTCAAGCATCTGGGAAGAGAGTACCAGCTAGCTTCAATTGGCAGTAAGAACGATACAGCAAAGCCACGAGATGAGTCCGGGGCTCTCTGATGCAAGCCCATGCAGCAAGAGTGGGTCAGAACCACTGTGCTGTAGAGGTATAAAACATTATCAAAAAATTACTTTCCCAACAGTAGCTTGCAAACAGTACAAACATGTCATTCAGTGGCTCTTCTAATTGCTTTCTATTGGCATGTTTGATGGCTGAGAAATTTTGCTTACTAATCTCCCACTCGAACACGAGAAAGGAAAGCAGGTAAGAGTGAGCATTTGGGACAGACCCACATCAGGAGACAGGCTTGTTTAAGAGTATTAAAATCACTGTTATGTCAATGTAACTAGACAGGCAGTATGCAGTCCCTGGCTATTTATATCTCACAAATAAGGCGAGCAGACAGCTAATATAGCCGCGGGCCGGCAGAAACAGAGCAGTGCGGTTTATTAACAAGCCTAGGTGGACGTGGCACTTGATACATCCGTGTGTGAATTGATTTTTATCATTTACATGTTCAAAAAGGTCACGGAAGCTTTAAGTATGAAATGGAAATAAAATTAAACCTTGCTGAAGATAGCAGGATCCCTCAGGCCCTTGGAGGCTGTCAGCACCTTAAACAGCAGTTGTAGAGAGAAGTGGACTGAACCACTGGGGACCTCGGACCACAGGAAAAAACAACAGTGCCATCTTTCCAATGTTAGAGAAAGTAACAGTCATTTAAAAACAGAGGGCAGTTATCAAGCAATAGGGAAAAGTAGCCACCTTCATACAAACTTCCGTATGTAGACTTTCTGGCATATGAATTGAAACACCGTTCAACCTAACATATTGCAATTAAAAATAACTATATTGGATAGCGTTATATCAATTCCATTGACCTTTAGACCTCATCAACTGGCTAATTAGGCAGCAAGTAATTTAAGCTTGAGGAGAGATGTTAGCGGGCTTAATACACCTGCATATATACGTATGTTTGTATGCATATATATTAGCAGAGAAAGCTTTGAGCTGAGAAAATGAAATGAAAGAACTGGCCCTGCATCATCATATGTTACATATTGTGCTTTACCCTTTTCTCAATTGGAAATATTAGCCATGACATGCCATGTGCTTGCTGAAGCCTGAGAGAGGTCCCAGAAGCGTTGGCACGCTCATCTTGCATTCTCCAAATGGAAAGTGGCCATTCTTTTTCTGTTTTGTTGTATATAAAGAGCTATTAGCTGAAGACAAATACGTTGTTTTGGTGTTTAAAAAAAAAGTTTATAAAGAAGCCTGTGGTTTTTTTTTCTTTTTTTTTTTTTTTTAATAATTTCATTGAGAAACTAAACAGTTGTATAGGAGGTGTAACCAGTTCTAGTTCTCTCCTGCATGCTTACAACCTAGAAGTGTCCAGGAATGAGGGAGGGGAAAAAAGAGAAGCAGAAACTTCTCATTTCCTTCAAAGGCACAGCAGCAGCTGCAGTGTTGACTTGTGAATGGGTCTGGTGGGTGATTGCAAGTGTATGTGAACAGCTGGCCCACAGGGTGGGCAAGGATGAACTGTTTGGGCTGGGCTAAGGATCTGTCACAAAACAAGCATTTGGGACAGAACGGCAGGGTGTTAACCAACACTGAAAAGCACAGGGAAACTTTATTAAAGGATAAATAAAAAATAAATAAAAAGGAGCAGATTTTGACTTTTGCTCTGAATTAGTATTTTCTTTGTCATTTGAGATATTTTCCTCAGATGTTCATATGTGACATCAATGAGTACATTCTTTTCTCTTTTTAAGGCAATTTGATTCACTTTGCATAGAACAGCCTGGGTTGCAAAGGACCACAATGCTCATCTGCTTCCAACCTCCTGCTGTGGGCAGGGACACCAACCAGCAGACCAGGCTGCCCAGAGCCACAGCCAGCCTGGCCTGGAATGCCTGCAGGGATGGGGCATCCACATTATATCTCCAAGTTACAATTACATAGTACAAGTATAGCGTGTCTAAACCAACACAGCAAATGCTACCCTTTGCCTGTTTTGGGCATTCATCCCTCAATTGGCACTGAGATAATGGGTAACCACTAAGTAATAATAATACAGAGCTACTAAAGCTTAGAGGGACAGAGGGCTCTGCACCCAGTAGTGGCAAGTAGATGAAAAATCCTTGAGTCATTTTTGTGAAGCCTGTTTGTTTTTAAACCTATGGAAAGAAGCTCAGCAGCTGGCTACATTCAAGTAATTTTATTTGTTTTACCGTGTGTGAATGTACTGGGACAGAGCTCAACATTGTAAGAGCAATCAGCTATTACAGATCAGCATTACATGCTTTTCTTGTGTTAAAACTGAGAGCAACATCACCCTTAACAAACTTGTCTGCTAGTTAGTAAGAGAAAACCCGGAGAAAAGGAATATCTTCTGACAATCACGGCAACATGCACACCTTCATGCTTGAAGCTCCACCAAATTCAAGTAAGGCTGCTCTCCAGAAACTCATCTGCAACAACACAAGCACTGGAAAAGTACTGCAGTTTCATTTAGTGAGTCAAACGAGGCTGACACGCTGTGCAAATGAAGTAGATGACCTGTGAAAGTACTGGCTATTAACTTCAATCTCACTTTTTTCTTTTCTCTTTTTTAATACAGAGCATGCCATGCTAAATGGCCAGTGGCAGAAGTGGTCACCGTCCTTCTCTTCCTCCAGCTGAGATAAGCTCACATCAGCAGCAAGGAAAGACATCCCAAACAAGCACAGAATAACTGCTAGGTGCTTTATCTCTTCCCTGAGGTAAGCAAACATTTTCTGCTTTTTTGTTTTAAGCTGGAGACAGCCAGGTATCCACCTCACCAGGAAAACTCAAGCTACAGTCTAGCCATTCTATTTTATTGCAGATACTCTTAGGCATCCCATTTCCACAGGTAACAGAGCATTCCCACCTTCAGCAGCAACAGTCTTCCCAAGAATTTGCTGCAAGCTGATAATTCTTCTCTAAAACTGACACATACTCACCCACTTCCCACACCACCAAAGCAAAATTACCAGTAGTTTCGGGGCACGCATTGAAACAAGAACAAAGTTAAGCCTTGAAGTTCTCCTCCAGAAGTCCTCCTCTAGAAATCTGAGCTGGCCTCATTACAGACCTCTCCTAAAGAGGAGGCTTCATAAGCATTTCCATTCATTTTCCTGTTAGACCCATTTTTTTTGCCCCCCAGGAGGATTTGGCAAGAAAGTCACAGAGAACAGCAACCTTCCTCCTTCCTAACCATCTCAGCCTATTTCAGACATCACTGTTGCTATAAAACATCCCTAGCATACATGGAGCATAGCCTTGTACACACTCCACAGGCACATTTCACCTCCAGCCACTTATCCAAACCCTTTTTAACTGTAAACCCCAGGCACTGTAAACTACTACATAAATCAAGCAGCCTCTTAAGCTACAGACCAAGAGTTGTTTCAAGAAGGTTTTACCTCATTTTAAAGTAAACTGTACTTTTTCTTCCTGCAGAACACAGAACTCAGCTTCTCCCTTCCAGGCCAGGACCAAGAACACAGCCACCAAGGAGCCATCACCACTCAGGGGGAGCTCCAGGTCAAGAGGGGCTCCCCCTATTTTCCCCCCCCTTAAGGGAGGAGCCCCAGGCCACAGGGGGCTCCCCCTCACCACCACCCCACTCAGGGGGAGCCCCCAGACCAAAACAAAAGAAATTCCAATACTGACCAGCATCCACCCTCCCACCCAAAAAAATAATCTCTTGAGACAGTGCAAATCCCAGTCAACAGCCCCATAAAAAAAAAAAAAAAAACCCACAAAAAACCCCAAGAAGCTCCCAGACACAGGACAACACAGCCACCAACACCAAATAAACACAACCACTCACCTCAAACCCAACCAACTTCAAAATCTACTAAAAAAAAAAAAAAAAAAAGCCACAGACACCATGTACCTCATCAGCCACTTGCACTTCTTCATCTTGATAGAGTGCAGCTCCCCATCAAAAATTCTGACCTTCAGAACACTCCAAACTCCTGAACAAGGGCTGCTGAATCTCTGCTGCAGGCACTGCTTAAAACAACACCTTCAAGCCTGAAAAAACAAAACAAACAAAAGAAAAAAAAAAAAAACACACACCACAGTGAAACTTTGCCAGGACAAAAGACACACTGGCACAAAGGCAGCTCTAAACTCCATCCCAGGGACACCACTGGCAGGTCACAAACAAAAAACTCACCTCCCTCTGCAGAGGCAGCAGTTGCTACCAGGATCCTTGCTCCAGCACTGAACCTAAAAGAGCTGTGAACCACCACCAAGGCACCCTTAGGGGAAGGATCACACCCCTGCTACTCACCGCTGATGAAACCTCATGTTCAGACAATCCTTGCAAAAAGCAAAACAAAACTTGTCTGCAGCCTTCACCCTGAAACCAGATTAAAAGAAAAAAAAGTCAGAGCAGTAGACAATTAGAAAGGCTCCTCTAAAAATTACCCTGTTGCAATCCCTTGCTACAGCACCTTACACAGGAAAGCATCCTGACTCAAACATTCCCAGAGAAGCACGCTTGATACCATCTCAACTAGACTATACCATTGCTCTCACAGAGAAATCATTCTCCTTCCGATTGTAAAATACTTACGGTGGTCAAGTCCATGAATATCATCCCCAAAGCAACCACACTTTACAAACTTAACAGTAGGGAGATCCCACTCACCTTCCCTTCTCTTGGCAAAGCAGCCATAGGTTGGTGAACATCCTTTCCTCAGAAGGGAGATGCTCCAAGCTCCTCATCTTCTTTGTTGCACTACTGTAACTACTGCACTCTGTACAAGTTTCTCATCTTCTTGACCTGTAGAGACAAAGAAGTGAAACAGTAGTCCAGACACAGGCTCACCAGGGCAGAACCCTATTGCTCTCACTCATTTTCACACATGCCAGGATAGCATTGGCTTTCTGGGGCGCCCTGCTGGCTCGCAGCTGAACACCAAGTCCCCCTCAGGTCTCCTTTCCAGCAGGCCACTCACTAACATGCAGTGCATGTTAGCTGCGCAGCCTCATACCTGCTCTCCTTGAAGTTCACTGGGTCCTGCTGTCAGCTGCTCCTCCCAGCTTCACATCATCAGCTCCCTCTCTCTTCATCCAGGTCACTGATGAAAAATAAGCACAGTAAGATGCAGTACCCACCCCACATAACAACATCATTACAGCTTCTGACTACGCTGCTGAGCCTGCCCATCCTCCCTCAATCACCAATCTCACTCTCGACAAGCACCATTACAAGCACACTGCCACAAACAGTGTTAAAAGCCTCACTGAAGTCAGGCATGCAACATCCCCCGCTCTTCTGTCATCTGAAGAGATGGTCATAACCACATAGAAAGATCGTAGAGAATGCTATAGAGAGCCAGCTGGCAGTGGCTTCCGCCATCTCCCTCGGCACACACTGGCACATCCCAATAGAGCCCAGGGAGCTGTGGGCATCAGTTTTGCCTAGCTGATATTCACCTCCTCCACAATCGAGAAGTCATCCTTCCTCAAAGGCTCTTTCCTGTGGGATCCAGGATTCTCAAGGAGCGGTCTCTGCAGTCTCAGTCCTGATGGCTAAAGCACAGAAGGCGTTCTGGGCCCCCGCCTGCTAAGATGGCAGGCCCACACCATCCCTAGTCTCCTTCTTGCTGTTCGCAAGCTTGCAAGCTTCTGTTACCCTTGACCTCCCCAAAGGTGATATTACCTGGGCCTCCCATCTCTTCCTGCTCCTCTTTTGGGGGCTCCTTGCTCTCCCATGCGGCTCTCCTACCATTTTCCCCTCACTTTCTTGCTCCTAGAGAAGCGCTCCTCCAGAGTGCAGAAAAAGGAATCACACCAGCATCAGCAAACGCTTGCTGGTCCCCTTCTGATGCTCTAACTGCAGGGATTACTCCCTCTAGGCTCTTTAAGAGGGCACAGCAGACTCCCCCAAAGTCTGCTGTCTCAACCCTACTTACTGCTTTGCTTCTTCCACATGAGATACTGAACTTGACCCTCCCTCAATAGGGAGAACAAGCTCCTCTATCACCTCTGTCCAAATTTTTTACTTTCAACACACTGCAGAAGCCTCATGCAACAAGCATGACTGGCAGCCTTGCTTTCCTATTATCAGGGCTGATTGAGCCACCCTGCCAACTAATGCCCACAGCTGTAAGGCTGCTTTCAGCTGTGCACAGATCTTACCTACTTTCCTCATCCTGGTTTGTCACCGACACCCTCCAGGGATGTTACCCACCTTCACCTGCCTATTAAGTCTCACACGAGTGCTCTCCTCTTCTTTACTCATCCCTAGGCAGGGCTCCATCCAGCTCTGTCACCTCAACAGCAACTCCATCACCCTGCTGGTTTGTCATGCTGAAAGAGAACACAGCCATCCCAAACAGCATTCCAGTCATGCAAGCTGTCCCAGTGTGCCTTCACAATGGGAATGAGATCGTGCTTCTAAAGATAAATGTAAGGAGGGGGTAAACACACAGTCCCAGCCTGCTGCTAGAAGCAGGAACTCACCTACGGACTCCCGAACACTCGCTGGTTTGGGATGAGCAGAAGCTCTCCACAGCCCTCGCTCAGTCTGCAGTAAGAGAACGCTTGGCTTTAGCGGCTCTTTGAGTTGCTTCTCGCTCCCAGCTGCGCCGAGGCTGCAGGAATACAGCCCTGTCCTGCTCGCTCCCATTGACGAGAGCGGGAGGGAACTGAAGCGCCCGCTAAAAAAAAAAAAAAAACCAGGGATAGAAAGATGAGAGAACCGAACGCGAGAAAAGGCGGGCAGCGATGCAACGCCGGCTCTAAAAAGCCGAAGAAGCTTGGCGACAGCCCTGTGCCGGCCCAAAGAAGAGCACGGTGAGAGCCGGGCAGCCTCTTACCCCGAACGAAGAGCCCTTAAAGACCACCGAGCGCTCGCCGCCTCCGGGGTCCCATTACAACCAGCACGGCTCATCGGTTGGGGCCAATCTTGACGCCGCTCTGCAGCCTAAAAACAAAAAATAAACAAGGAACAGAGAACATGAAACAAAGGTCCAAATTTTCGCTTCCAAAGCAGCCCCTCGCGGTGCTCCTCAGCCCCGACGGCACCGGACGAAGAAACGCATCCGGCTCCAGCACACCCACCGAGGAACTGCCCAGAACTCCCTCATAGCTCCTGGCAGCCCCCCGGAGGAGCTTAAGAGGCTTTGGGGCGGGCCCTGCGCTGAGCTCCGGACGAAGCGCAGCTGTGCCCAGCACCTGGCGGTCATTGCCTCGTTAGCGCAGCCGGGCCTCGTTAGGGCGGGCCCAGGGCTTTGGCAGGTAGACACGTGGACTCTAGATCTGAATGACGGACTTAAATTGCGCTTTGAAGATGCTTTGCTATTTGGTTTCTCGGCCCCGTTGCTCAGGGTTACGTCCATTTGTCGTAGAAATCACTAGGAAGACCTTCCGTGAGATTTTAGACGTATCTAGCTAAGGACATGGGTACACTGTAAAGACTTCAGTGATGGAATTCCCTTGACGTAGCATCATTCTTAATTTACTATCCTGAAAGTTGGACTGTGCTGATTTTTAATTTTTATCGCTGCAGAACTGTGAATGCTTTTATTGCATGTTGTTACGGACATCAGCTGCAACAGGTGGGAAAAGAAGGGAGACCTGAATGTGAGAGTGATCCTGCTGGAGGTTCTGTGACAGCTCGTCTCCCAGCTGAGCAAAACCCTGACGTTTCCTTTAATGATCTGAGGGAATCGTTCTGGGAGACAAATAGCGTCGTAGCACAGAGCTTACAGCTACTGGTGTGAGCTGGTGCTGCTTTCTGAATAGTTTCAACCCCTGCTATGTGCAGGGTCGCCAAGCACCAGACTGGGCTGCCTGGAGCCGCATCTGGCCTGGCCTTGAATGCCTCCAGGGATGGGGCATCCACAACTTCCTGGGGCAATCCGTTCCAGTGCCTCACCACCCTCTGAGTGAAAAACTTCCCCCTGATATCTAATAAACCTCCCCTGATCTTAGTTTAAAACTGTTCCCCCTCATCCCATCACAATCCACCCTTGTAAACAGCCATTCCTCCTCCTGTTTATATGCTCCCTTCACGTACTGGAAGGCCGCTATGAGATCTCCTCCAAGCTAAATGAGCCCAGTTCCTTCAACCTTTCCCTCACAGGAGAGGTGCTCCAGCCCTTCGATCATCTTAGCGGCCCTCCTCCGGACCTGCTCGGCATCTCGATGCCTTCTCTAATCTGCATTCTTTAATTCAACTGCTATTTAGTCAATAGTTTCCAACGTACGAGCAGTGCTTGCTGCAAGCTATGCTGCACAAACGGGTGTGAAAAGAGTCGTGTTCATTCAGAGGGAAAAGGTGTGGCTGGAAGGTTTCCGGCGTTCCGAGCCACATATTCTTCTTCTTAAGCCAAAACAGCTGTCCCTGTACGCTACACAACATACTGAATCTTTACAGCACAAACAGCACAGCGCAAACATCAAGGATGCGTAGGACGCACGAGTTTGTGCGCTGACAGCCCAGGCTGACGGCCCCGTGACGGCGGCTCAGCGGCGCCCCCTCGTGGCGGCACGGGGCAACGGGCAGAGCGCTGGGAGCGACGTCCCGTCTCCCGGCCGCCGTCTGTTGGTGCCTGCGCCCCTCGGCGCCCTCCGACTGAAGGGGTCGGTGCTCCTGCGTGCCCTGCGGCTGCCGGTGCGCCGTAAAACTTGCTGGGATTTGCATTAGCGGGGGAAAATCCATCTTCAGCCCTTCACGAGCAGTGAATAGACTCAAAACTGCCCTCACCGTAAAAGATTTTTATCGTATACTTAACGTGAATCTGCCCTCCCTGAGCTGGAAGCCATTTCCCCATTTTCTGTCGCCACGGACCCTGCTGTGCAGTCTGTTCCCTCCTTTCCTGGAGCTCCACCCGAGATACTGAAAATAATTGTCTTTAGCCAGGATGATATTTTTGCGCTGTCTAATCAAGTAATTTGCTGATTATAGGCTACGTGCTGGCCCCGTTGAAGTCAGTGTGAATTCTCATCGGGATTTCAAGCAGAGTGGGATTTCAGCCTGTGTCTTCTAGGAGAGATCAAATGCGTATCTCACTAACCCTGCTGTCCTTAAGCTTTTTTCCACCTGTACAGACAGGGTTCGTCTTCTCTAATATACGACAGAGTATTTAATTCACCTTCATCCTATTCACCCATTTCTTTGCTTCCTGTGTTAATGTCTTAACGTCCTCCAACACCTGGCAAATGTGCAGCACGTCTGGCTGTCTGTGGGATGTGCTCCGTCCAACCTTTGAGCAGGCCATGATCACCCCGGTACTCTTGTGGCATAAAGAGCCACGTGTAGCTGCGCTTCGTCCAAACAAACAAACTCATTTCCCTATAAACAGGAAAGATTATTCTGACGTAGCAAGGTTTGCAGAGGGATTTCAGAACAGGCTGAGGGGCTTATATTCATTTGCAATCAAAGTCATCTCAACTGTACAACTTATTACCTCCCTTACCTCCCTCCATCCTCCAGGCTCTCAAAACTTCAAAACTTTAGCAAGATGCAACTACAGATAAATGCAGCTCAACTTACAGAGAAGCTGCTGACTGGACTGACAGGGCAGGATTTATCCCTAAAGCAGCCGCATGGAGGAGAGCAAAACCGCGTGCGGCAGGAGCGGGCCCAGCAGCATCTGCCTAAGAAGGCTCTGCCACCACAGAGACAATCTCGAATTTATCTCAGCCCTAGCATTTGTCTCGTTAGAGACAGGAATGTTCTCCTATCCGCTTTGCACTTTGTTCTATTTCATACTGTTATGGCAATCTTTTTCCACTTTTTAGCATTCGCTTTTCAGAATGTTTCGTGTCTTGAATAAAAAACGAAGCCATGGCATAAATCAAATTAAACATGGCCTGCTCTTTTTCTTTCTGGGTGTATCTGTTGAGCTGCGTTGTAGGTTTAGCGTTACTGATCCGGTAGTTATTTTAACTGCTGCTTGGCTTCAGCCCTGTTGATATATTGGTTATTTTTATATGTGGTAGGCCGTTTGTGTGACTGATTTTACAATTCCTGCTGCCTGCTGAAGGACATCCCTAGAAACAGACCTCATAGCTGTATTCTCAAGATGAAAGCAATTGGACAGAAGTACCTTTCTGAAAAGAGGGACCTCTATTACATTTATTTTTTTTTCTGAATTGCTTGCTCAAACCAATTGGTTGGGTTATTGGAAGAAATGAAACGGGGAAAAATTGATAAGATTCAGGTGTCGGTTTGTGGCATTAAAGCCATTTCTTATCCTTAGCAAATGGTGACTTCTGCATCAAATTCCAGCGTATGGCCAAAATATAGCACAAGGGAGAAAATGGTTATGCTTATCATGGTAGCACGGGGTTAGGGGAGGTGAATACAAGAGCATCAGAAAAGAGCAACTGGATTGCACAGGGTTGTTATTTTAGGCAGCCAGTCACTTGGTTTCCCTTTTTGTGGAAGAGGGATGCTACAATAACTGTAATTTCACAGATAACTTGTATTTTAGGGGCATTTTTGGTGTCAACGTGAAAAATCCGGAGCCAGACAGAAAGGCTGGCAATAGGAATAGGACTTTACATTGTCAAGGAGGTTTGTTTAGCTCTTATGTTAATGCTCTTATGAGGCAGGAAAACGGTCGTGTTATAATTTTGCTTCTGAAAATCAATACTTTCAGCTAAAGCCATTTAAATACTTACAACCTTCAAGTTAAGGGTGGGTGGCTATGATTCCTCAGGATGTGAGCTAGCATTCAACCGCACGCCACAGTGATGGCGTTAAATGGGAGGCGTGCTGTTCTCTGGCGCATCCTGCTTCATTTAGACTGCACGAAGTTTGTGGGCAAGGTGGGACCTGGCTCAGCGCTATGCCGAACATCTCTGGCCTCCTTCACCACGTGCAAACAAAAGGACCCTGGCGCTCTGTGAGCATCTGCGACGTGGCAAAGATGAACTGTGGGAAAAAGCACCGCCACCAAATCATCCTCTGTTCTTTCTCCGTGCCAAACCTATTTACTGCGTGATTTTTGAAGCAGGCCATAGTGAGACTCCTCTCAGCAAGTCCCAGAACACCTTACACATCTGTTGGGCTGTTGTGGGCCATTTCTGGTGGATGCTTTGGGCTGAATAAGCCCCTGCTGGATGAGCTCGAGCTGAGTGAAGGGCGGCTGAGGTGCCGCCAGTGGGTTACAGGAAGAAAGCAGCAGTGCGATGCCTCTGCTGAAGACTGCTGGAGTAGTGCTGCCTACCTTGCTAGCAGGTCCAGCAACTGAAAGAGTCGTAAATCAGAGGTTGAGATTATATGTGAATGCATTTTTCTAATGTCTAATCAGTTCAATGGCTTCAGCTGTGTCTCTCTCAAAGACCCCGGTAAACTCATTAGAAATAAATACGAAACATACATAAATGGCAGTCGTTTTCCAAGTTAGAAAAGGGCCTTGTTTATGAAGGCTCACTCAGAAGCACTCACCCGCCTGGAAGCGCAAAGCACGAATCGTGTGTGCCCCGCTGTAAGTGTGATGGACTCTGAAAGGTGCTGCAAAAGGCATCGTGGTCACGCAGGCAGTTCTTAACTTCCCTGGTCCATTGAAGAAGCTGCTGTGAAGCTGGTTTGGGATACACTCTGCTTTGCTTCAGTCATCTCAGGGCTGCTTCATACTCATGGCTACCCGCTTCCAACCTCAGACTGCCGGAGGAGCTGAGCTTGGGTTCCAAAACGAAGTGTAACTTCAGGCATTTGCATGGGTCAAATGTAAATGAAGCCGCTAAGCCAGCCGGATCCGTGCGTGGTGGATTAGAGCCAATGATGCCACGCTCTGCAGTGTCTCAAACTTCCTTTTGGGAGTTCAGTGTTCAGCGAGGGCAAGCCAAGAAAAATAAACCAACAGAAATGGTAGGAAGAACAAGCACACAGTCCAACCGCCGATTACAGAAGCGGCTGCCTTCATCCCCAAAAAGGTCCCCGCCATCCAATCTCAGCATCCTTAGTGAAATAATAATGGATATGATTTTCCCAGGGAACTAACCAGCTTACCATCAAATACCTGCTTGTGGTGAAAGGCGTAGGGAATTGTTCTCATTTCGTACCGGAGTATGTTTTTGTCACCTTGCCATTTTTGTTCCATAATCTACTCTTACCTTTTTCACTGCACCTGAAAGAGCTTTTTCCTTACAAATCCTCCCTGAAGAAAACTTGCAATCGTCAAAAATCGAGTGACTTTGTGTTTTATTGTGAAATCAAACCGCTGGATTCTTCTCTTTCGGAACAAAGACAAAAAGCAAGGACAGGCCTCTTCTTAAACAGCATATAGGACTTTTTGTTCAAAAATCGATGAAAATGGAAAACCGGGACCAGCTTTCAGAGAGGAGATGTGCAGGTTTCCTCTGTGGAAAAAGTGAGTACGTCAGTAGCTCATGGGGTAGGGAGCCCACGTGAAGCCAGCTGAACCAGATGGGAATCTCTCGCAGCGGCTGCGGCAGATGGGAGCAGGTCCCATAGAGACCCTCTATCTTAAACGTCTCCTCCTTGCCAGAAGCTCAGCTTTTCTGGGGCCGGACCAGATGGTTGGTGAAGCTCTCAGACACGGTGGTGATGGGGGTTTGGGAAAAGGTGGGCGAGTGGGAGAGGAAGGTGGTCTCCTCGCTAAGATGTACAGCCCATTGCCTCACGACATCGTGCATCAAAGGCTTCGCGCGGTCCTTTATTCAGCTGAGGAAGCTTAATCTTTCAGACAGACGGTTATTAAAATTAGAACACATTCAAGTAAATAAAAACGGAAAACGATCTGTCCTTCAGCAGCGAAGCTTTCCTCTGCCGTTCGCTTTTGCAGTGCTCTGTCATGGCTCTAGAGGGCTGCCTTAAACCGCTGCAAGAACTCAGAGCCGTTGTTTTTCAGCGCTTTCCTTTTACTCGCCTCCCAATTTCTGCCTCGTCATCAGCGAGCTTCTATCGCTGAGTGAATTAGCTGTTGTGATGGGCTAGGATGAAACGCCCTTCGGAAGGAGACTGCTGTCT
Source organism: Centrocercus urophasianus (assembly GCF_019232065.1). Classification (NCBI taxonomy): domain Eukaryota; kingdom Metazoa; phylum Chordata; class Aves; order Galliformes; family Phasianidae; genus Centrocercus; species Centrocercus urophasianus. The sequence goes on from NW_024884722.1 coordinate 3,713,114, forward strand.
GCAGCTCCGATCTCTGGTCTGCACAGTATGCATGTTATACATACAAGTCAATCGACAGTGCTGAGCTGAAGATTCGAATTAAATCTTCTTGACGCTGAGCGTTTAAGCTCAGGCTGGTGGAAAAAGTGCAGGTTTAATGGGAGAGTTAAAAAAAGCTGTCTGTTTTTTGTTCCAAAAGGATCAAAGGTTATGCTGTATTATATGCCACCATATAATAAAATATAAAATGAACGGATCTTGTGGTTGCACGTGCTCAGTCTTTGTATTTTAAAACCTGCAGGACGTTTCTTATTTTTAACTGCTGTAGCTTTTCTAGAGTTGGTCTGTTGAGGAACGTAAGTCGTTATAGCTCAGATGTTAAGTAGATGCAGTTTGTATGAAGGAGAAAACATGAAAAGCCACCGTGCAGTAAGCACCTTTACTCCTCGAGTGGTTATTGCTGCAAACAGTCCTGTTTTGTAAATCTGATGATAATAAAGAACAGGCTCCAGTTTGAAATGCAGCAAATTCTGTGCTCATTTCACTTCTGAGGAATGCTGACAGGAAGCGTGCTGACTTTGTAATAATTTGCAGCAAACTCCACTCCTCATAGCCCCCAGAGGGGTGCAGGAGCTGACTGATGGGGAAAGCAGACAAACCCTGAACAAATCAGTGCACATGCAGAAAAGAAATGGCCACAGAACAAGAGGAGATGGTTTAAGCTATGGCAGGAGAGGTTCAAGTTAGATATTAGGAGGAAGTTTGTCACCCAGAGGGTGATGAGGGACTGGAACCAAGGAGGCTGTGGATGCCCCATCCCTGCAGGCATTCAAGGCCAGGCTGGATGTGGCTCTGGGCAGCCTGGGCTGCTGGTTGGCACACAGCAGGGGGTTGGAACTGGATGAGCATTGTAGTCCTTTGCAACCCAGGCCATTCTGTGATTCTGTGAAAAATCATTACTCAAAACTTCATAGGTAGTTGGAAAGCTCTTTAGAAACCTGCCAAGTCAGCCTTGTGAGGTAAAAGCCCTTCACGGTTGCTCAGTTGCTCCAGATAACCAGGCTGTGCCCTGACTGGAGGATGAGCATGCCGAAGGAAGGACGCTTTCCTCCCTTGAGCTCTGGACACCCTCGCCCTGCTGGTGACGGGCACAGCCCTGATGTCCCCTTGTCCCTGCACTCGCTTCTGGGTCAGGTTTAACCTCAGACACAGCCGTGTGTTGTATTCATGTATTGAGGCTCTTTAAGGAAGGGCCGTAGGTGCTTTCCAAAAGACAAGTTTCTTGAACAACAAGCAAATACAAACGTGCAAAACAGATGTTTTATAATGTAGACACAAGCACTCTAAATTACTTTACGGCTGGTGGATTTATTGCACAGCATTTAACCAAGCGGCTTGGATGGGACAGTTTGCACAGAGTGAAGAGTTTGCAGCTACTGAGCTGCTGTAGAAAATTACAGCAAGAGAATCAAATGCATTTCCTGGCTTACCTGAGCATAGGATATGATTTCTCTAAGCACTGTCACCGGTGTTAAAACTATGTGATGGGATATATCAGTAAGAAGCATCTTCAAAGAGGATTAAAGGTTCAGACTTTTTTTGTGGGTTTATTTTTTTTTTTTGAGGCAATAGTATATTGAATTCTTTTGAAGTAATTAAACTTGAAACTGATCCAGCTTTTAGCTTTTTTTTCTTTTTTTCCTTTTTGGGTACTTCTTACAGTTTACAGCTAATTGGCAGGTGAGCAAGATTAGCAGCACCGAACACCGCTTGGTGCTGTTACTGCCTAAGGGAGAGCCAGGCAGCCTGCGGTACAGAAGAAAGCTGCTCGAATGCTCATGCTAGAGGAGCATAATGAATGTTCACCCGAGGAGATAATGCAATGACTTAACCTCCCAGAAGAAACAGGACCTCGGTGTTCCAGGAAATTTCTTACTGAGAAAGTGTTTCAGGGATGACAGCAAAGCTTCTCTGTGGCAACCTAAACACTAAAAAGCCTGTAGGTTGCTGTGCTACTTGGTTGAAATTACAGAATCGGAGCACTTGACTTGCATTCAGACCGCACTAATCCCCACGGAGCTTTATCCCGTGCTTGTCATTAGTTGGCTGCGCTGACAGGCTCCCCTGCTTGCCCTCCCTAACCAAAACAGCAACAAAAACTCCTTTGCATCAAAGAGAATTTTCTTTCAACTTTGATCACATTTCTTGTGGTGCTCAAGCCTGTTGCTAAGAGAAAACACGCTGGCAAGGAATGGGGAAATCATTATTATAATTACTCCTGTTACACCCCAGTGAGAACAAGGCTCTTGGAGCACTCAGCAGAACAACAGAGCAGTGTGGGGTTTAATTGATGGAGCTGGTGACAGCCCTGCTGGGCTGAAGCTGCAGGAGGGCCCGGCCACGACATCGGCACGTGGCGCAGAGCGCCTGGCTGCTCCCTTGCAAGGTCTGCAGGGCACCACCTGCAGCTGTGCCACAGAAAATCAGAATCACTGAGGTTGGAAAAGACCACTAAGGTCCCCAACCCTCCCCCCCCCCCCATGCTCACCGCTGCACCCCCATCATTCTGCAACACCTCCAGGGACAGCAGCACGTTCAAACCAGAGGCCTCTTCCCTACATCCCCAAGTATGTTTTACAAAGCACAGCATATACAATATAATCTGCTTGGAGGTGTCGTGAAAATTTTATTTATTATTTATTTATTATTACAGCTTCTGAGGCTGTAATAAATACATAAAGCAGGGCTAAGAATATCTGTGCTTGTTTGAAAACGTGCTTCTGTGTTTCCAGAGCGCCTCTGTATTTCATGAAGGCGCTTGTTCTGAAATAGTGGTACTAAATAAAATGTTTTTTAATTTTCCAGCCAGTACAAACAGAGGAATTCATCTTTCCGGTGAAAGAAAGAAGGGGAAGGATTATCACTTTCACCTCCTGTGTTTAAAAGGTATCAAACACAAGATGAGGTGACGTTTACAGGGATCACCGCTTAGTCATTCGAGATTCAGCATGGCTGAAAGATGTCAAGTGCAGGGCAAACACCTGCATATTTCAAGGCAGTAGGAGCTACACGTGGCATGTAAAACTGGTAATGGGCAGTGAGATGGTGAAATTGCAGTGGATGTGAAAGGAAATGAATGTGATGAATACTGGACCTGTTACATCACAAGAGAAAGGCGATAATCATTAATGTAAAATTAGAGCACGTTGTGGTTGCTGATATTTGGGAACAACAGTGAAATGTTGCCATAAGTGTTCACAAAGCAGCATTTGGCAGCACTGAGAAAAACACGGACGCCTGATTGCAGTGAAACAGCCCTGCACCTGCTTTGTGTTCCTGGTTGGCTCCCCACACTGCTTCTGGTGGCTCCAGTGTTCATCAGTACAACAAGCCGCTGGGAAAAGTCCCTCTGCTGGCGGTCACTGTGCTCACTTGTGCTTTGGGAGGTCCAGTGCTGGAAGACCCATTTGGATGGACAGCATGCCCTGTGTTTGCTCTTCACCTGCTGTCAGTCACAGCCTGAAACATTAAACTCTGTCCCAGCTCAAAAAAACCATTTCTAAGCTTGTAGTAATAAGGGATGACAGCTTCATACAAGTGGAAGCATTGCAATGCTTTAAAACAGATTCCACTGGAATGCTGCTTTGACTTCCAAGCTGTTCTGAAGTTAAAGAGCAAGGAAGAACAGAAAGCCTGTATCCAGCTACTTTCTTGGACTTACAGCTATTGATTACAGTTGCACTGATTACTGGAGCACTGCATCTAATAGAGTTGCTCTCAGATGGCACTACTGCAGTAGAGAGAAGTGCTGCCAACTTGGAAGGAAAGTTTACAAGCATTGGAAGAGGCAATATTTAGATCTCATGATAGAAATGATTTGGTTAAACCTTCCTTTGCGCTCACTGCTGTGTTCAGCTGCATTCCTGTAGAGTCTCTGAAGTGAGAAGAATGCTGTTGTCTCACCAGGAGTAATACAGCACATAAATGTTTAGTAGTTTTCCAACTGTTTCTGTGTCTCTTCCCATACAATAAAGTTACACAACTGCCAAACCCTAATGCTAAGTCAGTAACATCTTCCTGATCAGAAGGCGGATATAGTTTTAAAAGTTTTTTTAAAAAATAATTTCTGCTACTTGTTGCTTAATATGGAGTGTTTATTATTTGTACCATGCATGCTATCCCAGAAATGAGAGCTGTGATGCGTAAGAGAAGATAGGATCATAAATTAATGCTTTGTAAAAACTGTTCTTTACCAAAATAGAAAAGAGAATGCAATTGCAGATTGGAGTATAGCAAGACATCACCAGAAATAGCATATCAGTGATTTTACTCGTAAATTAACATGATAGTTTCTTGATTCATCTGTCTTTCATCCCAAAATAAGCCTAGCAGTGCCCAGTTTCACGGTTATTTTTTTATTTAAAGTCAGCATTTCAAATTAGATGATTTTGGTTACTTACGTCAACTAGCGAAGGTCCTCAGCGCTAGCTTTAGAAAAATAACCTTTGCAGACAGGACAAAGCAGCAAGAGATAACCTGATTGCCTTTGGACAGCCCTTCATTGATTTCAGATCGCACTGTAATATTTCACTAGGTAAGAGCCTCTTCAGAAGAGGATAGAGGCCATTCCACTGCTGCTGTGCTCACTCAGAGCCCTGGGAAACATCTGCAATCTGCCTTCCTGCAGCAGCTTCCACTTCTAATTATTCCTCAATAACTTCTCAAGACAAGGTCTTCTTCCCTACGTAAGCCCTGACATCCTGTCACCAGCCCATCTTTTTAACCCCAGCCACCACAGCTTCCTTCAGAGCTCTTAGGTTACCCATTGCCTCCCATGCTCAGACCTGCAGCCACTTCACGCCAGCATTGCAGCACTTAACTGCAAGTGTTAATTGATGGAGCCCAATTAACGAGAGCACTCCTACCAGCCAGAGTTTTGCTACTGTGCCAAAGGAACCGGAGGACGCGCTGGCTCCTATTGCCTTATCTACAGGGAGTGCCCGAGCCCTGGGAGCACTACAGGTGGATTATCAATGGGGGGCACTGACCTGGCTTTAGTGGGACTTGGCACTGGGGCTCAGACAGGAGATGCTGCAAAGTAATCCAAGATGGAACAGCCTCTGTTGAATAAATCACACATGAAAATCTCTCAAATAGTGATGCTCAGTGAGTTGCTTTGTCTCCCATCCTTCCCCCTCCTCACCGCACTGCAAGTTTGATAACCCGAAACTTCTTGGCCTGGAGCTTTCTAAAATTTAAGACTTAAAAATGAAGCATCTCCTTATATCTGTCCATTTCCAATAGAAAGAAAGGGAAGATGGGGGTGTCACTTCAATGTCTTATCAGTGGTACTTGTTTGACTTCTCTTTCCTAAGTGCACTGCTTGCCTTTTTTTGTGATGGAATCAAACACTTCTGAGCAGTACAGTATAAGAAGATGTATCAGTTTTCACATAAGGACTTTAAAAAGGAGAGCAGTCTGTGTTTCACTCTGTAGAAATAAAGAACTATTGTACAGTATAGCATATAACACTTGCACCATGGCCAATTGACTTCCTTCCTATTAATCAACTACTCTGTTTACCTTCTTATACAAACCATTTCAAAACCATTAAAACTAAGAGGATTAGCATCACATTTCTGGCAAAATGCACCTTAATTTCAGCAAATGCTACTTTCACTGTCTGAGGAAATTTAAAAAAAAAAAAAAAAAAAAAAAAAGACCTTGAAAGCAATGGATTCTTTATTGTGGCAAATTCATGGAAACCGGTATAAATTATGTCTCCCAGTAAAAATAGCAGGGAGAAAAAGGGAGGGGGAGGAAGAATACATTTCCCTCACTCCAGTGAGAGAGAATTGTAAGAAGATTAAATTACCAACAAGGCAAAAAACACAAAGCAATCCTGAAATGCAAGTTAAATCCTGACAGTGTGAATTAATTGTTCTTTCCTGGCCATGTACAAGTAATGCCTACTTTTGTAGCCTTCATTTAAGGAACAGTCAGAATGTCTAACTTGGTTCATAGGTAACACTGCAAGACATAAGTTTAAGACCCAGAGCTCCCCTTCCCTACATCCTGGGAGTTCACCTGGTGAAGAAGCCCTCCTGTGGTTCATTCCAACTGCTTATTTGGCTTTCAGTCTCAAGTTCAAAAGGTTTGGTTTAAATGGGATGAATTCACAGAGATCTTCATTAGTAACAAGCATTAATAAGAATAACACATTTTCAGGAGGGGAACTACCCAGATATCCATGTGGCACAGCCTAGGAGCCTACAAACAGAGGGGAGTCAACTCTTTATAGGGGGAGGTAACAGCAGGACAAGGGGAAATGGTTTTCAGTGGAAGGAGGGAAGATTTAGGTTGGATATCAGAAGGAAGTTCTTTACAGAGAGAGTGGTGAGGTACTGGCATAGGCTGCCCAGAGAGGCTGTGGATGCCCCATCCCTGGATGTGTTCAAGGCCAGGTTGGATGGGGCTGTGGGAAGCCTGGTCTGGTATTAGACATGGAGGTTGATGGCCCTGCATGTGGCAGGGGGTTGGAGCTTCATGATCCTTGAGGTCACTTCCAGCCCAAGCCATTCTGTGATAGCAGGGTGGTGGCCAGATTGGGATGAGGCTTCTTGAGGTGCTTAATTTATTGGGTAGGCATTGCAGATCAGTCTGTGGGGTCTGATGGTGATGGCCCCTTCTGTCTGAAAAGATGAATGAGCCTCTATAAGTCTGGTCATGTCATATTAGCTGGCATCAGGAAATTAAGATAAAACTTTTTGGCTGGCTTTGTATTGTTATAAATCTAAATGACAAAACTCCTTATTTCTGGGAAAAAAAAAAAAAAAGACCAGCAACTCCTGGGCTCTCTTGCTGAACAAAGGATGCAAATTCACCCAATGTGGAGGAGCTGTGCTGTCACTCCTACAGCTCAGGGCAATACACTTGAAAAATAAATTGTTCATCTTCCATAGTTTAAAAAAACAAATTAGTAAGCAACCTCCTGCACTTGCTGATCAAAAATTCCCATGCTGAAACTTCTTGAGGAAGTCTTGAGAAATAAATATTGTACCTACATTCAAGAGAAAGCATCTGATAAGAAATAGACCTGGTATTGATCACACAACTTCCTAATCAGCGATGCACACAACTCATATGCAGAACATATGGAGATAATCTTTTCACACCAAGTTGGCTGCTTCTCACCAGCAAGTTGTTTAAAATTTCCTCAAATATTTTTCTTCCACTGCAGTGACAGTTATGGGAATTCTAGAAATACAATTGAGGTAAGTAATCGCGCATTCGGATAGATAACAGCAAGAAAATCAAGCCACTGTCACGATGCAAGCAGCGGTCTGGGCCCCATTCCACCATTCCAATCTGTCATACATAAGCATTAGGGCTGCTCTGGAGTTCAGAGCACACTTAGGATGTTAAAATCACTATCTTTTTCCAAGCACCATCTTTTCCAAGTCCTAAATTTCTACCTACACCTTTTGCAACTGCAAGCTCAGAGCTGGCTCCTCACCTTCTTGCACAACCACCAAGAAAAAAGATGCTATTTCCCATTCGTCTGCCCCACAGAACCTTGTGCAAATGTCATCCTGTGCTTCTTCTACAGTGGAAGATGAGTACCAGCAGCCCAGTGCTGGGCCATGCCTGATGGCCTGACATGGATAGCATTGCCCAAACTGGCAGCTTCACCTCATTGTGCAGAAACAGCCACACGAGCAGCACAAGAGGGATGCCTTCAGCTCCACGAGACATCTCACAGCATTTTGCTGCGAGCTGGCAGTGAAGAAGAGGATAAGGAACCCAACTTAAATTCTTATTTTTGTCCAAAGAGCTAAAGGCCATTAACATCAGTCTCTTAAAGCTGGCTGAGAGAGAGCCGTAATAGATTCAGCAAGATACACTCTATATTAAAAGGTTCCTGGTTTTTTTTCCCCCAAATGATAACCTGCTGAAGGAAATGATGTCCTCTGCCACAGTACCTGCTTGTCTAATTGCAAACCATGCAACCTTATCCCCCTAGAGATTTGGAGATAAAAAACTCCACTGTCATCACCTCCACCCTCCCTGGCTCCACTCTCCCTGCGCAGCAGGTAAGACAAGAAACAAGGACTGGCTGATTTAAATAGATGGAGTTCATTTGAGAAACCGGACAATTGCAAACACCAGCACGGACACGCGTGCGGCAGGAATGTAACAAGTTAGTGACAGGAGGCTTTTCAACTGAGCAGCAGGAAAATAAATAATAGATGTTACTTTGAAGGAATATGGCTGCCCCGAGTACTTCAATTCAGGCAACCGATGAAAGTGCCGGTCTGGACAGAATTTTGAGTTATTTGAGGGGGAGGAAACAGGCAGAAAAATGTTTCTCTAGATGAAAATGCATAATGGGTTGAGGGCTGTCCTTGCTTGCAACAACCACTGCACATCACAGTTCTTGTAGCACAGCTGCCTATATACCCTGCTTGTGAATTTGCACTGAGACAGAGTCATCCTTCTGATAGCTCCTTTTGGATTTGCCCTCTTGCTACTCAGAACTCATGCCCAAGATGGGGTCCTTCTGCAATAAAGCCAAGTTTCCTCTCCCCTTGATGCATTCCCCCAAACCCATTCTGTAAGTCAGAGAGAAAATTCCGCATCGCTTCTGTAGCCTCTTGCCAGTTTCATCCCACTGGTGTTTGTGGTGGGACTTAAGAGACACTGCAGCCCAGGCAGTAATCGGGGGAGGTCACTGCAGCTTCAAGTCAAAGCACTGGACTTCAACTCTTTTCTAATTCTGAACATATTCAGATTTTGCAGTGAAGCCTTATGGAGAAGGCATCTAAAGTGTAGGCTTAAGCCCTTTGTCTTCATAAAAGTCCATAATAGCAGATCACAAACCAATCACTCCAAGCTTCAGGAACCAGAGGCTGAGACCATCGTGGCTCAAGACATCCTTTATCCCAGCACAGCTTAGGGAAGGCAAGGCAGGACAATGTCAAAGAATCACAAGTAATCACAGAGTAGCCTGAGTTGGAAGGGACTCACAAGGATCTCTGCCTCCAGCCGAGTTCAGGACAGCCCAAAATCCAAACCCTTTATCTGAGAGCATTCCCACAATGCTCCCTGAGCTCCGGCAGCTCGAGGCTATGGCCACTGCCCTCTGGCACACAATCTTCCCAAGACCCACCAGACCCTCCCCGATGTAGCACCATGCCATTCCCTCAGACCCTGCCTGAGTTGCTGTCACCAGAAAGAGGTAGATTCTTCTGCCCGTCTCCATTTCCCAGAGCACTAAGCTGATTTCTTGTCCCATTCCTTTGCATTATCCCATTCTGTTATCCATTTGGCCCCCCCTCTATGGAGGGAGGATAATAGGAGGTGATGATCTGGCTGTCTACTGCAGGAGTGCGTTAATTGAACAAATTTTTATGGCTCTGGAAATCTAAATGACTTTCCTGCCTCTAGGCTTTCTGCACAGGATTGTATATTCAGGTGAATGAAATATATGAGTTCGGCTGTGGGAACATTTAGCAAAACTAAAATCTTTAGCTAAATTTGCCACCCCTGACCCCTACACACATTTATTTGGTCTCATTTTAGAAAATTATCCTTTTTCTGGGCCTGATATTAGGCGAGTACAGAGGAGGCAGATAAAACTGGATGAGGAAAAAAAATGCCAAATCTCCTTTCTCCCCCTGCTTCCCTGGGTAGGCAAACACTTCTCTAGAAGGAGAGGCATGGCAAGCAGGGGCAAGGCTGTGCTGGAGAATCACTTGGTTAAGAGATGCCAGGAAATGCACCAAGCATCAGCTGTGCTGATGTAGAGAGCTGGACCCTTCCTCCATTTGCATCCCATAGGCACTACTGCGTCAGATAAAAATACATCCAGTCTGATGTATTTTTCACCATTCACTAGTGAAAAAAAAGGAATAAATACAGACAGATTCTCCAAGTGTTGTCCAAGAAAACCAAAGCCGTGACTTCTCTAAAGGAAGGCCATGACTTCACCTGAAGGGTGAGAGGTGAAGCTGGGAACGTTTGCAAACGTATACCTCCATCATTATCCTACAGGCAAGCTGGCAGAGTCTATTTAGTATCGTTTGAAAGTTCACTGAGATGAAAATAATGACAAAAATACTGTGACAAGATAAAGTACAGTGCTATAAAAATTCTCTACAGTGCTATAAAAATTAGATTCTTAGCAGAAAAGAGAATGAAGAGGTAATTTAGTAAAAGTGATGGATGAACCTCTGAAGGTTTGGAATTCCAGTTCAGTGCAGTCACTTCTTCAGATCTGAAGAGTCCAGGAAATTCAGGAACATGGTCACTAGCCATGATAACCAGTCCCCCGTAGTTCTGACCCACCTGAAACCCCTCAACAAAAGGAAGACAAGATTGGACTCTCCAGCTAGGTTGCCCAGCAGTAGTTAAATTAACCCTTATTCAACCTAAGCTAACACCCCTTGTGGGATGAGGACATGCATTTCTATCAGGAAAAAAAGAATCAGCTTGCTACAGCACCTGGTAGAGCTGGGGAAGAATCACCTTTTGAAAGTATCTCACAATGGGCAAACGTGGTTGAAACCCACCATTCCTGTAGTGGAACAGGCTGGTATTAAGAAAAATAACTCAATAGTGAATAGTTTGATGGCAAAATGAGAGCCTGGCACTGAACAATTCAGTGTCCTTCATAAGCAGAAGCAATCACCCTCATTACATAAGAGCTGCTTAACCTCAGGTAACAAAACACTTTACAAAACAGTTACCTTTCTTGTAGTGTTCGTGACTGGAGAAGAGATGGTCCTAGTGAAAAGAATGAACTCTGGCCACCATGGGACTGGATACTGTAAACAGAAATAAGATTCAACTCCACCAAGTTTTCTTAACAGAGGCTTTACCTAATAGGACAATAGGCTGGTTTCCAACAGGTAACCATGTTCTTCCCAGGCACTTTATGGGAGCAAAAGAGCATAACGTACAGACTATAGGGGTTGTAGAACAGCAACGAAATTCATCTCTACAAGGCACTCCAATGGTCCCATTTCTTAGCATCAAGGCCTGCTTAGGGATTTGTTGTTGTACCAATAAGAAAGATCAACATGGTGGAATGATGATAAAGGAAATGCAACGACAAAAGAACCAGCACAATAGAAAGGTATCTCTCTCTCACACACACACACACACACACACACACACACACACACACACACACACACACACACACACACACACACACACACACACACACACACACACACACACACACACACACACACACACACACACACAACTCACCTGCTTCAGAACACATTGGCTTACAGAGAGAACTCCAAAGGAGAAGGAACTCCAACCTGAGGTACTTCCCCAGTGGCCCTTAAGTGAGGTCTAAGAGAGGTGCAGCCAGACTCCACCCCTTCTGGTCACACAGCTGAATTGCCTTCACCTGTGCTCCCAGGGCAGACCAGGTCCTTCCCCAGGTGCTCAATCAGTGGTTCAGGCCATGACTCAACACTTACCATACAATTGTACACACCTGGCCACTGAGAGCCTTCCCAGTCTCACTGTGGATATAAAATAGAGGGTTTAGATAATGGCTCAGTGCATTGTAAAGTCTGTAGGGCACAACTCCAGTGACAATTCTACAATTCTTTTCATGTAGAACCTTTACAATTAAGAGTGAGCACCCAAGAACGTTCATGAAGAGCTTGGGGCTTTTTTTTTTTTTTTTTCTTTTTCCTTCTTCCCTCCTGTCTTCTTTTTTTTCTTTCATTTTTTGCTTCTCTCTTAAACAAATATTTTGTGTTCTGCCTAGATGGCTGTGCCTTCAAAATAACACAAAACAAAAATAATTGTGCTTTTCTCACAGTGAGCAAACAGTGCTGGAAAGCTGCAGCTGATATTAATTGTATTTAAAATGTGACCCTTGATCATTCTTCTTAGTGGCTTTCACCTTGATTAAGTTTTAAAGCAATATTAAATACATTTCACTAGGTATGCTTAAAGCATTTTATTAACGAGAATGGAAAGAAATAAGGTGAACGAGGTTATATTTTGTATCTGAAGTTTTCCCACCTGGAGATGTCCTAGAGATGTCCTAGGCCACATATGGTCATATATATTTATGTACGAATATAGTAAAATGGATTTAAGGTCATCTTTGGCTGTGTGGGAAAACATTCCTTGAGGCAGGCCCCTCTACTTCCTATGGAAGAAAAGCTGCCGCTAGTTGGGCTCTGGCTGAGCAAAGGTGGATGCATTACCCTGCATGCTGTCCTCCTGCAAAGGGCACATGCACCATCACACCCTCCCCTGGGAGACGGTTTCTCCTTTTGTCATTTTCCCCTCACACTTTTCTGATTGGATGCGTTATTTATGGGCTGTGATATACTGTATTTCTGAATTGATTTTGTGTTCAGCTATTGTAAAGCATTCTTGTGGACCAGCACCTCAGGGTGATATATATTTTTTTCTTTCCTGATGTTCTGACTTACCTGTTTCTCTCTGAGTTTCTCACTCTTTGCTTCTTGTTTTCCCTTTCCTTCCATTGTGGACTGGAATATTCAGCTGTCCTCCTCGCAAAATAAAACCACAGTAGAAAATAAGAAATCAAATGCATCCATTTTAATGGGACAATTGTATTAATTTTCTTATGGCCAGTACTAAAAACTGAGAAAAACTTATTATTTTGTGCTTTTCCTATTTTCTTTCGACACACTGTAATTTTGTTCCAAGGAAATGCTAGGAAAACAAAAAAAATGACACGGAGGAAATGTAGATATGGGGAAGCATATTGGCTGTGTAAAGTCATGCAGGTTAAGGGAGCTGTTTGGAAAATGAATCCTAGAGGAGAAGGGTGGGTTTTAGGATATAGGATATGTAATAGGATAACAGTGGATTTAGGGAGAATAGCATACCTGTGGAAAGGAGTGGGTGGGCTATAGGAAAATCATCCAGGCCTGCATCCACATCTGAAGCAAGCAGCGAATACACAGGTGTCAGTGACCTGTGATAGAGTCTCTTCAGTACTGCAATTACGTTGGCAGTCTGTAGGAAGAACTGAAATGGAGAAAGTGTAGAAAAGCTGGATTTGAAAACATATTCAAGCCATGTTGATAATTAAAGCAGGAAAGCACTCAAGGCTGCAAACTGGCAGAGATCCTTTGGGCTTGGTGGCCTTCTGAAGTCACCAACTCCTCCATCAATAGAATCCATTCCTTCCATAAATGGAGCAGGTGATGTCATTTAAGAACATCAGATGGAATAACATGTTAAGATTTCTTGTGGCCGGAGCTGTGGTTGCAGTTGAATTGTTGCTCAAAAGTTGGAAAATACTTATGAAGCAAATCTATGAGCAAATGTGTAGGGATTTTAGCTGTTGTTGGAATTGGGAAACGGGGATATGTTTCAGGAAGCTGACAACCCAACCCGCTTCAGGAAATGTGAACACAGAAATGACAGGAGGAGAGGTTATTTCTACAGTGCCAGTACTAGCTGTATGAGCATTGGTTCCTCCTCACGCCTGTGTTTCCCATTCAGAGGATCATTAAAGACATTCAAACCATACACTTTGTTCTGCCCAAAAGGTAAAATTTCAGACATTTGCTGATTATACCTTTAATTAATAAGAAATGGCATTGGTAAGTGCCTCATTCAGCGACTGAGATGAGGATGGGTGACCGTAATGTCCCTGCCTTTTAGCAAGGGCTTTGGGGAGGTGGCAGCTGTTTCACGGTCCCGCAGCAGGCAGCGACTGGAAAGGAATAAAGAAAGGTGCCAATGGCTTTGAGGATAGATCACACATTTGGTTGAGAAGCATAATAGAAGGCAAAATGGGCCTTCTCCAGAGAGGGTCAGACTCTAGCATGCTTATATTCCTCTGCGCTCTGATCTACCTTACTCAGAGCTAATTGGGGTGACAAACGTTCAAGCGGACCAATGAATAAACACCTAATTGGCTTGCTTGTCCCGTTGGTGCCTTGAGTACCTGTTGTACCTGTTGGCCCCTGTCCTGGACAAGCCCCAGTGGGTCCGTGTCACCCCGAGGAGCCCAACTTGGGTCCCTGTGTCTGGGCTGCCTGCCGAAATCCCTTTTATTTCGGAGCAGTAATGTCACCCGATCCATGCAGATGATAGAACTGATGCTGTAAAGTCTCTCTGTTCTCGGCCAGTTGAAGACGAAGATTAGTAGTTAACTGGGACAGATAGCGTGGGTTGTGTTACTCTGGTGGCTCTGTGTTACGGTTGCTGAATGGGCAGTTCTGTACAAGGCAGGCAGATACACATCGAGTGCAGCTGACAGCTCAACCTGGGCTAGGTGCACAGTGAGCGCGGGGAACAGAGCCTGGGCTTTTTGTCCCGGGATTTTTATCATTTAACCGGGTCCTATTTACTTTCAAGCATCTGCTCAACCTTTCATGTGAGATGAAAACAATAGCTTCAGCTGCTTTCTGCCCGAGCACCGGAGGAGTTCAAGCTGATACTCACATCAAAGCGCTCTGCATATTTATCATTCCTTATTCTGTAATAAGCAGCGGCGTCTGACAGATGCACAAAAGAACCACAGTTTCCACTTGGACCTTGCAGTGGCAGCAATGGCTTCAAACACGTATTAAAGCCTCACTTGGGAAACACCGAGCGTTTTTCTTCCTGAAGAATTCCAACCTCCTCACAGCTTTCCGTGCTGTCAGGGCCACACTGCATCCAGCAGCTTGGGACTGTGTGCTGGGTGCTGCTGGTTGTAGTGAGGACAGGAATGTGCCTACGGTTCTTCTGGAGAGCTCTGCCAAGTGGCACGTAATCGGTTTGCTTTGAAATTTTTCAGACCTGATAAAGATGCATTTCCTTGCAGGCAACGACGGTCTTATTCTAAGGAATCATTCACTTTTTCATTTAGCAAAAAGCAAACCTTGCTCTGCAACAGAAGCTTATGTTTAAGAGAACAAAACATACCGTAAATATATTTTTTTAAAAATCTGCATTCAGCCATCACAGGTGCAATTCCTCAGTAGGTTGTCTCGGGAGTAACTTACACCTGTGACAGCCCCAAAAGTAAATAAGGGTATGGAGTAACTTGATATTATTTAATATGTAGAAAAAGCTGTCGAAAGAACATTATATTGCCTGCACAGCAGGCAGCTAATCACCCCTATAAATATTCAGATTACACTGAGGGTGCCCCATCCCTGGAGGTGCCCAAGGCCATGTTGGATGGGCCCTGGGCAGCCTGAGCTGGTGGGGGGCATCCAACCCATGGAAAGGGGTTGAAGCCTGATGGTCTTTAAGGTCCCTTTCAACCTTTAGATGTTGTATTGAAGGACACAGTTTAGTGGGCAATATTGGTGGTAGGTGAACAGTAGGACTGGATGACCCTGGAGGTCTTTTCCAACTTGGTGGTTCTATGATTTTTTTTCTTTATGAATTTTGCACCTTCACATATATTTTTAATTGGATATACTGCATTATGCTGCGGGAGAGAAACCACAAGCAATGGCCATGAGCTCCGAACACATTCAATAAAAAGCATATTCAAAGCCTATTGAGAAATTTCAATGCCATTATGGAAGATTTGCGTATATATGGAGACAATACCTGACTTTCAGAAAGCAACAGAATATAGACTCCTACTGATTCTAAAAGACGATTAAAACCACTTTAATTAACATTAACAAGTCGGGTTTTTTTAGTATGCTGTAATCACTTTTAAGATTGTCAGATTTAGACGTGGATGTTTTATTAAGAAACTTTAAAAAAAAATACCTTGCCCCATTTGAAACAGCTTTAAAAGAGAGCTGGGACCTCATCACCAGCATGCAGTTGCTGCTTGCTTTGTGTTGTAGTGCGGATGCATCTGCAAATCAGTAAAATGATACAAGAGAGTCTTTAAATTGATCTTTTTAAGGCATCATTTGCATTATGGGCTCACGCCTGGTGAGATTTATCTCAAACAATAGCATATCAGTATTAGCATGCTCAATTATAGATCCTCCAGCAATACAATAGTTAAGATGAGTCCCTGAAGGCTAAAACGGTTCTCTTCCAGAAAGCCGTGTAGTTTTATGCTTAAATAATCCATAAAGACTGTCCCTGTTGAGAAGTTCAAAAAGACTGTTCTTAATGCTTCACTGCAGGGCTTCGGGCTGTGCTGCACATGCCAGCCCTGGCAGCCCTGCAGCAGGGCCCTCTCTCAGTGCTGGATGGCCTTTTTTGGTCTTTATGTTGACTGCTGGAGTGGGATTCTGATGTTCTTTTCCTTTGCTACTGCAGTCTAGAGTCTCTAAGCGTAACATTAGGACATGAGCTTATTAAAAGTGACCTTGAAATCAAAGGCTAAAATGCAACAGTGGCCGGAGCTGGGGCAAGCAGTGGATATTTCCAGCCATACGTGCGTGTGTATTGGTGAAATGGCTGAACTCATGTGTGATGCTCTGCCCTTTGCTGTCAATAATGGGGCACTGATTAAAAAAACTTGGCTGTATAAAATCATAGAATAACTACGGTTGGAAAAGACACCTCAGGTCATCTAGTCCAACAAAATGTGCATTCAGAAGCTGCCCTGTAGGAATCTTGTGACACGTGTACTTAAAATTAAGCACACCTACAAGCTTTGGCCAGGTTGGGTCATAGTGACTTGCTCAAGATCAAGGGTGAGTGGGAGACCAGTTCTCTGACCAGGACCCTAATCTCAGGGATACTCATCCCCCCTTCTCCTGGGTGCAGATGGGTGCAGACATTCACTTGCAACATTTGGTAAATTTTAAGAAAGGCCTTTTTCTGGCAGGCTTAAAAAGGAACTTAAAAAGCCATTGCATCTTGATAGCTTTTGTTTTCTTCTGGAGGACTTCTTCCTACCTCGCTTGAATTTGCAATTCCAACCTCCGCCCCCATATTAAATTATGAAGGAGGCATTTTTTTTTGAAACATCTTATCTTGACGTGCATCTCACATGCCAGACAACCTCAGGCCCAGTTCCTAATTAATTATTTCATAAAGAGCAAAAATAAAGCTGGCAAGAGCTATGGGCAGTGACCCTTCCCAAAGTCCTTGCAGTGGTGTCCCCTGTACCACTGCTCCCTGGGTTGGAGCCATCACCACCGTGCCCCAAACACAGGGCAATAAGCACACGTGAAATAAAATGCTCCTTTTCTGACATTAAAAGCCACTGAAACAAAGGGACAAAGGGGCTTTTTTTTTTTTTTTTTTTTTTTTTTTTTAACAATATATTCTGAGAGAATGAGAGATTAAGTTTGAGGAGTCACTTCCAATCAGAAAGCCACCATTTAATTACAACACACAGGAAATTACAGAGTGAATGGCTGGGACAGTGATAAGAGACTGACACCGGAGGATGACAGGTACTGAAATCCGACCACTTCATCACAAAGCTACTTATCACAAGAGCCTGTCTGGAAGGCTGACAATCTGATTGTACTGTCAACTCAATTCATAATTAATATATTTATCAAATTAATTACTGAAAAAATCTCGCTGGTGCTCGCCATAAAACAGTGGCTAAATTCATTGCCTGTTGGCTTCGTTTACTGCTAATAACTGTGCTGTCAGTTTAATGAGGGCAGTGAGCGGGCCCTGTTTTAGCTGCATGACAGACAAATTGCCCTCTTATATAGAATGATACAGAGAATTTAAGAGAAGAAAAGAAATATGTCATTGTTTGGTGACAGCCACAATCGGAGCCTTGTCTCGGAAACTTAGCATCAGCTCTAACGTACATGAAAGGGAGGTTGGGAATTCCTTTGTCAGCTAAATAAATACTTTATGAAATCCTGACTGATCCCTTCATCTGCGCTGACCTCGCGGCACCGCGTGGAGCTCTCAGTAATTCTGTGTTGATTCCGAGACCCCGACAGGAGCTCGCTGCCCAGCATGCCCAAGGCTGGGCTGGGTCTGGCAGTGGGACGCAGGACATGGGAGGAGGACAAGGACGGAGCTGTTGGCAGGCCTTGATTACCACGCTCAATTAACTGCCTGTAAGCTCAGTGAGGTGCTGCGATGCTGTGTTGCACGGTGTTGTGCACGACGAGTGGTTAAAATCTGCTCCATTCCATTGCCAGGAGATAGAGGGATGGTGAGAGTGGTTGGTGCCTCTGAGAAAAGGACGCTGCTTCCCCAGGCGTGCTAAGTAGCACACTGTGGTGAGCTGAAAGATACCCAGCTAATCACCAGTTTTAATGGGATTTCACACACATCACTTCAACTCATTGAGTTGAAAAGCCTGTGGAAGCTGTGCTGCAATAGAACTCACCCAAGAAATGAATATTTAATTGCAGAAGTCATGAGAAATATGTTTTGGGTTTTTTTTTCCCCTCTGATGACTAATAAGCCAGGCTGTCAATGGTGAGAGGTACAGAAACCTGGCTGAATGTGAGCTGATCCCCTCTGCGTGGGAAGGAAAGGAGTCAGTATGCAGTGTAGCATTTATCACTGAGGTCAAAACCCCATGCTGCAACTCTCACCCTGAAAATATTTTGCAGAATGGATGTCTTATGAGTTTTCTAATTAGATTACATAAGTAGTGTTAAGTTAAAGGCCGAATAATTTACCCAGTGTTTAAATAGGTTTTAAAAAGGCAGTTTTTCTTGTTTAATGGAGTTTGAACAAATATGGACAAGCAGCAACACACTGCGATTCCACTTCACAAAGGTTAAGTGATAAAATTAATGCTGTGAAAAAGCTCCGTAGCAAGTGTTCACATTAAAAGCCAACATGTGTTATCAAGGCTATAAACACCTGTGATCACTAGGGAAGGAAGTTTGAGGAGAAGGAAATCCCTGCAGGTTACTCACAGCATTCAGCCATATACTCAGCTTCATTCTAATCTTTATCACTTGCTCCTGCCCAAAGTATCAGTATTCCTCACTCTAAAGAGAAAGGGCTGAGGGTTATTTAATAGAAGATGGATTTCCGAACTCTTACTTGGTAATTTTTAGTTATGAGCAATTGGTTCAGCCGTAAAGCCAGGAAAATAGTTGATCACTAAGGCGGTAAGCACCCAGCAGGGATGCTGCTGCAGACACACAGCCAGCAACATCCCCAGGCTCGGGTCACCCCTGCACCGATTTGGGATGAAGATTGCAGCACAAGATCCAGGCTCGTTTCTCCTTTTATCTCAGCCATCCCCAGATTGCAGACTGAGATTGCAGCTGCGGCCGGCTCCCTGCTCACCCACACTGTGCTTCAATGCCCTCCCTTGTCCGCAGCCAGGCGATGCCTCTCAGTCTGCTCGGCACAAAGCCTGGCACCTGCAGAGTGCTGGGCAATGCCTGAGGATGGCTGGGCACAGGGCAACATCTGCATCCCGTGCAGGGACCTGTTGTGTAAAACGAAAACTGCTCTTTCCCACCATCAGAGCTGATACCGTGCATCATGTCTGCAGCGCGCTGGGAAGTGCAGGCTGATCTGCAGGAATGGCCGCTTTCATTTGAGCACCTCGTTTATCCCAGTGCCCAGCCCCTGTCTGAATTAATAAAGATAAAAGCGCAATCGTATCGGTATCGGGCAACGCTTGAGAAATAAAAGGCACGGCTCAGTTTACACCACGCATCCCTCAGGGATGAGAGTCTGTCTGCAGTGAATGAGCTCGGCTAGAAAGGCTGTCCACAAATAATAAAAATGATCAACTCCTTAGAGTTATCTTATCCAGTCATCTTCTGGGAAACATTGGGATCAGATATAACCCTACCTGAGTTATTTTATTTGGCAAATAAGCACTTTAGGCAAGATTTTCAGGAGGCAAATAGGAAATGAGAGTTGGAAAACATTAATTAAATGTGAATACAACAGCTTAATGGGTTTTATCTTCAGATGAACTGGAGATGACTCTTTGCCATTCACTTCATCAAACTGCAAGCAGAGATAAATGAAATGTAGCAAGAAAAGGCGACCAGGGAAAAGGTGAAAGATGTGGCAGGTTGACAAGACCAATGTAATTTGATTTGTATTCAGGATGGATCAGTTCACAAATTCTACATATTGCTGCCAAACCTCTGCATATTCGAGTAAAAGAATACTTGATTCTTGCAGTAGCAGCTTTTAAAAATAAAGCCATGCTGTTTGAATGCCCTTTTACAGATGGCCTTTTTCTACAGGCTTTGTAGAGCTCTCTCTCCATAGCGGAGTTTTCCTCATGTTCCATTGACAAGGATTCTGAAAATTGCCAGATATGTCCAGAAAGCTCAGCATCAAGTGCTCATCCTACATGTGGAGCACACGCTATATATCCATGGTGCACTGCTGTATCTGTCTAGAATTAAAGCTGCATATCATGTAGGGCCCCATGACATTCTGAACATTTGGCTTCTTGCTCTCTTTGTTAGAAATGGCCAAGAAATACCACAGATACTCTTGTTTGGGTTGGATTGGTTTAGTTTGGTTGTTTTGTTTTTTTTTTTTAATTTGCTTTGTTGTTGTATAATTAATGGAAAGTAATCTAAGAATGTGCTTGCGGGTTACTTGAAATGTGCATGGATTTAAACCAATTCTTGTCTGTGGTTTTCATTACTATCACTAAAGGGAGAAGGTTTTCAATAACGCCCACTTTTAAACTGCCAGTTGTGCAGTTCCACCTCCATACTGAGTTAGAATTTGCTGACGCAAAGCCACAGCCCATTCTCACACAGCACCGCGTCCCCTGGCAGGCACAGCACCATCTCCCTCACCAATGCAAGAAGTGCAGTTGGGGATAGTTATCTATAGATGGCAATCTTCTTCTTAGCAGAGAGCTGAGGTGAAACCCATCTGCTGCTCTTCTGGAATTAAAAATAAAGCACCGTTACGTACAGGTATAGACGAGTACAGAAAAGCAGTCCTTTACAGTGGGATTGTACAGGATGCACTGCAACTGGGCTTCAGGCTTGTATTCAGCCTGGAGGTGCTGCTTTACAATTAAAAAATATTTTAATACAATTAAAAATATTTTATAAACATTGGAATTTATTAATGTCTGCTCAACTGCCCAGCTATGATAACATGTGAAAGGCTGCACTGAGTTCTGCACTGAAGGGAAGAGCATCAGCTTTGTGTGTTATGGCAGAATATTGTGCCTCACACTTCACACTTTTTTATAAAAAACACACCAATTATGCTATTTTTGTTTTGCTTTAAATCTATATTCCTTATGGTCCTGTTAGATAGTTAGGACTATTTCTCTGGAAGGTGTGGTGGAGAACTAAAGAGTGCTCTGGCATTCACTCTTCTGCTCCTCAGATTAAGGCTATTTAAGAGAAAATGGAGGGAACAATACAGAAAGAGTGTCCAAGGAGGGGATGTTTTGCACCTCTGTGGGGATCAAACACCATAGAATGGATGGTGATTATCCTAAACCTTGAGTGTCCAACTTTTTGGCTCCATCACATTGAGTGAAGAGAAATCGTCTTTGGCTACATGTAAAACATACAGTGTAGTATATTATATAAATATATACATATATATTTAAGAAAACAGAAAAAAAGAGAGCAATAAGGACTTAGAACTAGCAACTTGGGCACATATGTTCTACACCCACTCCATTTGCTCAAGAAAAGAGTCTGAATGTTTTCAACATGTCTACATGAAGACCATAAGCAGTTGGCAATCACTGTGGACTAGGTGGGGAAAGGTGGTTGGTGTTCAACCAAGGCACCTGTCCTCAAGGGGGTCTACAAAGAGAGACACTGAGCCAACTGCCACAGGTACCACACTCAAGGGATAATATTGAGGAATTAATGTTATATCAAAGGCTATGCTGCAGCATTAATATGTTTAATAGACACGTCACATGCACCTCAAAGAGATTTTGATATGTATTTGAGATTGCTATGGCCTTCATTTAGTTCTGTCCCTGTGCTAACACTGATAGATATCAAATAACCTCCTCTGACAATGGTACTGTGTTATTGCTGGAAGCACCTTCCAATGAAGCCCCCTTTGGCCGGGAGTCTGGGGATACAAAATATTGATGCTGTCAGTTATCCAGAAGCTGAGTAATTAAATACACAAAAGTCTGGGCAGATACAAAGTTCTCACACACGGTAAAGCTGGCAGAGGCAAGACTCAAAGCACAAAAAGCCCCTTTGCTCCAAGTGCATGGCAGTTTCAACTCGCTCTACGCAAATTGTGATGCTCTGCTGTCTGTTTTGAAGCAAGTCCCAGAGAAGTCCCTCTGTGTTGAATTCACCAGTGAGCACATGCTGGGCCCACTTCTGATAAGTTACAAAATCTAAAACTCCTCGTTAAATGCCAGATAATTTGACTGCCCTGAGGGCAGGATGGGTGAATGGGATATGTGAGCTTGAGTCCAGTTCCTTATAATTAACGAGGTCTGAATAAGCAGAACCAATCCAGCCCGAGCGTGAATAAAATTACTACACCCAGCAAAGTTCAAACAAGGAATATGTGAACTGTAAAGTAGTTAAGCACAAATCAAGATGCTGAGTTTCTGCAGCAACTGCTCTGAGCTCTGAAGTCTGGAGCTTAGTACATCTCTTTTTTCCCCAAAGGCTTAAGATTTAGAGAATACCAACTTTCCAGGGCCCCAATTCCAAAAGGTTCATGAAATGCTTAATTTTTGGGGACCTAAATAGTTATGTCAGTTCTCATTTCTACATGGAGAAGTCATCCGCATTTTTATTTCGTATTTATTGGTCAAGGGAAATTTCACTTCTTGCAGCTTTTTATTTTTTTCCTGGTGTTCAAGCATTGACACAAGGTATAATTACATCTCAGAAAAAAAATATGTTGAACTAGAATAGGGGATTTAAAGGAGGCTTTCTGTAACCTGCAGTTAAATTCACGTGTTGTCAGAAAGCAGAAATATTGGTTGAGCCTTTGCTCAGGGGAAAAGCCAAAAGTAACACAAGCGCATCTTTAAAGTAGTCACATTTTCTCTGAAAAGCAGTTTCTCAGGAGACTGTGGTCAACTTCAAGGGTGCCTTTATCAGACATTCCAGGGGAAAAAAACAGGAAGAAGAGCTGAGTGCTGCAGGTAACACAATAGGGGTCTGCAGCAGTCACAGGAGTATCAGTTACGATAAACCAAGCTGTGCAACAAGGAGATTAAGACGTGGATTACCGACCACTTACTATGTGACATAAAGAAAAATAAAGAAAAGAATAGCTTCAGATGCCAGTTTGACTTAATCTGGTACTGGCGTTCTTTCCTGGAAAGGATTAATGGGCACGGTGGGTTTTTTTTTCTGCTGAGGCATTTTTAAAGGGTTTGTGATAATAAAGATTGAGAGGAGCAACAAGTAATGACAGAATCTTCAGCGTGAACTATTAAGGGATTTGATAACTAATTAGCCATTTCTGAGTCAAACCAAGCGGCCATCAGCTGCGTGCCTTGCTTAATTAAGGAAACATTGTATTCCAATGGAAATTAGCTGTGGTGTGATATGGGGCCTTGAATCAATTTCTGTAAATGTGAATACAGCTCAAAATGCACATTGATTGTAAGCGTGGGTGTATGAGAGTTGTTCATAGAATGGCCTGGTTTGGAAACATCCAGAATGATCATCTGGTTTCAACCCCCCCCTGTTGTGAGCAGGGTCGCCAACCAGCAAACCAGGCTGTCCAGAGCCACATCCAGCCTGGCCTTGAATGCCTCCAAGGATGGGGCATCCACATTTTCCTTTTGTGTGGGTTGGTGATGCCGTCATGCTTTCCAGGCATTCCTCTCCAGTCTTCTACTCTTCTCTCTGACATGATCTTCATGCAGATACACAGTGTAACTGAAACATCCCACTGCTTCCTTTCTCTTCCTGTTGTGTATTTTTACAGCTTACGTCCTGAGAAAATAAGAATTGCCAAAGAGTAAGTGGTCCACGTGGCATTTTCCAGCCAAGACTGAGAAGCACACAAGCAGGGACACCAGCTGCAGAGAGTCTTCCTGCTAACACACCTTTAAACGGTGTATAAAGAAGAACATTTACAAGTGGAGAGAGGAAAATAAAGAGGGAAGGGGAAGAGGTGAGAGTCTTACAGCTGCTCATTCAAAATCTCAGACATGGCTCCAAGCAGCTCAGCTAACACCAAGGGGTGCAGCTCCAGGACCAGAACACCAGGGTACTCATCCGTTGGAACAAGTCCCATTCCCATGGCTCTTCCTTCTTTCAATCTGCTGATATATCCTCTTAACTGATGAAAGGTGGCATTTTTCTCTAAATTGAACCTTCTCCAGTCAGTTTAATATTGCTCTTCACTGTACATCAATGTATGTTAGTACATCATTCCACTTTTCCTTGAATAAAAAAAAAAAAAAAAATTCTATTTGATTTTTTTGTGAAGTAAAACCAATGAGTAGGTTTACTTATAAATTCACTTCTGAGTTTTAGTCCATCATAAATTCCAAGCGCTGCTGCAAAAGAAAACCACCTTTATTTAAATACAAGCCAGTAAGCGAACATCAAAGAGAACGCTTAGAGAAACCTTCCTCTATTGGTATCTGCAATACAGAGATTTTATACAGCTCAGGTACTCTGTGTTCATGCCCACCCTCAGCTATGTATTTGGGACTCCTGTCCACCCACTGCAGTTCACTCACATTCCAAGAGCAGCTGACTACCGCTGGCTGCTCCATGGGTTTTCCTCATTGCTTTTTCTCCGGTGATGAAAACGGGCAAAATAGTGACAGCATCCCCAGCTTAAGTTCCTATCTTGGCTTTCACCCAGTTTCAGCCTGTAGAAATCAAAAGTCTAAGAACACATTAATCAGATGTCTCAACAAAGAAAACCTAGGCTTGAAACCTTGTAAGCCTTCAGATGCATTTTTCTGACCAGAAAGATTCATTTGTAGAGGTTGCGTTGCAGGTGATGCCATGTGGGACCAGCCTGGGTCTACTGGGATCAACTGAAAAACAATCATTAACTTCCACAGATTTTGATTAGCCATTGGATAGGATGAGTAAAGTTACACTAGTCCTAGAAATACTTCCTTCCAGTCTGTCTTCTATTATTTCCATCCTAATTTAAAATTATTTTCTATCACAAAAAAAAAAAAAAAAAAAAAACCAACCAGAAAATCTTATTTTGAAGTGTTACAATCAGAAAGATCTGCACAGTGGAAGGGTAATACAGGAGTGTAACAGCAAAAGGACTAGTATGAATAGAGTGTTATAAAGGAAAAGTGCTCACCCAACTCAGAAGATCTAGACCTGTGAAGAAAACACCACAAGGGAGAAATCCCCAACAGGAGATCGTTCCCCACTGCCATTCAGCCCTTAAATGAGGTCTAAGAGAGGTGCAGCCAGGCTCCATCCCTTCTGGTCACACAGCTGAATTGCCTTCACCTGTCCTCCCAGGGCTGACCGGGCCCTTTCCCCAGGTGCTCAATCAGTGGTTCAGGCTGTGACTCAACAGTTACCATATGTGAGGCATACAAAAGATCTATCCTCATTTTCCATAATGCATAAATATCTCTTCTTTCAGCTCTCTGCTACACTGTATGTCTGCCTGCTGGAAGATTAAGTGTTAAATGCTGTTTAATTTTTTAAATACAAAATAGAGATGAGCTTCGTTTAGTTCTGACTATCAGAAATATTCTCAACCTGAAGGCAAAACACAAGAAGACTTCTTTGCAAAGCAGATTTCAACTGTGGGCATTTGTGGCTCAGCTAAGAAGCTTTTTATCATCCCAGAAACCAAATTCCTAACAGACATGCTCAGCCATAAACACAGAAAGAGTCCTGCTGCCTGAAATTCCAGTCATAAAAAAGGATGACTCTCAGTTGTTTCTCACTGTATTTCTCTTACTTGGGCAGGATGCATTCTCCTCACTCAGATTTCACATTTAAAATGTCTTTCTCCACAGATTAGGAGTTGTCAGGGCAAATCCTTAGCAATGATGAGTTCGAAGGCTACTATTTTACGCTATCTAAAGATCATGCCCAGCAAATACATAGTGATGCTAACAGGCAATGGAATAAATATATTCTCAAACCTGAAAGCCTGGAGAACAGTTATGCGTTCATATTTAAATGTGTAGTCTTTAGGTTTAAAGCTTGCATTTCTTTCACAACATAATTTTTTGCTAAAACCATTTCCCAGGAACTCTTTTGATTTTTAGTGAAAGGTAAAAGAGCTCAACTTTCTTCAGTTACAGCTGGAGTACCTTAAAATTTACTAGTTGAAACTGCTTTGATTATAACAGTGGTTACCATGATGTCAAATTTTAGAAGCAAAGGCGTTTTAACACTTTTGTCAAGGACAACTCTTGGGCATTAGAGCAGTTTCTAAGGGGAGGTAATCTGTTCAACCTATCCACACACATCTACACCTGCACAATGGCTGAGCTTATCCACACTGGTCCATCCATATGGAGTAATGGAGGGAAGGAGCATCAGTGAGGAGATGCTTGTATGTCCACTCACGTGGTCACTGCAGTGCTGGATGAACTGCTCCTGAGTTCACCCCAACCAAACACTTTGCCTTAGGGAGCTTATGGCCGACTGCAGGAGATGGGAACTGCCCCAGCAGGATCGTAGCATGGGAGATCTGCCACTCATCGCTGTGCCACTGTACAATTTGTAAATAACACAACCAAAGGCTGGGTTTTTTTTCTCCTACCCGCTACACAGGTGGTTGGATTTTCACCAGACCATTTATGATCAAAATTAAAACCTGCAATTTGGTCAGTTCATAAATATGCTCCACCACACTCCACTGTGACCTTTAGAAATGCCAGTGTTAACTGGAGCACTCAGGGACATCTGAAGGATATTTGTTTTCATGGGCCAACGTGCAAAAGAGCTCGCCTTCATTTTTAGCATTTTCCCCAATATACACATGCGAACCAGCCCAGATCTCATCACATGTAATTGAAAATGTACAGTTTTGTGCTTCCATGCTGAAGGGAACAAGCCAAACAACAAGCTCCTGTTCGGGGCCGATTCGGAGAGCAGCTCGGCGGTGTCTCGCTGGCTGCTCACTAACAAACCCTCCATTCATTGCAGTTCCGTGCAGCTGAGCTGTTTCCACCTGAGCCAGCGTTACAGACCTTTAATCAAACAAATGTACAAGGAAGCTCAACTACTTAACTGCTGTGCTTGTTCTGCGGGCTGAGATAGCCAAATACAACAGAAAGAATTTTACCCCGCTTGAGACGAGTGCATTTCCTTGCCGTTGTTCCCAACAAAGGGCAGCAGGTACAAATGGCCCACTATCTGTGTCACTGAGAAGTGGAGAGCAATTTGTTTCTATTAAACAGGATGCTTCTATTTTTTATTCCGTTGGCTTAGCCTCTCTGCAGCCTGTGCCAATCATGGTTTTAATCTGAACTGCCCTTGACCGTTCCTGTTATGCCACAGAAGAATTCTCTCTTTCCACCAACCCACCCCCTCCCTTCCCCGTCGTCTTGTACAGGTAATTGTGAGAAAGCAAGTGAAAGCCCTGGGGTATTGGATTCAAAACACAATCCTGCCATTCTCAGGAGCGTACAAAGAATAAACTTGAATGCGACATTGAGTCCTTGCAGACTGCACCTGCTGGTGAGCTCCAGTTCATGGTGGGGTCACGGCAGGCCCCGTTGCTCTGGTGGCAGGAGAGCTCCTATGTTTTTGGTTCACAGTGAGATTAGATCTACAATGTTTGACCCGTCTAATTTATTTTTTGTTTGATGAAGCAAGGAGAGCCCAGCGCACTGTTAAATGCCTTCCTACTTCTTCCCTGGAGAATGCTGCTGGTGTCTTTCCCTTGACGTGGTGGCATTTGGAAAGGCTGTAGATGGGAGTTGACGTAATTTAATGTTGTATCCATGTACGACACAAAACTTTTCTGTCTCTACAGATTGATCTGCGTCTTCTTTCCATGGGAGTGTAAGAGGAAAGGCCCACGGAACTATCCCAGGTGCAAGTTCTGGTTCATGTGTTTGGGTTTCTGTGGGTTTCAGTTTGGGTTGTCTTTCATATAACTTCCTTTGGATTTGGAACCTGTCCTTAGCGCTGCTAAGAGGGACTTTGCTCACTTCTGTTTCGTTACCCTCTCTGAATTTCACGATGTCCATGCTTTGTTGCTGGGATCCATGGATCCACTTTAATGACATTTCTGTGATATTTTCCAGCCTCCTTGCACCCGTAGCTGACTGGTTTTCTTCTGTTGACATCCATCAGATAAACTTCCTAAACAATTTCACAGTCTAACACTGTGATGTAAATACATTTGAGTGCTCAGGCTTCGCAGGTTTGAGGCATTCACTGCTCCCTTTTGGAAGCAGAACGTGTAACAGAATTAAGAACTGCATTTTGACTAAACACCAAAAAATTCCAATGCTTTTCATTTTGGTCTGGAAGTCTCATAACAGAACAAATCTCCTGGCTGTAAGCCCCCGGGAAACTGGAATTGCAGCTACTCTTTCTGCACCGTATTATATCTGATGCTGAGATAAAATCAGAGGCCTCTGACATAAAATCAGGCTTTTGTGAAGGGCTGCTGTTAAACAACTTCTTACCTTTAAAAATACTGTGGAAGGAGATGTTCCCATCTGAATTTTTTAGGGAAAAATTCAGGTTCGTTATAATTTTTTCAGAGTATTTTTGTCTATCCCTAAGGCAAGAGATAAATGAAGTGTGATAGTCCTTTGGAGAGCTTAGGAACTATTTGTGGTGAATAATTTATTCGACAAATTTCGCCCTTATTTCGGTTCATGAATTATCTGTGAACTGACTTGTACTTTCACGAATTTATTCATAATTCAAAATTATTCAAGAAATGTTTCTGCGCAAACATATTTCTCTGCACAGTTTGCTTATGAGCAGATTATTGATCTAACTATTTATTATCTGCAGTGTATTGCTTGGAGTGTGAGGGGAAATTATTCTTTTTCAAAGGCCATGTAACGCATCTGTAAACTCAATTTGAAAGGTTTTAGAAGGGATAATCTTTCTGTTTGTTGCCTTCGTGGGATCTGAGTTCACTTCTGCTAATTTTTTTGGTCATAATTAGCAGCCCCAGCTTCTCTTTAAGTGGATGTTTGAAACTGATTTAAATAAACTGGCTCAAAGCATAGGTTGTGAGGCCAGCCAAAGAAATATTGACTGTATTGATTGCTCTTTCATCTATTTCCAACATACAGAATAGGTATTTCCCTGTGTCTGTCTAGATTTTAGGTGTATAGACATACAGTAATCAAAAGCTCTTTTTAATCTATGGTCAAGCATTAGATCTTGTCCTATGAAAAAAAAAAAAAAGTATTAAAAAGGAAAATGGAAAGAACTATTTTCCTCTAACTTCACCTTAGTTTTCTATGGATCTAATGCCTTGATTTAATTTGATGCAATTACAATAAAAGATGCAATCTAGGGCAAGCAAATGAATTTTGTGTCAAGAGTGAAATACAATCTGTTAAAATTGGTTTGAAAATACAATTTTAGGTCTAGTACAGCAAGTCCTGACATTTCAGATTAATCTGTCCTATAACAAAATTAATGACACTCAAAGTTGTTTAAGAATGGCTGTTAACTATTCTTACCCTATTCATCACCAGCTCTATCAGTCTAATCCAAGGAGTCACCAGGCTATTAAGTACAGTACATCGGCTCCGTTTAAGGACATTCAGATTGTGATTGTTTGAGGGATCACATTCCTAGCAATAAGAATATGAGGAACGATGGTAAATAATGAGGGAAATCCCTCTGGAAGTTTGTCAATGTGATGCCTGTACATTTCTGTCACCACTACTCTCTGCTAAAGAAATGTTAAAAATTAGGGGTCATTTCTGACAGGCAGGCAGTGTGGGCAGCTATCTGGATGATCCTAAGCTTTTAGGGCTTCAGGTGGCGCAAGATATCTCACGACAGAGGCTTTGTCCAGAAAACCTGAAGATCCTTTCTCCAGCTGTGTAAAAACCATACAAGAGCCATGTCAAAGGCAGCAAAAGCAAGATTCCTGCCTCTGTCCCACCTTTGTCCAGGTTGGACGTGGAAGAAGACTTCAACCTGATGGCAAGGCCATGCGCTTGTCCATTACACCCTGCTTTGCTCCTTTAGTTACTCTCAAACACACCACAGCAATGGTAATTTGGGCCACAGGAAGCTTTTTAAGCAGTTACAACAGTGCTCTATGTGCTCATCTGCTGAACTGAAATGGAGGGGATCCAGAATGAATCTTGTTCTCTGCTTTCTATTCTTGCTTTTTTTCTTAACTAAGAATGAAAATAATGACATATTCAACTTTTGTGTAAAGTGGGTTTACATGAGCCATGCTGGTTTAGGGATACTTTTATTGTGTGCTCCTCAGGGCAGTGGGCACAGCCCCACGCTGCCAGAGTTCAAGAAGCACCTGGACAACACTCTCAGTCACATGGTCCGATTTTTGGGTGGCTCTGTGTGGAGCCAGGAGTTGGACTCCACGATCCTTATGGGTCCCTTCCAACATGGGATATTCTGTGGTTTATTGAGGAAGTGGTGAGACTGGAGTTCTGCACAGGAGAAGCAAGCTATAATTCTCTCTTCTGGATAAGTGTATAAGATCTGGGAGGCCAAGATACAGCTTCTTTCTCTGCCTCCTTCTGAACTTCTGTACTCAGTTTCATTGGAGGCTGCTCTTCCTGGCAGGATGAATTCATAGGAAGGGCGGAAAATGTTGGTTCTAATGCTGGAATATAAATCTCTTTTTCATGAGTTCTCTACTGACTCTTGAGGTAAGCTTTCTGGTAGGAGGCAACCTTGGGCTTTCTCCTTGGAGCCGCTGCACATCCTTCACACTGTAAACGTGAGCAAGAATCTTACATGGTAGCATTAGGGACAGAGTGTTCTGTCCAACAAATGTTGAACCAAAAACCAGAGAACATTAAAAATATATCATTCTTATACGAACACGAAGCTGTTTTATGATTCCATCCCTGTTGTCCCATTTGAGAAAAGCCAACTGGACCTGTTAACTGGCGCAGATTACCTGAAGCTGTTTTCTTCAGAAAGTGGAATATTTTCTTCTCCCAGTGCATCACCATGTTCTGTCAATATTACAAATCTTCTTGTTGTTCTAAGAACCAGCAACGTGAGAAACTAATCTAATGATGAAAATGGCAGTCACCGTTTCATTTAGCTTCGTCTCTCTTTTAGTCTAAAGTACTTGATTTTGCATAAACTATGGCCCTGATTCTCTGCTCCTGTTGTGGTGAAGCTGAGCTAACTTCATCGAGGTGACTGGAACTGGCAAACAGAGTGCTGGGCACACATCTCTGGCTGTGCACTTTGTGCTCTCTGACACCATCTCCTTCTCCTCCCCACAGAGAGGACCATTCTAGGATTTACCACCCAAAACTTTCATAGCTCACATGGCTGAGTTGATTCTTCCTTACTTTTGACACAGAAGGTGATATCCATTCCTCTGGGATAAAGTGCTACATTTGCTCACATAATAGCCATACTTTTTGCCCAAATGTTGCCATTAAAACTCAGGTCTGGCCATTAGGCTCTCCCTGGAGTAAAGACGAAGAAAATTCAGGACTAAACCTAAGCCGTAATTATCTAACTGAATGTTCATCCACTCACACATTTTTCATCCACTTTGAAATTGCATTCCCCTATACGTTTCCTGTATTCTAATGCCTCTCCCGCAGCTTTTAGCTAGAATCACCAGAGTAATCGGTGTCCCTCGTTGCAGTCTAGGAAGACTAAATGCAGAGCTAACACCCCACACTGAAGGGGTCTGAATCACATCACCACAAAAAGCCTGACATCGGGGATCAGGGCTTACCACATTGGTATGTGGAAAAGAAAAATTGCTTTTGATGTTTCTCTCTCCCCCTGTTCCCCTGTTATTACTATATTTTTTCTTTTTTTTCTTTTTCTTTTTTGAGAGAGAGAGAGAGAGAGAGAGAGAGAGAGAGAGAGAGAGAGATGAGGCTAGAACTGTTACACGGAGATTTTTCTTTTAAAATCTATGAAGAAATGACAGCATGTTACCTTCCAT
Organism: Centrocercus urophasianus; assembly: GCF_019232065.1. Classification (NCBI taxonomy): domain Eukaryota; kingdom Metazoa; phylum Chordata; class Aves; order Galliformes; family Phasianidae; genus Centrocercus; species Centrocercus urophasianus. Next base: position 3,744,971 of record NW_024884722.1, read on the forward strand.
GGTATTCAAAGAACCAAATGTGAGCTAACTTTGGGCAAGGGGGAATTTTGATGCAATGAGGCAAAACATGTTGAAAGGATGACACTTCTCTTCTAAGTGAAGAGTGTCATTGTCCTTGATAGACTGAACCAGGCAGTTCAGAGGACATGGGAAAGCAGCATCTGGGTTTTAGTGTGGTTTTTATGTTTCCATTTTAATAAGTACGACATATAACACTGCATCTCTAGGCACAGGAGAAGAAAAATAAGCAAGTTTCATGCACAACACCACTCTATGTGATGCCAGCAGGTAAGAAAGGACGAGGAAAGTCCAGAAACCAAGTACACCACCAAAGTGTTTGCTGGTATGAATTTGCTCTTGTGATCGATGGTCACGATAGTTACCTCCCTGCACCAAGTGGTGCTAAGAGCAGATTTCTGTCCTCTGAAAAGCATGTGGGAGATAGAAACTGCTGTTTCCTTGACGTTCCTGCAACAGCATAAGTTAGGACACACCTCTGAGGCTAACCAGCTTATACAAACACGAAACAATCCATAACAAATGAATATTTGTTTCTGCTTAGATAGCCCGTTTATCAACAGTTTTAAGATGGCAGTAGGGGCAATTTAAATGGTAGAAAACAAATAAGTCCCATTTATTAGCAGCTGAATTTTTCATGAATATATTGGTATTAAATATTAACCATATACCAGTTTCTAAAAGAGGGTGAAAATTGGTTTGTGAGAAAATTGTTCTTAGTTAGACATATTCCTAAGTCACAGAGCCTTCAGCATCTCTTATTACTGCTTTAAAGTGCTGAGATGCAGGGAGATAAATTCACCTCTGAGGCACCATAGTGTGCATCATAGGAAAGGGAAACTCTATTAGTTTATTAGCAGAGTAAAAACCCATTTTCTGTTACTGAGACCTATGTCAAACAAAATAGACTTCTGTAGTCATGTTTATTTTGTATTTTATTTTAGTGTTTAAAAAGAACATGATTCAATGTCAAATCGTAGAGGATTTCAATTACCTGGGACTATAGCTATAGATATAGAGATACTCTTCTGCCTGAGAGGTTGCTCCAAGGAACTTGGAAAATGTGTTAGAAAATATGGAAAATGTGGAGTTTAGAAAAGATCGTATGAGATTTTAGAAACTATGAAAGTTCTGAAAGTTCAAGTGAATAGAGTGTAATTCTGTCCATGGGAACTTCTGAATGTGGACTGTGAGAAACTCCTGGTGTTGTCAAGAAAGTCACAGTGTTTAGATGCAGGTGTGGGTAGTGATGCTCTGCCTCTGGAATGGAGATGTGGCAGATGGGTATTCATGGGAGAAAGAAGCTTCACCTGAAATCAGTGAGAATAAAGATATGTTTGGTAACATTAGTCTCAGAGAGAGAGAGAGGACCTCGTGGAAAGCGTTGGTTGGTGCCTCTGGGTGTTTGAAGGCAGGTGAATAAAAGGCCACTTGCAGTGTGAACAGCCATTTCAGCTGCCAACAACACAAGTCACAGGAGAAAAACAATTTCTGATTGAAGACACGAGTAATCTTGAGGTAATTCTTATTGTTTTTCCCATACACGAGATGTATCCAGGGTGAATGATGCTGCTGACACCAAGCAATACTCAGCATTAAGGCTGGACCACCTCCACAGAAACTCCTCAAACTTCTCAAACTGCTGCTGGGCTGCAAACATGGCGTTGAATTATGGTAAGGGCAAAGCCAGATAATAGAGTCCAGTGTTTCTTTCAGCATAACATTACAGTCCAAAATGGAATGATCATAAAGCCCCGATGACAGCCTTCTGTGCAGGTCAAAGCACCATGAGGTCAGTTCTCATGGCAAAAGGAGCTCTCCCCTCCTCTGTTGAAATGTGAATAATGTGCCAGCTGTCCTACTTTCTCCTGCAAAGTTCCCATCAAGATTTTTCATTAGGTGGTGCACGAACCTTGCAGGCTGTAAATTAAGCATGAGAACAGCTTGGCTGGCAGTGTGCAGTGATCTTGGGGCAGCCAGGGCCAGGTCTGTGCCCTCAAATGAAGCCAGGTATAATTTCTCTGCTGTCAGGACTCATCTCTCTTTGTTTTCCTCCCTGCTTGTCCTTTCACAGTCCTCAGCCGCTGCCCGATTTGCATGTTTAGCTTTCCTCTAGCAGAGGAGAAAATAGGGCTGCTGGCTTCAGTTGTGAGAGCTCCCTTCTCTTTAATGTTGCTGCAGTAGCTTTCACAAGGTGAGTACATTCCCCAAAGAACAAGAGCGGAATCAGAACATCACAACAGGATGTGCCTTGTGATTTGGAAACAAATGGCATCTGAAGCTGTGACAGTAGGGTTGGAGGAGCTACAAGCAACTATCTCTGTGGCTGCACAGCAGGAGCTGTGACATCCAGGAGCTCGGCCAGCCAACCCCATTTCAGGAAGAAGACTTCGGACTTAATTCGTCATCCATTATCCCAGCCTCCCACAAGTCTGACTGCACCTAGACAGGTGTTTCAATGCCAGGGAGAACAGCCTGCAAGAACAGCCAACCAACCCTCCAGCACTCAGGAATGCTTTTGTGTGATGACATGCAACACTGTTTTGCTGTATATTTAATCTAAAATGTAGGCTTGCTAACTATCTTGAATGGCCACCGGGGTGATCCAATTGCTGAGCCAGCATCAGAAGAAATAGGTGTTCAACAGAAAGCTCATCGAAATTTAGTGAGTTTTAAAAACATTGGAAAAACCAACTGCACGATCACCTTGGTGACAGGGTTCCTCTCAAGTCAAACTGGATCTGCATTTGAAAACACAAAGTCAAATAAAAACACAGTATAAAATCTTGAAACGAATTCAAGGAATCACATTCACAACACCTGGGCCTAGATTTGAAAATGCATGTATTGATGTAAGCCATATGGAAATGGCACTGAGACACAGAAGAACAATACATTTTAAGTCAAGCCTAAAATAGACTCATTTTAACAGTATTCTTATTCTAATATCAGGTTTCACAATGAATTAATTTGATGTGTCATTTTTCTCGCTCCACAGAAACGTTCTGTTCCTTGGAGAGGAAACAAAGGTCTTTGCTTTTCCAACTTCTATGCATCAAAAATGTTGAAACTTCATAAAACATCTTGTCCTCTCTGTTTTGCAGGATTCTGATTTGGTCACTGACTGAACTCTTATGCTCCAATTAATTAAATGGCCATCTCATAAATTTAAAATATATATATATCTCATGTCCTTAAATCTCTGAATCTCAGCTGGGAACCTGAAAGGCGTGAAATACACAGTAATCATCTCGCATCAACAGAAACTGATCTTAAAGCTGTAATTACATGATAAATGTCTTTATGACACATGCCCACTATTTGGTCATGCCCTAGAGACAAATGCTAGGAGCCAAGAGAACAGGGAGGGGGGAGGAAATGTAGCTGATATCCAATCCCTTCAGCTTGTTTGCAATTTCATTGGCTTTCTTTCAATGACCTGAGACTTCCAAGAGCATGATAGATATTTCCTAAATATTTTACATTCAGGTAATTACAGTAGTATATGGATTTGCTAGTCAGTTTAGAGGAGACCAATTAATTGCTGCAAATCACAGTATAAGGGATGATCCTGCAGCAGGGGAAGGGTCACATCTTAATAAGTAGGAAGAGCTGGATACATATGGCTAAAGTGTGCCTCATGCACATTGACTGAAACTGGTCACCTCTATACTATTTGCTTAGGCAAACCCCTCCATATGTTGTATGTTCTGCCTCAGGACCATAGGCTTAGGTCTTAAATGTCAGGAGTTCACTGATCATCAAGTAATAGAGCATGAAAATGTTGCATCATTCTTCATATCAGTACACCATCCTTTCTATCATTATTTTTCACCCAGTGTTTCTATGGCACACAACTCACCTTTGTTGGTTTTTTGTTGTTGTTGTTTGTTTGTCATTAATTGAACTGCTGTGGGCTTGTTCTGTTCCAAGACAAAAAGCTGACACATCCCTACAAAAACACCAACCAAGGAATATGGTTTGTGGCCATACCTTCAGTATCTCTCTTGTCCCATAATGCATACATTATGCAAGGAGACTGACCAGAGAGATATGTCAGAGTATTCGAAAGGAGTCCTGGGGAGATACAAAGCTAGAGAGGCTCCAGCATGGACTGGAAGATGGCAACAGAGGGGGCAAAGAAGGCTGCTCTAGCACAGAATGTAGCACAGAATCCTCTGAGGAATGTAAAGAGCAGACACTTACCAGAAGTAAAGACAGCAGGAGCTGAAATGCACTTGGCTTGCAAAGAAAATTGCAAATCTCCAATATTTGGGCCTACTGAAACTTGCTAAGACAGACAAGATGTTATCATCTGCTGGGAAACAGATGGACAGTGCATCCAGAGAGACTTCTTTTATTTCTAGCATCTCTGATGAAGGCAAAGTAAAGTAGGCCAGACACTTACCTAATCTTAGAAAGCCTTGAGTTGAGTGATAGCACAGTTCCTTTTGTTAAAAAATGCATTATCGTGTAGAATATATATTGAGAAAATTGAAAGAAAGGCAGTTCCGCCAGTTAAAGTTTAAACATGCAGCCCTTAATGGTTCAGAAGCTCAAAATGCAGAGTCCCCAAACTTCTCAGTTTTGTACTTTCCAAACACTCATTCCAAAAAGACTGAAATTAATACTGTTTTATCTATTGGAGAAGCAGCATCATTAGATTGCAGTAGATTACTGTTTAGGCAGCTAAAGTCATCAAGGTTTGCAAAGTCCTTTCAAATAAAAAAAGTGGAATGGAAATCTCTTCAGAAACACTTTTTGACATCTCGCAAGCCCACGGGGAACATGTGCAGCTCCCTGTTGAGTTATAATCATATGGTCACATTTTCAAATACAGCTGAGTTGCAAAGGAGTTTAAATGCAACACAGTAGTGGTGCCTTCTCAGCACTACGATCTTATTGGAGTGTCATCATGGTACTCAGATGGTTCTCTGCTTCTATTAATTTCTACATCACAGGTAGATGCTGATTTTGTCTGGGAAATGGCAAAATGGAGATTTTTGCCTTCTTTAGCACACCAGTAAAGCTAATTGAACTGCCATATAAAACTATTTTGAGCTAGCTGCACCAATTCATATCCATCTCGTATTTTTGTGGCTTCATTTAACTCATTGTCAAATATGCCTTGAAAATTGTTTTTGAAGCAGTTATTTTTCTAAAACCATCAGATCTTACTTACTGCCAATAATCGATGAAGCTTCTCAAGGTTAATGACAAAGATAACTTCCATATTTTGACGAACACGCAGCTTCTCCTATTGACTTCAAAGGCAATCTATCTGAAGACTGAAGCTGCCATTCAGAAAGGAATACTAAAGACTCGGGTTAATCAACACAAAGACTTAATTATTTTGTATATGAAATGCTATTCCATGTGACATTTCATTAAAAGCTCATGATAACTGTATAACTTCCATCCTTTTTAACTTGGATCAGTTAAAAATAAATCAGATACTCGTTTAGAAGAAATATATGCTTGTATGGCTTTCTGAATTAGAGCTTTCAAAACAATTGAATTATGCACCATGCTTATTCCCATCAAGCAGACAATAAAACTTGAGGCCACCTCAGTGAGCTGATCACATTTTCTAACTTTATTGAGTGTCAAACGTAACAATGCTAGAAATAAAACAGCGTGCAAGATAACCGGGCACAAACATCTTGTTTTCCAGCATCCCCTTCAGTGTTTTGCATTCTGTTCCACAAGGGAAGGATGGACACTGCAACCGCAATGGGCACAGAGACACCAAATGCAGGGACCAGAGCTCTGCTACAGGCCAGTGCTGCCCATGCCATGCTGGTGGGGGCCAACCTTGTCTCTGCTGAGACATCACAGTGCAAAATGGGCTTGGGTGGATCTGTTGTCATTCCTACCCTTTCAAAAAATTAATGGATGACCTCAAGTTTCCCAGACTTGAGCAAATTCAAACAAATTATTCAGTAAAATGCATCTGCCACGGGATGGGATTTTTTATTTTCTAAAAGAAGTCTCTGAATGAGAACAAAAGGTTTTGCGAGCACCATACAGGGAGACTGGTAGAGGTAACTCCCGAGTGCTTCAGGTAGTCAGACAACATGGACAGAGGGAGGTGTTTTGTTTATGAGACATTGCTCAAGGTTAAAATAAGTGACAAACAGCTTCAAAGGATAGGAGCTGGAATTCAAAAAAGAAGCCAAGTGTGACAATGATATCTATAATACAGTTATAAAAATACATTGGTGCAATAAAATGCAAATTTGAGGTATACAACAGACCAAATGTCTGTAGCATTTTTCTCTGCTTGGTATTCTTCCTGGAAAGGTGAGGATGCAGAGTGGAATCAGTTTTTATACAACCTCAATCTCAAAGTGCTTTCCTAATATTAAATGCATAAATGAGCTTTTATTTTCACCAACGGTTTCTGGAAATGCTTCAGTTTTAATGCAAATGAGTCCCAAAGAGACAAAGAGAAAATAAATATTTGTTTTTCATTCAGTGATCTGTTAGGTTTTATCTACTGTGACCTTCCCCTAGCTTTACTATCAGATATCCATGCAAACAGGGTCATTAGAAGAGAGCAGCTTTCTTTGAAATTAAATACAGATTTGCCTGAAAATTCCCTTATCTCTTTACATTTACATTTCTAACAATGCCCACCTATTATTGCGAGGCTCACTAGTAAAATTCAAAAAGGTCATTAATAAACTCTTGTTCACAAATAAAGGATTTTAGTGACTTGTTTTGCAAAGAGAAGCTTGCTTGTTTAGTATACAACATAATTGCTTCCTCTGGCCATCTGCTAAGCGGAGAAAAACCTTGAATTCACAGAGGTGTATTTTGATTTACAAAGTGCAGCAAACATTAAAAGAGAGTATCCACATCTCATAAATACTGTCTGTGCCATCCTCAGAGGTGAATATGCAGTATGTGTTCACGTGCATTTTACCAGCAGTACTCAAAGCAATGAAACACACGTCTGCTTTCTATGGCCTGTCCTCTCCACATGTGCATGTGTCCATAGATCTCTACAACCTTCCCAAATCTGCTCTGCCATAGGACCTCTTTGCCCTCCCCCCGCTGCACAACACAGCTAAAATTCTCACTCTGATTTCTATCCATTATTTTCAAGGTAGATGTTTGGGGTGTACTGAGAATTGGAGGGTCAAACAAAGAGCCAGTTGTTGCCTTCAAGTAGAATCATATGATCAGAGAGTCGTCCTGGTTGGAAAAGACCACTAGAATCATCCAATCCAACCATCAAATGCTGCAAACACGTACGTTTTTCTGAGCAACTGTGTATGTTTAAATACAGAAGTGTTCAAGAGCAGATATGACCCCAACCGTAGAGCTTCTGAATGGGAATGTACATGAGTGTGAGCTCAAGGAGTAGCTGAGACTGCTGAAGAAGAGTAGGAGAGTGGTGAGGACCTTTCTAGAAGTGCTGCAGTGAATCAAGCACCTAAAATGCAAAACAAGGGTTAAAAGCAAAGTAAATTTTTTTTTTCTTTTTATTTCTTTTCAGAAATAGTCTAATACTGACTACAGTGTAGCTGAGTAACAGCTAATATTTTTCTGTAGGACATTTTAATAGCCCATGGGACATTTCTGAATAACCCATGAATGAGATTTCAGAGAGTTTTAACTGTCTGAAAAGCTAGAAATATTCCAGCAGTTACAAGAATGAACTACTAGATCAGCTAAAATGACCTGACCTGTGTTGAAAATATTGAAGATCCAATTTTATATTAAGCTCACCATATATTAAGCCTATCATAAACTAATTAACCAACAGTCTTAAAAACTCCCATATATTTTTCATAGTCTCAAGGAATCACAGAATCACAGAATCACAGGATTGTTGGGGTTGGAAGGGACCTCCAGAGATCATCGAGTCCAACCCCCCTGCCAAAGCAGGTTCCCTACAGCAGGTCGCACAGGTCAGCATCCAGGCAGGTCTTGAACATCTCCAGAGAAGGAGACTCCACCACCTCCCTGGGCAGCCTGTTCTACTGTTCCGTCACCTCACTGTAAAGAAGTTCTTGCGCACATTTGTGAGGAACTTCCTATGCTGCAGTTTCTGGCCGTTTCCCCTTGTCCTGTCTCCACTCACCACTGAAAACAGTCTGGCCTCGCCATTCTGCCCCCCACACCTTAGATATTTATAGACCTGGCTCAGGTCCCCTCTCAGTCTTCTTTTCTCAAGGCTGAACAGACCCAGTTCACTCAGCCTTTCTTCATAGCAGAGATGCTCCTAGGCCCTTCACCATCTTCGTGGCCCTCTGCTGGACTCTTTCTAAGAGATCCCTGTCTTTTTTGTACTGGGGAGCCCAGAACTGGATGCAGTACTCCAGATGAGGCCTTACCAGGGCAGAGTAGAGGGGGAGGATCACCTCCCTCGACCTGCTGGACACGCTCTTTTTAATGCAGCCCAGTAAGCCATTGGCCCTCTTGGCCACAAGGGCACACTGCTGGCTCATGGCCAACCTGTCGTCCACCAGGACACCCAGGTCCCTCTCCGCAGAGCTCCCCTCCAGCAGCTCATCCCCCAACCTGTACTGGTGCATGGAATTATTCCTCCCCAGATGCAAGACTCTACATTTGCTTTTGTTAAACCTCATCCGTTTTTTTTTTGAAGGAGATATAATTGCAAAGGTGGCCCACTGAACCTTTTTCCCTATGAGTCAAAGTGTTCTCACATGACGTGACAAGGCACCAGAGATTTTCTATGCTGGTACATGGCATGTAGCTCTGTGACGCTGGAGGTGTGATGAGAAGCACCCACCAAAGGCTTTTCTGCTCTGAAAGGCTCTGCCATCTTCAGAACAATTTTCCTCTGGGGGCCCAACGGCATTCAATGAAAGATTGTCATGCTTTGGACGGCCCACAGAAGTGACAGAACATTTTCAAATCAGTGCCAGTTGGCAAAAGTATCCCTTCTGAGAAAAGCACTTACAAAAGGGCTGCAGACTATTCTGGGATTTGACCTTTCAGTGCAAGGAGAAATTGGGCTTGCTGCAGCAAAGGCCAGCAGCGTCTTTTTTGTCAAGCTGCCTGCTTGCCAGTCACCTTGTAGAATCAAGCCTTCCCCAAGGAAAGCATCCATTGGATTTTATGTCTACCTCCTGAAATCACAAGGAGGCAGAGCCCGCTCCTGCCCTCTGGAAGCCAATGAGAGAACTCCTTGACTTCACTGGGAACTCGTTCAAGTAATGATTCAGGTGGGTTTGGTGGAGATTTGCAATTCAAAGGCTGCCATTAGAAAAGTAGCATTTGAAACTGTGTTGCTGTGTTGTGCCTCATGTAGATCAGTATCAAATTAAATTTCCCTATTGTACCTCTTATGTTGTTAACACAATGCGGGGAGTGTTGTTTGCCTCATCTCCATCCTCCTAACTGCAACATCCTTTTCAGTTTAAACTACACAGAAGTGAATAATTATTGAGGCCTTCTGTTTACCATCTTTAGAAGATTTAATTTATCCCAATAAACATTGTGAAGCAGACCTTTTGCATTTGCAGTGACATATAATTTACTTGGAACAAATGCTCTGGGTTTCAGTATAAAGACCATTCATCAGGCAAATCTGAATCAGAGGCAGCTTAGAAAAAGAATCCTTTGTGTAATTGTTTTCCATCACAAACAACATGTGGGAGAGAGATTTAGGCAATATTTTCAAACATTGTAAGCTACATAATTATTGTCCTCTGCAAACCTGGTGATAGTTTTTACAATCACAATTGCACTTTATCTGTCTAATCACCTATTCACTGTGACCAATTACAGGCTTGGCATTGATGAGGAGGCGTTTGATAATATTAAACACAAAACCCTAGATTTGAATAATGTTGAGTTTATGACACAAACTAACAAAAGCCAGGAAATTCAAAGGCAAGGTTTGCGCTCCATCCTTAATTCATGGCATTCTGCCTGAGCATAAGAGCACATATGAGCACTGCAGAGACCTCCGCTACACAGAGATCATTGCAGTGCTGAGTTACAAAGGAATAATAAAGTCCTGAGATTAATTTTTAATGTTGAGGTCTTTTGCGGATTTAGCGTGTAACTGCAACAATATTCTTGGTATGCTCTACTTTTGCATCATTTCACCCTACAAACATCTGGGGAAACGGAGCTAGACCCTGCTGTTTTCTGTGCCCAATTAATACCGCTGTCCTGGCACAAAAGAAATGGTCAATAAAAACTGGGAATCCCCTCTCTTTTCCCTCTGATTGCTTCCACTGGTGCAGGCTTCTCTCTGCAGCAGTGCAGTGAGCACAGCTGTCAAAGAAAAGAATGAAATTGGTGCACAGAAAGTCCCTCTCCCTGGCATCAATTAGAGGAATTTTGAGGCTGCTCTAAATTTAACTGAACTGGAATTAATTTCTGGACACCCTGAGCAAAGAGTGATGGGAAGCGAGGGCAGAGCAGCATCTCCTCCGTCCTCCTGTACAGATTTCATCCAGTTTGGCTGCACCTGGAAAAGGCTCACAACATTACTCCAGTATTTCCAGCATCACCATTGAATGCATGGCAGAGTAATGTAGAAAAGGATATTTTTGTCTTTTTCTTTTTTCCTCAATGCAAGTACATTGTATTTGTAACTGCACTGCATGCACTGATTGCTTTGTTCTAAGTTTTCAGTTTCATTCAAAGAAGTGCAGTGGCATCTCTCTGAGCTATTTCAAGGAGTCAAGTAAATAACCTATTGTGATTCTGTTTCAAACTTAGGTGCCATATATTTATTATGCTGCAGCTTGGAATGGCAGCTTCAGTGCCATTAGGGCCTCTCACATAAATAAGTATATCACAATATTTTGAAAACTGGATTTTGCATTGACAAAATGTAATGGCTTCCAAACAGCTGTTACGGCCTATCATGTAAATCCTTCTTAGTTTGTGGGTTATTGACCCAACGGACTCTAATGGGAGTTCTTTGGAGATGTTCAATCTATTGTATCTGCCCAGCTGCATCTGATACGCCTGTTATTTGCTCTTTGAACCTTTAGGGGCTATTATGTGGGTCCAGCTGCTGACAGTACAATATAAAATTTCTTATAATCTATCAGATACATAAGTACTGAAGTTAATTCCTCTTCTGCATTTAAGCGTGTCCTTTTGTGGCTTTTTTCTCCACCATCATTACTTTTGTCCCTTTTTTACCATATACTCTGGCAGAAAAGGTGGAAAGAAAGGCAGAAGCAATTACTGATTTTACTAAGCCTTCAGCTTGGGAAGAATGAAACAGGAGGAGCCCTCTGTAGAGACAAAGGTGAACTAAACCATAAGGTTGCTCCTCGTCTGCCTCTAGTTGCATGTACAAGATCAGCACCAAAAGCCAATCACTTGTATTGTCAAGTAGCTTTCCAGAAGTGGATCAACTATTCTAGAGCAGGAGGTGAATAAGTTATGAAGAGGAATTGGGGTGACCCCCAGCTGCTCCCCAGCACAGGAGATTGGGGCACCATCTCTCAGAGACTGCGCTGCAGGAGCTGCCCCCTCCCCTTCCTGCTTCCATTCTGGGTTCGTGATGAGAAGTAATCATCATTTTTATATGAAGAAAAGAAATTTAATGATGCTTTTAAAAATAATAATCTGGAATAAATCTTGTTAATTTTTTTTTTTCTTGAGGTTATTGATAGAGGCTCTGCTAGATATAGCCTAAATTCTAGATGTCGGATTGGAACGTCATAAATATTTTGATACGGTTCATATCTATGTCAATTATGCCAAAGGAGGCTTTATTTTCTCCTGAATATTACATTCATTTTAAAGACAGACCAAAAAAAAAAAAAAAAAAAAAAAAAAAAAAAAAAAAAACCCTAGAGAAATCACAGACGACTTCTCATTCATGAGGCATGATTTACCGTGGCTGTAATTCTTGACCTACAATTTCTGCAGACGTTTTAGGGCCATCAAACAACAGAAAAAGCAGTACTGCACTTCTAGGGAAGAATTTGCCTTCCTCATTTAAAAAGAAAAAAAAAAAAATCAAAACACAAATCACCCTATTGCATAAGAAATCCAATTAAATTAACAAATATAGTCTGTCTTAAAAAAATACATTCAAACATTTAATTTGCATAGAAACAGGCAGTGCTATTCATTTTGATAGAAGAAAATCAAAAGTCATAGCTAGCAGCCACTCTTCTAAACCAGATTTTGAGCACAACCCCCCAGGGCTGTTTCTACCAATTTTCCAATAAATCATGTAATGACTTTTAGAAAAGACAGATATTTAATTCTTGAATTAGAACTATAGGACCATAACCAAAGACTGACAGCCCTCTTTTTCTGCCATACTCCCATACAAACCCTTTCAACTGATTGGCTGTGAAATAATGCAATAATTAGGCAATTAGATATTTGGGAGAATGTAGAATGAAGCACTGAATGCTGACCTTTATTACATAGATCAAAGTACATTGGAAGAATGACCAAATATATCTTGTTTACAAGCCCTCACCCATTTTTTTCCAACACTTCAAAATTAAGAATTAGGGGATCAGACCTCCAAAGCTATGCATAAATTTGCAGTTGGTATTAGATACGTGGGAGAAAAGCCACTTTCTCTGTGCATAAAAAGTGCTGTCTCATTAATTACCAGCATTTTATTTTCTTAAATATATTGATTTATACCTACAGCAGTTATTGAGTAGCAACAAGATAAAAATTATAAGATCTTTGTTCCCAAATATTTTTTCCATTACTGTTATTAACTGTAATTAACACTTGGAAGAGCAAGGAAAAATGAAATTAAATCACAAATTAATCAGCCCACTCCAGAAATTCTCTCTTCCCTGATTGCTTGATCATCAATAGAAGGAGAATCTCTGGAGATCAAAATTCATGAAGGAGCTTTAATTTTTATTTCTCTTAATGGTGAAAAATAAGAACTTTCAGTCATGCAAGTCAGCCATGGGAAGAGTCAAGGAGTTGATCTGTTGACCATGACCCTCCACCCTGTGTTCTTCTACCCTCAATTCACCAGGTGGCTGGAAATTGCTGTGAATGCAGATGTTACATCAGGCACTGAAATTGCCTACAATGTGCCTGGTGAGAAGCTTTTATATTTGGAGACACTGGAAGAGTCAGGCTTTCTTATCCCACTTCTTTCATTAGCATCAAAGAGGAAGGAGGAATTGCCTTGAGAAGCACTTACTAAACAGTGAACGTTGGAGAATATGAGGATACAGTTGCAGAGAAGGATCCTTCCCAGGTTCAAGTCAACACTTTTTGTTACTGCAGTTCATCAAGGAAGGAAAAAAAAGGGTTTTTAAGAGGAATTAAGGTAGGTGTTGCTTGCATAGTGATTCTTCTGGAGCATATGCTGATGGAAATTCATAGCATTTACATGGGCATTCACTGTGGAGCACACGTATGTGGAAAATTAGTTCAGGCATACTGTTTCTGCAGAATTCCCATTGGTATCAAACCTGGACAGTTACCTGTAGTAAACCTTGGGCATAAATGTACTAAACATGAGCATAAGCACATCAGGGGAACCTTCACACAGCAGCTATCTGAGCTGGCAAAGGAGAAAAGAAAAGCACATCACTGCAAAACTCTTGCTTTCCTCATATACATGTCAAACCTTTATCTTGACTGGAAGAGGAAGAGTTCATACATTTTTCCATTTGAAGTTTCAGACTGTTCCTCTTGGTGGTCCTTTATTTGTCACTGGGGACAAAGAGCTGCATAGAAGGTGCAAGAGGTTGCCTTTTGGAGGCAGCTCCTTTGGACCAAATCTAAATACAGAGAACCTCCTCACTCTGCAAAAGTTACAGCATAAAAATGTTTACAGCTTGCACAGCTGGAATCTGTGAACGTAGAAGTTCCCTCTGAGCAAGATGTATAGCAAAACACAAAGTCTCTTTAAAGCGTAATTTGTGAGTGAACATCATTCTCTAATTTGAGTTGCATATTGCCTCTTTGGGGTTTTAAAAGAATATTCTGTCTCTAAAAGCAAGAAATGTGATTATTTATGTGTATGCCTTGGAAGCCAATGAGAAAGACTACAGAAGTAGAAGATGTGCTCAAAGTGTAAGTCTTTAAAATAAAAATCTGGTGGCAGAAATGGCTCACAGGCCATTCTGCCTCTTTCCCTCATCCCCAGATAAAAACAGAGTTCTGTTTGCAGCTACAGGAACATCTTACTTGAAGCAGGTTCTGCAGGAGCCCTCAAAGTGCCACATTGAAAAATTAAATGCCTTTTGTGGAGGCGAATTTTCACAGGCTTATTTAGGCTAGAGATCATCTTAGATGCAAAATTAAAATACTCAAATGCAATTTGTTTAAATTTGAATTGTGCTTTTTTTTCTGTTGAACAAGTAGTTTAACAGTCGGTGGTGATCATGTGGCCAACTGCAATTTGAGGATTTCATCAGGAGATGCCACGTTCTATAGATTGTCCACTAAAGCTTTTAAAAAGAGTGTACTTTAAAGTCCAAGCATTTTAGGAAACACGTGACTTTTGCATATATATGAATATTTATATGACAGGTGTTATATATTGTATATCTCTCAACTCAAAATAGACCTTCTGAAGTCCCCACCCTGATCCAAAACACTAATGGAGAAAGGAGCTTCTGTGCTGATTTCACTGGGATTTGATCTGGGTTCTTTAACACTGTTAGGACAAGGGAAAATTCAAGTAACAACTCAGTCTGACTGTTCAAACTTGAACTAAAGCCATTTTGCTGTTTTCATGCACACCAGTGAATTCTATCTCTCTCTCCTGTGTATGTAGCCCATATTGAGGTCAAAGAACTTCTGTGCCTCTCTTTTGTTCTCATATCACATTCTTTTTTTAATACCTATGCATCCTGATAGGTATTTGAAAATAATATATTAATCAGATTGAACTGCTTGTTCACTTAGATTCATAGTAGAGGACAAAAACGAGTGCAAGTTGTACATGAAAAAAACTAACTTGCAAAAGTTTGCTATTGCACCTAAGTATTGATTCTGGAGATCTGAGCTACCTAATATCAATCTCAATAAAATCTCAATAGTTGAAGGTACAGTGGCATCTCACACTTAATGACAGTGACTTCTCAGGACAGTTCTTGCTGTCCTGCCATTTCCCCCACTGGCCCCAGCCATTGCACTGCTACCACAGTCAGGTCAGAAATACCACTTCTCCCTTTCCTTGGTCTATAGGCAGAGGCAGAAAGGAAATCTGCAAGCAAGCTCTAAGGAGTGAAGTTTTCTCATTGCTTTAGCTGATAGAGTCAAGAGATGTAGGTTTGCACCCAAATATGTAGATAACATAAAACTAAGGTGTATATAAAGAAGTTAAAGCCATTTATCTCTGTACCTGGTGTAGGCAGAGGCTGTGCTTGTTACCAACATATCCCTTTACTTTCATTTGTAATTAGTATCAGGAACACAACGTAGTGAAATAAATCAACTGAACAAGCCAACAGAAGGCATGCCTGGTTTAAACTCAACCTGCCATAAAAGCTCTTTTCCAGCACAGTACAAACAGCAAAAATATTGATTAACTTGTAATACTCCACAAGAAGAACAAATTATTGCTGATTAAAGCCATGCAGGTGATAAAAGAACTTAACCAACAAAAGCTGCCAGCTTTAGGTTGGGAAACAGCTGTGTCCCTAATTACGCAGCCTGATTTATACTCTATTAAATCAGTATATAAGTAACCCATTTCTCTGAAAGCATTTAAACCTCTTATATTCCACCAAACACAGCGATTTTATTTGAAATAAATGTATCCAGCTCTTTTGGGAACATATGGTATATTTCTCTCTTATTAATAATTCAGTTCAAATGAGCAAAAATTAGTTGGTGCAGTTACAGCTGATTTTGTCCTGAAAAGATCTGCATTAATTTTAGACGTTTTGTAAATTGGGCTATTAAATAAAAGCATTATATGTGAATTACCCTTTAAATTTTAAGCAAGTTGGTAGTTTAATGGTATTTTCTCGTCAGATTCATTTTCAATCTCTAAAAAATTATAGTCATTATAGTAAGACAAATTTTTGAAACCCGCTACTTCCATCCAATTACATATTGTACTAATAAGTAAACTAGAAAAGTTTTGTGCTTCATTTCCCCTATTTCATCTTTCCCATCAGATGAGAATTGCTCTCTCCACTCCCTCCTGTGCTAATGAAATCAGGTACTGACCTCACATCTCACCACCTCCAGCCTTTTGCTCCAACCTCTCAGCCTTCTGCTTTGCATCCTTCTGCCCTTCTTCACATGGCTCCTGCAATGTGTGCATGTGGTTCTGGGCAGTGATATGCATCAGGGAATTAGGAGGAAAGCAGGTTCAGATTTTGTACGAGAGAAATATCAGTCATGTTACTGAGTTAGTCTAACCTGGCCGTCAGCTCTTCGTGATGCATTCTCTGCTCAGTGCAGAGTGCATGGTTCCTGCAGCACTGATGGGAGCTCTGCTATGTACCCCTGCCAGCTTAAGCTCTGCTTCCATTGCAGTGACCAAAACATTTTAAAACGTGAATGCAAGGTGGAATATAATGCTACATAAAGACATTCCTGGTTTACTACCTACTACATGGTAAATCTAACTTTTTGCAGAACTCAGACAAGCACAAACCCAAGCACATTGTAAAATTAATTCAGAAGTGTGAAACTCAAGCAGGCACCTACACAGCTATTTTTAGCAGGTTTTTTTTTTCTTTTTAAACTCTTGTAGTCTCTGACATGCTGTCACAAGAAAGTTCATTGTTATGCAGTTTTATTGATGTTTTGCATGCAAATCTAGAACAAGGAGGCTTAACTCTGATTTTATTAACAAACACGGACCTTTGAGCCAATGTCCTTTTCCAATACGTTGCAGAGTACCAAAGAAGCAGTCTTTTCTTTTGTGCTGCCCTGAGTTTAATTCTGTAGCTTGTCTTAGTTTACATATTGAACGCCTAACTATTAGCAGTTCTGTGTGCAAATTAACAAAGACAGCCTCTTAGACTTCTACATGTAGGATATCTCAGAATCATATATTATCACATAAATCATTCTAATGTTAATAACTACTTTGTTCACACAGATTCATTCATATCTGTACCTATTTTGTTATATTATCTACCATTTTAGAAAGCTATCCAGCTTACTTACAGAGTTAAATTCAAATAGTCTAAAGGTTAATGTGAAACACTGGCAAGATATTATGAGCACAGCAGTATATTTTAAAGGCTCTTGGCTGTTAGAATCACTAAGAATGAACGCTCAGTGCGACTCCCCACTTCTGCACCAAGGAAGGTTACAAAAAATTCTCCTCTTCTACATGAGGTTCTGCATGCCTTATCTCACTGGTATCAGGGTTGCAAGATAAGATGGTGAAAGGTATCAAACAGGGCAAACTGATCTAGTACCAGATCTGGAGATTGGTGACCCTACCTGTGGCAGGGTTTTGGAACTTGATGATCTTTGAGGTCCCTTCCAACCCAAGCCATTCTGTGATTCTATGAGATATAAGTCTCAAACTCTTTGTTTTATATGAATTCCTCGTTTGACCACAAGGAGTGTTTTGGTGGCAGTATCCCATAGCTTTCTTTTAAACCCATGTCATAGAATCACAGAATGGCCTGGGTTGAAAAGGACCTCAAAGATCTTCTAGTTTCAACCTCCCTGCCATGGTCAGGGTCTCCAACCACTAGACCAGGCTGCCCAGAGCCACATCCAGCCTGGTCTTGAATTCCTCCAAGGATGGGGCATCCACAACCTCCATTCCTAGTTATGAGTTCATGGACTTGCAGATGGCTTTGACTCAGCCCTTCCAGGCGCCGTGTCCCTCCAACACCCCAGCCTAGGTATCCTTCCAGCAGCAGAAGACAGGTTTGGAAGGGGCTGCTTAGAAGCAAGTGTAGCTTTCAGAGGTACCAAAGGAAGTTGAGAAGGAAAAAGCAGCAGCAGTAAGAAGTTTAGCCAGTCTGTAACTGTCCGTGCCCAGGTGGTATCATGTCGTAGGACATGGCATCATCTTGGTCCCATCCAGCCCATCTTTCCCATGAACATCTCTCTGATGTTTTGAACTCTGAGTTCAATAAGGAGCAGGGAGAGACACCATAGATCGGAAGAGAGCATCACAGCCAAAGTTAGCACAGGAGGCCACAATGCTTTGGGTGTTTTAAAGAGCGTTGTTTCTCCATGCCCCAAGCTGCCAATGTGATGTTGCCCGGTGGGCTGCTTGATGGTCCTGGGTTTTGTCTGCTCTACTGAAAGGCCACAAGCCAGAATTGGCAGGTGCTGGAGAGGATACACTTTGGGCAGATATGAATGAAACTTTCTCTGAAAGTAAATTATGTAAAGCAAATTCCTGCCGTTAGAAATAGAAACAGCATCAACAGCCAATTAAGAGACTGATTTTGATCTCCCATGTGGTTTATGCTGTTTTATCTCCACTTGCTCACATTGACAAAGCCCTGATTTTACAGCAAGATGAACATGACGAGAAACAAAGTTGCTTTGGCTACATATTTACATTCATTAGAAAGTTGATTTTCAAAGAAGCTTCAGAAAATTTTGGAGAAGACAATAAAGACGACATTGGGCAAGAACCAATCATTTTAAAAAATTTAAAAAAAAAAAAAAAACATTTTACCTGCACTGCCAAGTTCACAATCCAACGGGAATAATTCCAAGCACCACTGAAACTGTTATTCTTTTTTTTTATCTGAAAAAGATAAAGCAGAGAGGTTTCCATAAAATAGAGAGAATGTACTTTTACCTTACTGTAGAAAGCTTATAGCCTTCGAATGAAAAGAAAAAAAAACGTGACATACAATTACACCCAAACCAGCTGCACAGTGTGTTTAAAGCCACTGACCAGCAGTTTTTATTTGTCTAATTCAGAAGATAATTTTCCAGTGCACATTACAGGCTCTTTCTGCTGATCCAGACCTGTTTTTCCATGGCACAGTCCCTCCTTCCAGTACAACGCAAAGGCAAGTGGATGGATAGCATCAGATTGCGCTGTTTATTTTATACCCTTGCAGCTCTCAGTCATCACAAATGGTTGTGATGACTCAAAGTATTTGCTGCTTTTCTGAAATGGACACAAACAGAACTTTCTGCTCTGTGAGTTTTATCAGGATATTTATATGAGCATCTGCAATGTGTGTATGCGAAAGGGAAGTGTGCATCCTCTTATCTCTCCCACACTTTACCTGTTGTCCTACTGCCACCGCTTCCCCTGATATCCCGTGCCTCTACAGCCCACTCAGACAGAAATCCTCAGGTTAATAATGGCAAGTACTGATAAGATGAAAAAGGCAATAAAGTGTGCTCAAAGGGGCACTCTTTGATCTCTCAGCAATATTCTACTTCCACTGATCTCGAGTGCTGTCAATACTTTAATGACACAAACAACCTGGCCCAGAGGGTGCAGAGCTGGTACAGCTGCACCACTTCGTGCTATGTCTCAGCCTGACCACTGCAAGTTGAAACTGAAGGAATGCTTTCTCTTTAACATTAAACATTATAATAAATAAATAAATAAACAGTTAATGAGCATTTTATATAAGCATGTGTAGCTAACAGTAAGCTTTCCCACTGTTAGACTATTCCTGCAAAACACTGCAAGAGTTTAGGGCTGAAAATTTTCTTGTCTAAGCAAGCACAGCCTCATGGAATCACAGAATCACCAAGGCTGGAAAAGACCTCCAAGAATATCTAGTCCAACCACCATGGAAGTGTTGTGCAGGACTTAAAGGGAATGGTAGCCCTGAACAGAGCTATAATCCATAGACCTCATCCATGCTGGAGTGTCAACAACCCCATGCAGGGCGCTGTAAGGAAGAAGCACAGTATGCTCCAGAGCTGTCTTGGAAGCTCTGCCCAGGTTGCCCAGAGGCTCAGGCCCTGCTGACCTGCTCCATCTTCATCCACTCACATGGACAATCACTGGAAATTTCTAATATTCCTTCCCTTGACATAAATATCTGTAGGTTTCTGGATGGTCTGAGTTCAAGAACTCAGCAAAAGAGTTGGTTACATATTAGTCTTTGAGTTTCAGATACTTAACAGGGAAGGATTTTCTTGTAGCTGAACTTTCTCTTATGATAATGTGTCAAGTCTGATGAGACCCAATTGCCTCCTTCACAACTGGGTCATCTTCACCCTTTCCCTCCATCGACTGCTGTCAGTAACGCAAATGCATGTGAAGATGTTTAAAGAGAAGGGAAGGATTTTCCCCCTGAAAACAAAATAAATTCCTCAAAAACAAATTTGTAAAGGACTTAGATTATCAAGATCATTAAATCACAGAGGTTTTGAAATAGCACAACCCTCAAATGTTATATATGCACAGGAAGTGTAACCTTCTTTCCTCATATTACCCAACACTGAAATTAGCTACATTATTCCCATAATTTTTCTAGATTCTTTTCATCATTCCTTGTGCAAGGCCGTAGCGTAGGGAGGCACACTTCTTTGACCTGACTCACCATACCAGAAGAGTAAATTCAATATGGGAATACAAATCCACAACCAGTCAAATGGGAGCCTCTCCTTGACAGAGGAAACTCCACGCTTACAACTGTGGCTGCTGATCTAGGCATACAAGATATGTACGTACAACTTCATCTCAGAATCAACATCTGAATTTGCAGCATGATTTCAAGTTAATTTTGGAGAAAAATAACAGACGTATTAATTCATTTTTATAAATGGGGCAAAAATTAAAACATGGAAAACCTTCCTGACAGCTGATTGCTGAGCATTTCCCTGATATTTTGCATCTCACAGTGAACTTCAGCTAATTGTCGGTAAGGAACCTGAAACACTTTCTAAGCAGATTTAAAAGAGAGTTAGAAGAGCATCAGTAAACAATTAAACTACAGTTTTATGATGACACAGAATTTAGTAATGAGGCTTCATATTTGTCTCCAACACGCAATAGATTTGAAATAAACCCCATTCCATGTCAGAAAAAAAGCAAAGCCTGAATTGACAGTGCAGCAGAGAATTTATTTTTTCCCCTTTTCTCCCTAGCTGAAGTTATTATCACAACTGCTAGAGAATTTGTGAGATTGGGAGATAAGAATCATTATGATCCATTGGGGACTCGTCAATCACAGCAAACTGCTACCAGAATCGAAATTGCATCTGCATTTGAATTAGCAACATTACTCGCCAATTTAGTTCAGAGTGAACATTTTTCCATTGAAGATGGAATTAAATTAGAAAATGAGTGAGTCTTTAATTTCCAGATTATAAATCACTGAAAATAATTCAACTCCTGTACCTTAAGGCCAATTACATTATCCTAAGCGACATTTTATCTCACAACCTTCCAAGTGATTTCATGATGGGGAACCATCACACAAATCAGTTTTGCTCTAGTAGCAAGAAATATATCTACCCACAGAGTTAGACATAAAATACTAGGAACAGTTTTAATGCTGGAGCTTATTTTACATGAAATTTGATTGTCTGTTTGATAGTATATTTTCATGTATTAATGAACTGATGCATATACCAGAAATGGTCAAGTTAGGTGACCAAATCAGATACAAAATGAAAAAAGTTTAGAAGGAATTTACTGGCTTATTGAATTTTTGCCACTACCATGCCACAGTCCTCGAAAAGAACATAATGGAGTACTTGTAATACAAACAACATGAGATTTAAAGTCACAGGGTAAAAAACACCTTTTTTCCTAAGCGCTCAGCGTTATCAACACCACAAAACAACAATGAAAATAATAAGTATTTTGTTTTGGCATATAATAGCTACAATTTGAATTGTTCTTAAAGGAGAAATCAATCGTTTCTAAGTATAAATATTTTTGGTGGGTTTTCTTCTTTCCTTCCTTTTTGCAAGGGCAGAAGAGACTCTCAACAATCTGGCGATACCCATTCTCCATTAAAAAAAGATGCAGCATAAAATGAGAGCTCTTATAAATGGAGTGGCCATGCCTGCATATATACATTCAGTGAGCCCTCACCCATCTTGAGTTTCCTCTCCTCTTACTTGCTGCTTGGCCCTGACAAAAGCAGCAAATTCATTTTTCAAAATGTAAAGATCTCAGTTTCATCTCCTCCAGACATCCAAAAAAACTCCTGATGGAATTATGGTATCTTTCTACCACAAAGCTTCAAGTTTTGTCCAATTTTCCCATGCCAACACAACCCTCTCAGGATCCTTGCCATGGGTTCATGAGGCCAATAGGCATCCATGGGGCTCACCACACAGAAGAACTCACCTCAGTTACAGACCACATTTGCTGATAGCTGCTGGCTTTTGCCATCTTGGTCACTGCTCCTTCTTTGCTTTTATAAGCTCTTCTGCAACTTTTTTCAGTGGTCCACATTCTATTATTCTGCCATATTGAGTCATTTTTCTCTCTCCTTACTTGTCTGTATTCACAGTTCATTTTTGCCATGACTATCTTTATGGTTGCAAGCAAATGATCATGAATAAAACATACAGTATCCTTCATTTTCTGTATGTAATATAAAATGTATTTTATATTATTTATATATTTTACATAGATCTACATTATATAAGTAAAATGCAAAATTCACTTTTTGTTCATTTGCCACCTGAGCTCAAATTTAGCTTTAAATCATTGCTAATTACCAAATTTAATTATTTTCATTCATTTTATCTCCAGCGGTTCACTTCATTAGCTTGTTGCATGGTATCTTTAACAACTTATGTTCCAAATAGATGGCTCTACCTTTCAACACAGTATTATAGAAAACTGCGACACGTATGCCCCACCATAAAATACACAATATAGTTCCCAAGATATTTTTTCATATTGAATGGCACATGGCCACTCCTGACTTCAGTCACATTTGTTTACAACATGTATTACAATATCATTATCACAGAATACAGAAATGCTGCTCTGTTTTTTCAGTATATAACTTGTTTAACTATGTCTTGCATTTTCACCCCCTTCCTGAACTTGCTTATCATAATTCTACATCTAAACACTGGCCTCTATTCTATTCAGTATGTCTGAAACAATCTTTTATTTTTAGTTAACTTGGATTTTTAAGCACCTAGATCTAGTCTGTGAAAGCTGATAAGTTGATGGCAGATGACAGACCGCACTGCCTGTTTGATCTAGGTTAGGCAGAGTCAGTACTACACTTCATGACATTAAATGGATGAATATCCTATGTTTCTCATTTTTCAGTTCATGTCAACTATCATCAGGTTGCTACTGATGACCTAATGTTCACACAGAACTCTTAGAACATCTGTCTGCAAAACTTTGCGGGGAACCATGCCATCAAAAGGAACCTAGAGAATCCCAGTTTTCTGTACGATGTGACAGTGGTTATGTGACCACAAAGGAAATAAAATTGGATCTAGTAGAAACACCTGTGGAACAAGATAGTTATCATCCAGCAAGCAGAACATGCAAAGGCTCAGTCCTTATCCTTCTTGTAAGCTTAAGTTCCTGTCCACGTTAAATCTATGAGATCCATCCTGGAGTTAGGCACTTAAGCAAGTGGCTTCTCGCAGGTCATAAGAGCAATGGGGAAGAGTTATTAGGCATGCTGTCTGCAAGGCTCTGATTTTGACATGTCCTCTTCCTAAAAATACTTGAACACCAGCTCCACTTCCAAGATGTTCTCCTCAATGTCAACATTTACAGCTGGATCCTCCTAAATGCCCTCCCTACTTATGAGTGAGAATAAGACTTTTCACTTGAAGTGAGTATGGTTCCATCATCACCATTACACCAATTTTACTTCGACTTTTCTTATGCAAAACTTCAAGCATAAATCATGCTCACAGGCTCACCTATCATACATAAATCCAGCGGCAAACAACTGAAGCTAATTGGTCTTGTCCTTACACTGAGCTTGGAAGGCAGTTTTCGTGGTGAGCAAAGCACTGAGAAACACTTTGAGGATCCTTACTCAGGAGCTGGATGTGTGAAAAGAAACGTGTTGGACATTTTCTCTCATCTCTTCCCTTTAAATCTGGAGTCTTCCAAGGCTGTCTAAAGACTGTCCCAATGCACTGAAAAGAGAACTACAGCTTGAACCCAGAGTCCTACGGTGAAGAGAGAAGTCCATCCATACAATGGTTTAAACCTTTTCCTTATAAATGAAGATACAGTCCTTTGGACAGATAATTTTCTCACAAAATTAATTGAACCAACTTTCTGTTAAATTTAGTCTCTAATTCCCTATAAATACATTTTTTACCAACTTTTTTTTTTTTAAAAACCATTTTGTCATGCACTACAGATTATACCCAGAATTCAGCAATGCCAGAGTAATTGAAAACTGAATAAAATTTCCCATTGAGATAAATTTTAGTTTTGTTCTGCAATACTATTCTGTTATTCTGTTCATTTAACTTTTGGAAGGTAGCAAAATAACGATAAATATGGGATTGTTGTGTTTAATTGAACATATAACGCAAAGATGTTGTTTCTCAAGATATTCTGTACCCTTTACTTCCATTTAATTATGTATGAACTCAAAAAAAAAAGCCCTCTCAAATAATGTGAGACGTCAAATAATATGAGACGTGAGGGGAGAAGATTTAAAGATGATAAACGTTATTTAGAATCACTGTGATATGATTCATATTGTGATGCGATTGGGAACAATATTAAAACCCACCAAGGCTATTATACCTAAATTTTTGTTTCAATTCATGCAATATTGCTGCTGCTTAATATGATTTCTATTTACTTCTTTCCATTGTTAGTGTTTTATTGAGGTTGTGTCGGCTTTATCAAGCTAATCTTTGCTGCAAATGGAGGTCAGCAGAGCCAAAGCACTGGCAAAAAGCCTGTCTCCATTATATTCTGCTCAGTATGAATTTGTTTGAAAATCATCTCTAATACAAACTCTTTCTTCACCATTCTTCAATTACAATATTTCTACCTGCACAAACCCTGACAGCTTGATATTTAAAAGCTATATAAACTCTCACAATCTAATTTTATATTCTTTATGAAGAGATACTGTACGTCATTTAAAGTAACTGTGAAAGCATTAATCAGAAGACTTAGAATTATGTAATCTTGGCCACAAATAAAAGCTTGAATTTCAGGTAATTTTAATAAAAACTTAAGAACATACACAGCTACTTTTATTGACAATGACAGTAAGTCATTAATTTGCATTCTTTGAGTGTCAAGGGGAAGGTAAGTAATCCTGTCATGCCCTTGCTAGAACACAATTTGGCAAAACAGGATATTGTAGAGGCTTTATAAATCTTATATCTATATTTCTCCCTGTACTGGTCTAGGAAATAATGAAAAAGAGCATCACATAAATTTACCTACCAAATGGGGTATGCTCTCTCCTGAATACCCACACACAACTTCCATTAGTATAAAATATACATGCACACCAAGGGGAAGGATTGTCCACCAGATATACAAAGGTCTAGAATAACAGCAGAATTAAAGTCCCTTTAGTAACTTCCAATCCACTCCAGATCACTGGGAAGATATATTTGTTAGTTTGAGTTAAGCCTTGAACCTAAAATATTTGCATAAAAATAACTAAAGGTACACCACAATGGAATAAACTGATCCCCAGAGAGAGTCTTAGATCTGCTTTGGTTTAAGTTGTTAGGTTTGTATAGTGTTAATTGTAGTTTAAAATCAAGGAAACTCGATCTAAAAAGAAAAACCAGCAAGCCAAAACCCTCAAAGTTGTTTTTCAGGACTTTTTGTATTAAGTTTCTAAATGCATTTTGGGATAGGTGATTGAAATCTGACAAAAAAACCCACAGCATTTTATAATAATGTCCCGCAGCAAAACTATGGCACCAATAACTAAACAATACTTTATCACCTTTGCCACTCTCAACAGCTCCCATTAATACTGAGATCATAGTGTTAGGCCTTCTATTCCCCAGCTGACCATGTTAGTGACAGCCAGGGCTTAGGCAATGACAGTGAAAAATATTTGCTATGACACAGCCACAAATCACTGTGAGACAAGTTTAAAACTCAATATTCAACTGATCTTGCATCTGTTCTTTTCTTGTTAGAACATCAACAACACATTTATTATAAGTTGAATTCCTCAAAGTATTAAAGCATTGATGGAAAGTGATAAAAATTATTGTCTGATAAAACTAAGTGCACAGAGGGGCCTTTGTCAAGTCAATTATTCACACGAAGCTATCGTCTGAGAAGGAATCAGAATGTCTGACAAAGAGATTTTACTAAGACTGGTGTTCATTTACATAAAAAGCACCCAGTGCATGAACATAAGTACACGTAAATCAGATTTTCTTAATGGTTGTATCATACAAGTATTGGTTTCTATTTCCATCTCTCCCTGGGAACCTAAGCAGACAGATGACATAGTAACAGCTACAGGACATTGTTGTTTTGGATCCTCTTTGAACAAGACGCTTCTGAAGCGTGCCATTTCTGGGCATGGTGGTTAGTAGACGTCCTAGATACACAGCTCTAAGAGAAGGTGTAATGCTTTGAAATCACCAGGAGATCTGTTCAAACAGAACGGCAGGTAGCCTACAGCAGATCTTCTGGTATTCCTTACTATAGGAAATTTTGGAGAAGAGCATGAACAGGACCACAATAGTATCAGGCAAACTGAATGCCAACAATTCCATATACAGATGCATATACAAATGAAAGATGGCAGTGGTGCACCTCGCCCATATCACTAATCCAGTGATTACAAAAGCAGAAAAAAATAAGAGGTCAGTAGACTGAAGATATTCAAAATTCACCTGGAAACTTTCTTGTGCAACCTACTGCAGTGAATCTGCTTTAGCAGGGGGTCGGAATGGATGTACCCCTTCCTACCTACGTGATTCTGTGACTGCAAATACTGACCCAGCCTCCATATCTCTGCTCTTTCGTAAGCACTTCTTGTTGCTGTTGCCTGATTACAGGACAAGGCAGATTGCTGGTCTGATGCAGCAAGGACTGTCTTGTGTAGTCAAAGGGCAAAAGTTGTTTCTAACACATGCTGAACTCCGTATTAAAATTCTGTAATCAGATTTCTTCTGGCCCACATATTCTAGTAGATGATTTTCCTGATGAAGAATGTCTTCAGTAATAGCAAACTTTTGGAGGCATTGAAGAGGCTGCTCAAGAAGGGGAATGATTAATTCTCAATAGCAAGTTTTGAAGCATATTGAATGACACATTCTTACATTATATATTGATATATAGCACACTGGCCCTATGCCATACTGACTAGCAGGTTATTTCCAACAAGGCATCGTTTATAGATAATGCAATAGGTAAGGGACAGAGCCATAAATGCTGGCTCTTTCAGTTGCACCAAAATCTTCTGGAACTTCATTTTGGTTTGAAAGATGACTGTCTTGGCTATTGATATTAAGCAGAGGCAGCAATAAATGTGTGCAAGACCAATCCTGTCCCTGATTCCCTGAGGCAAGAGGCATAGCCTGCAGACTTAAATTTAGATAAAGCACAGAAAGTTAGACACTTGCCTGAGGGTCAATCAAACTTATTTAATCAAAAGTTTCTTACAGGTTAGTACGCCTGACTTCAGTTGAACTGACAAGTGTGTAACACACGTACTAGTGCTTTTTGCACTTCCCAGTACCTACAAGAACTCATACCTAA
The DNA here is from genome assembly GCF_019232065.1 of Centrocercus urophasianus. NCBI lineage: Eukaryota > Metazoa > Chordata > Aves > Galliformes > Phasianidae > Centrocercus > Centrocercus urophasianus. Next base: position 3,772,518 of record NW_024884722.1, read on the forward strand.
AATAAAGTTAAAAAATGCATACAGAATACCCGTATCACTATAGCTGCTTCAAAAAATATATTTTCATTGAATAGTTACAATTTTTACACCATCTGCCTCATTTTTCTAACTTAAGTGTTTGTCCTTAGCTCTTTATGACCTCTCTTAGGGTAACGCTGTAATATAACGTAAAGTAAAGCAGTAGTAGCAGTGTGGCACAACCCCAGGCTGCAGCAAATGAGAACAAGACCAAACGCAGCAACCATAGATGCAAAAACAAAAAAAGAAAAACTTGCTTACCTTTGGATGACCTCAGATACACAGAGATCTCCAGCAAAATACTTTTGCCTCCACTACAAAGCCTTAAATAAGGTCTGGAAAGGGGTGGATCTTGGCTCCAGCCCTTCCGGTCACTCAGCCGCATTGCATGCACCTGAGCTGCCCTGGGTTGGCCCTGCCTTCCACCAGGTGCTCAATCACTGCTTCAGACTGTGACTTAGCATTTCCACTGCACTTAAAAATCTAGATCGCTTGGCCAGGCTGGATAAGGATATGATTTTCCGCTGTTTGCACTATGTCTTTTTGTACATGCAGTGTTGAGCTTACAATGATCTCTATAATTTTGCGTAATTCATCTTCCAGTGATAATATGGAACCAATGTCAACCAAATAATACAATATAATAATAAAGTATAATGTGATAATGAATGAAGTACATCTAAATACCTGCGGTAATTCCATGCCAGCTCCTGTGTGGAGCCAGGAGTTGGACTTGATGATCCACTTCCAACTTGGGTTGTTCTATAACTCATATTTTAGTTTGTTTATACTTCTTCGCCATTTCTTCACTGATGCTCCCTATTTGAGATATCTGATTACATACTAACACCAAAGACAACATTCTGTTCCCGTAAACTCCTTTGACTCCAGGGAAAAAGTACATTCTTCTAAGTACTAGGTTGAATATCTCTTCATTTAATTTTGCACCCTTTGACCTCTCTCGTCAAGACAAGCAACCCAAAAAGTGAAAATGGAAGGGAACATCTAGATAGCCTGTTAGAAGCAACACTGGTGTGAAAAGTTGGCTTTAAAAAAAAAGCGCTGCCTCCTCTGTTTTATCTTTGGGCAGTCTGGACTGGTACTTCAAACACAGACCCAGCCCCAGTGGTCTGGCTGCCAGGGAGGACTGGAGCTCTATCTTAAAACCTCTGTCATCTCTTCTGCCTCAGAAGACCAGAGGGAAATTCAAAGAAGATTACAAATTTGTGCAGCAAGAAACTACATATTGCATAAATATTTTTATTTCCTTTTTGTGCTAAAAAAATATCCAGTAAGAATCACAGAGTAGTTTTATATGGTTGTATTTGCGTATCAAGTTATTACCAGGCTTCTTAATCCCTTTGATAAGATCAACAGCAGTGTTATTTTCAAATTGGAAGCTTTCTGTGCCCAGAAACTATACCTTGTCTTGCTAGTAGGGTGACCTAGAGATCTAATTGGCATTTCCACCGATTTTGCAAATGTCTCAAGCTCTTCAAAGTTTTTGTGAAAGTTCTGATTTAAAAGAAAATACCTGCAAAATTCAACCTTCAGTGAGCTTTTCAATGAAACAGCCCAAATATTTTCAGTTACCTATTTTGAGGAACAAATCTTCAGCTTTTTCTCAGCTCAGGTAATAAACCATTTTGTTCCTTTGGCTTTGCTCTAAAATCAAGACAAAAGATACATTTCTAGAGATGATATGAAATGAAATTGAAATGAATGAGTACTGGGGAAAAGAAGAAACCTTTAGTGCTAGAAATGCTTTGTTATGACTGAATAAACTAAATATGCTTAATATGAAAGGTAATGATGCGACTGATTGAATAGTTTGACATTACTGCACATGAAATATCATTAACAGGTTCAAGATGGTTTTATATCAATACCACATCTCAGAATAAAATAAATGGAAATGTGGGACTACAATAATTTTTCACTGAAGCCTTTCAATGTCGTTTAAAAAAATATTATCAGTGAAAGTCTAGTCAGCATTACCTGGAGTGTCAGAAGAAATTACAGCCTTGTGCATGTTTGAGAGCAGGCCCAGTTAAACAGTTTAGGATACCTGCAACATATGTGTATGTGTGAGAGGACAGGTAAGTACCTAGTAGCTCCTCCATCTTTGCCTTCTATGGGCACCACCAAGTCGTACCTGTATTGACTACTGTTACTAGCTTTCAGAATGTGAGGGGGCACCTGAGCAAAAGCAGCATTGATCCTCTCTCATGTCTCTGAGTGAGGACAAAGCAAACTGGGGAAACTCTGCTACCAGATCTCATACATGAAGCTTTTAGGAAGAAAATTCTGCCATTAGTGTGTAGTTACCACAAACACATACCCATCTGTAAAAATATTAGGGAGGATCCTGCAAACAGACATTCAGTGTTTGCACCCTGTATGCCTGCTCTTTCTGCACGGTGGTAGCAGTTCTCAGCACAGCTCTAATGAGAACTCCCTGTCTGTGTAGATGATGTTTCCTGAGCAAGCCTGGCTTATTGCTATTATTTGCAAGGTGGTCTTGTGAGCAAAAGATTGCACTGCAAACTCGAAGATCCAAGATGCATAGCCTATGGCAGCATCTAATGGCCAAATGATTTACCTATACTCACCATGAGGATTAGCCTACATGATAAAAACCCTTTAGATTTTGATACAGGCTTGGTTCTCCCTTGATACAGGCTTGATTCTCCTTTCCACCTTCCAAAGGAATCACAGTCAGCATTTCAGTATTCACCCATGGGACGCAGATACTTGCAGCCATCTCGATCAGTGTAGGCCATCACCTTGCATGAAAGCACACAATACTGAGGGTAGCAAGCTGTAAATCAGAATGGTAAATCTGAGCTGGCATTTTGTGGCTGCTGTATTAGCTGCAGTTTCTCTGCAGACATCTCACTGCTTTCCCATTGCTGGCAACAACAGAGGTCAACAGAGATTACATTGCTTGTACAGCCTCAACATGCTAATCACTTCTTCTGTGTATGGAAATTTATTTTCCATAGAGCTGTGTCAGATGTTGAGTGTGTACACATCCTACATTTTCTTCCAGGTTCTTGCTCCATCTTGAAGGATGATCACCTCATTCTTCAGTGTTTTGGTCTCCTTACTTTTATCTCCCTAATGTAGGTCAATCTCTGCTCAAAGCTCATTACACTATTGACACTAACCAAAAAGTGGAACCAAAAATGAGAACATCCTTTAAAATACGACCACATATTCTCAAGTTTATTTGACAGACGAGGCTTCTCTTTGGTACGAAGTTGAGTAACACTGAGTAAAAAGTGAGCGTCAAGAAATAGTACATTTATGGAAACACTGAGACTTGGATGGACTGAAACAAGTGTTATGATTACTTTTAATCTCCCTGTAAGATTTTAAAGTTTTAAAATACGTTCTATTCTAATGGTTTCCAAAACAAGCTTTTCCTTTCAAAAAGCTTAAAACCTTAATTGAAATTATAGTGTTATAAAGATTTTAAAACAAAGTTTGAATTGATTCTCTGCCTCTTTTTATTTTTGAGATGGGTGATTGCTTGTATTGCTGAGAGCTAGAGGTTTTTTTGTTTGTTTGTTTGTTTGTTTGTTTTGTCATCCCAAAGTCTGTTTTTATTTCTTCTTTTTTCTTTTTTTCACCCAAGGTATTTTCATGTGAATTCTATTTTAGGTCAATTAATGTAACTTCTTTCTGCTAAATCATTAGAACTTTTCCTTAATTAAGAAAACGAGAGCCCTAATGTCATTCCACTAAGGGAAGAAAGTAGCAAGTTGTGACACACACAGAGGATTAACGTGGAAAAGTTGTTAACTCTGTGTGTATTTTTTCTATTGTGTCTTCCTTTCCTCTGATTTCTTTGCAAATCCTTAAAACTTGATAAGCTGCGTTTACGTTAAGCTGTTCCTGATATGCTCCAATAAGTGTGCTTTAGACACATTGTTAACATAAGGCCAAATCTGTAATACAGCATGGACAATTAAGTGCACAATTTTTGTATAAATGCAAAATCCCTCACTGTGAATTATTTAATTAATGCTCTACAGTTCATTTAATAGCGCTCTTTCAAAGGCCATTTCACTCACAGAAAACTAATTTCATTCTTCGGGTTGATTTAATTAGATTGTATGATATATGGTATTGCTAATTCAGTGGCTCTCTTTGCAGTGTCTAGGCCGCTGCTCCTATTGTCGGCAATCTGTCAGCCCCATTTTTAACAGTATTGAAAAATTCAAGCTTTATTATTGCTCGCTCACTCTTTCTCTCCCATCAGGAGGAAAGTAATGAGCTTTTCTTCTTATGAGAGCAAGCAGAGAGTGTGGTGCCCTTAGCGCTTCAGGCACCGAGCAGTATTAACAGCCTGATTCATGAGTTAAGTTTCTAACTGCCCGTGGCTATTAGCACTCAGTCCTTTGGCTGTCATTTAGTTAAAAAGACTCTTCGGTTAATTCACTCTTTTAATGAGACTGTGCTATTCAACTAATGTATTTTACTGTATGAAAGGTCACACCAGGAAGCAAAACAGATTGGAGGGAATGTAGCGGGAAGCCTGGCTGTCAAGAAACAGTTCAAGCCTCGCAGGCATTTAGCGGTCCCGGCGCTGTAATGGGCTGGGGAACTGATGGGCCAGCGCTCACCTCAACAGTTGAGCACCATAAATCACAGCTAAATAGAAAGCAGATTAATCAGAACCACAGACAAAAAGAGCACGTGTTTCATTACCCATATAATCACTAACATGATTGCCAGACAAGCCAGGGAGCTGTACACAGGGCTGACAAAGCGTGGCATGGCACAGGGCTCGGCCGGGCTGAGCGGCAGCCACGCAATCGGCTCCTCGGGCTGCTGCTCTCCTGGCTAGGAAAGGCAGCAACGGAGCACAAAACAGCAATGGCAAGTCGTGGCCATAAAGGCTTTTGTTTGGTTTCCATACAGCCCTCTGCCTCAGCGCGGGCTGCAGAACGAGGTGGTGAGATGCAGGCCGCTGCACTGAGCAGAGCCCAGCGCTCCTGCTGCCTTCAGGTGTCCCCTGAGCCTCCAGACAGCTGCCAGCACCAGCACACAGCACCAAGCTTATGGTGACAACTTGTGTGCTTCTCCAACGTCATTTGCTCACGGTGCTTCTCACGTCACCAGGAAGCTATATGTGACACACACACCCGCACTGCCCAGCTTCTCCCTGCTCAGGCTGAAAATCTGCTCTGCCTCAGCATCTCTGCGTGGAATGTCCAATCAAACATGTTTTCCTGAGCATTGCTCGTTAATGTACCAAAGGAGAAAATGAGAGGAACCTCTGCTTTTAATAGCTTCGCATCTGCCTGCCAGAGCGTTAAACATCTGAATTATTGTGAGGGCATGTGTGTGTTTTGCTCATTTTTAATTAGTGTCACTGGGGGAAAAACTTCAGCACTTTAGGGGCAAAAGTATATTATTTTTTAGAAATTGTAATTCCCTCAAACTATGGTAAACAAATCATTCTGATTTAAATTTCCCAAGCAACTTCCAAACAGGGAAACCGTATGTTTAATTACTAAACATCTGTTGCAAAGAATACCCCTAGCTTTTGCAGCACTGATATCGCTGTATGAATTTTAAAATCTGTCAGCAAGGGATCATGAAAGCTTTGGGAGCAGAGAGCTGCTCACTTTAACCCCTGAACCAGATAATCTAACAGTAATCCATTCAAAACTAATCAAACATTTACAGAAACGCACCAGCACTGAGGAAAACAATTCATCATCTTCATATGCTCATTACACTTCCAACATCTCAATCTACCTATGTAAATGAGACCGGGGATCTGACATCAGGTCCATGTACAGAAATTATAAACAAATATTCATCCATTATGCTGCTGAAATTTAACAGCTGGAGCACTAACAGTAGCTGAACTCCAAGCCCTGAGTATCAATTATTTATGAACCTAAAACTGACAAGACTGTCTAGGTGAATTAGCTGCATATGTCAAGCTTTGTTATAAATCCCAGCCTACTGTAAAACTCATTTTCATAGAATGTATGTACAAGGCTGACAATATATCAACAGTACAGCATTAATAATTTAGAAGAATGGTACCATAAGGGAGCACCTAGAAACTCTGCTCTGCAATATAGTTGATATTACAAATAAAAAAGTCAAATAAAATGAATTTCCCATAAACAGAGAATCAAATAAAGCATTTCTCTATGATTTTATATTCAATTTTCAAAAAACTTACCAGTTGATACTTCCATTTTTAGGAACCATAAGCGTCTCCTGAAGTTGTTTAATTTTTTGCCCAGTGCTAAAAATGCCTTCGAATTTTTAGTTCTGTTGATGTAGGTTGTGTTGCATTTATTTTATTTTATTTTTACAGAATGAGATCAAAAAGTGCACGGAGGGTAAGAGGCAAAAGGAAATTGTTGTTTGCAGCAAGCAGTACTGCATGCTGTGGTTTAAGACCCTGAAATATAATAGACTAACTATAAGTACAGTTAATTATAGGCTAAAATCTACCTTTTGATGAATGCATGTCGCACAAGGCAAAGGCTGCTCTGATCTGATAGTAGAATTTGGTTAGATATGTTAACCAATGGAGCTATTTGAGATACTGTGAAGTTTCTTTGCTTTGTGTTATGTAAGAAGTCAATACAGAAGCTACTGGACACTAAATGCAACCATCTACGTAGCATAGTGGAACAAAAGGGTAAGTTCTAAACTGGAACTGCTATCAGCCTAAGGAAAATTCTGATCTGGAAGTCTACAGTGAGATCTAGAAAAAGGACCTATCCAAACTTTACCCAAAATCTTACATATTCAAAGGCAGGTTGGAATTTTGCAGTTCTCTTCTACCCCAAAGAGCCGTCAACAACAGCTTTGTTGAAGCAATGCCCACAGTTACTCAAAACCTGAATTTTGTTCAGAAGCACCTTGGTAAGCCTGTGTATCATTTAACCTATGCCCATAAAGGCATGGCTAGTTGCTATTCAGGAAGGTTGTCCACACACACACAAAAAAAAAACATTAATACACACTAGAATTTATAACTATCAAATAAGCAAGATGGGTAGTAGCCCATATTTTGATCTGTGAACGTTGGCCTTCCTTTTCTCCATGGCATAACTGTTTATTATTATGAAAAGTGAATGGGGGATTGAAGGAGAGAGAAGAGAGAAAGACTCAACCCCAGCCTCGAGAGAAACACCATATCTGAAGGACAGTTAAAGGGAATCATTAGCATTCAGTACATGAGGCTACTGTTGACTTCCTGGGGATTGCTCTCATGCTTAAAGTTAGTTCTTGTTTTGTGCACTCCTTCATGGGGATCCATGTGAAAAACATAGCAACAGCATATGAAAACGTGTTCCAGGACAGGAGAAGTCACTAAGACCTCAAAGCTGATTTGCACAGTGTTTTCAAAAATATTCCATCAGTAGCAAAAGCAAAAAAATAAATATACATTTTCAAAAGATCTGCAATGGTCCAAGGAAAGGTGACAAGATATTTTAGTATTTTGATGCAGTGAAAGGAGAATTTAGAGGACGAAATAGGTCCTTATGATGCAAACATACACATGAAAGCAGAAATAAAATAGTAGATTTTATCAGGGACATAAGGAAAATGCTACAATGCCATCACTTCATTTTCAGGATATCATCGTTTCTGACTCAGGAAATACTTGCAAAAAACTGAGAAAATATAATAAATCTGCAGTATTTTTCAAGAGAGAAAAGTGTGCCTTGATGCCTGACACATCAGGTATTTATGGAAAAAGAGTTTTTTCAAGGAGCTGTTGCTGGTCAGACCCAGGGAGACCCAAAGGTCATCCAGTACATCCTCCTGTAGCACAGAAAGAAGGTGCATATAACAATTCCTACTTAATTCTTCAGTCTACTAGGAATTTCCATTTCCCACTGCTTTAATGTTATCTGCATGGGTTATTTGCTTTATGTTTTCATAAGTAGAGTCCAATAATAATAATAATTCACTGAGGGTGAAATTCACTCCCGGGCAGAAAGCCCAAGAAAAGGCCTTTGCATTACTCAAGTCATTCCAAAGTGCTTAAAATAGGATTTGTTTGGATTTAAATGGCGCAGAGAAATTATGCTGGCTCTTTTGATAAGAATGACTTCACCTCAAATGCCCCACAGTGCTGTGCTGCTTACTGTCAAAATCCATAAGAATTGTCCCCACGGAGTTCCAAAGTAGAATGAAGATCTTGTAGTCTGCTCAAAACAATGAACAAAGGAATACAGGCAATCCACAGAAGAAATATCTAAGCTTCATTTCTGGACTTAATTAACTGATTTGGTGCCTGATGACATCTCTCACTTTGCATGTTCTTCTTGTTAACTGATGCTCTTGTTCTCGTTCAAACACATGGCACCTATGAAATCTTTCCCAGTAGCTCTTTCCGTTAACGTTCAAAATCCTGCTTGAATACTTTTGTTTTTCCAAAAGCCTTTAGTTTTCACCTTCATAAAGTAGTGAAGGTGAACACTGTTCTAGTTGAGATAGGATGGAGAGGTATGCTAGCATTTAGACTCCATATTCAACTCCTTTGGGCTTTTGCAACTGCAGGTTAAGCTCAAAAGACAGAGGTCACCAGCAAACAAAGAGTAATTGGAGTACGCTTGTGAGTTTGAGCTAACATTTCTTGCAATGAGGGCTACGTGGTGCATTTCCAGGGCATCAGCTCAACAGCTGTATGTTTTCCTTTAATTTCTGAGAGGGCTTTTCAACACAATAGTCCTGTGATTTCTTGAAAATTTTAGTTAGAGCTGAACCTAGAGCTGAGAGCCTCATAATCATAACTCAGAGACTGGATTTGGAACTGAAAAATAATTCAAAATGAAAAAAATGATTTTTTTTGAATTGGCTGTACTTGGCGATAACTCTTGATGTTTTCTTCTGTGCTGCTGCAATAAGCTATGATTCTGGGGACCTACTTTCGCGACTAAAAGATAACTCTCTTGGGAAGAAAATTGCCACTCTGACATAAATCTTTGAAACAGGAGTTTATGGGAAAGTGGCAAATACGAAAAAAAAACAAATATACCAAGCTAAATAGGCATTAATTTATGGACATACTGCTTGAATTCATAAGTGCAGCAGCCATCTGGTGATCCTGGAGAAGCAGTGGTAGGCTTTTGCTAGAGCCTCAACAGATATAATTAACTACATTTTCGTATATGATCACAGCTACTATTTTTTCTACAATATTTTCTACCTGTAAAATCTCATAACAATTTTTGCTTTTCATGTAGTTTATTACTTCCCAAGTCATGCTCATTACTGCCTATGGGAAGTCAGTTGCATCTTGTCTCAGTCATTTGCTGCTGAGACATCAGCTTCATTGTTCTGTTCATTGGTAGTGTTGATAACCGACTTTAAAAAGGAGCACAATAAAAGAGAGTGAAGATTGCATTGCATTAATCATGAATATCACAGTAATAACAGACATCATGTTTGACTGCATTTTGTCTTTTCAATTAGACTTTGCAACTCATAACCCCACTTTTTTCCAAAAAACAAGGTCCCACCTTATAGAGCTAAGAATGAATTAGAAATGTCTGATATCCAACAGTTTTTGCTCTTCCAACCTCAAACTGCTGTCCATACCTAACAAATGCTACACTGATACCTGTGGATTAAAGTGATGTAGTTGTACCATCCAAGATCCTCTGAAAGTCAGACATGGACTGTAGGGTAATATCACAGTTTAATATAGCACCCAATCATTCAGGTAAGTTGTAGCACACGAAGAGTAGAAGAGGACACTGGGACAAAACATCTTGATTTATAGTGGTGCCTAACGTAAGTACTGTCCATCAATAGCAAAGATCTAAAAATGAATGCTGATTCACATCAGCCTGGGAAAAAAAAAAAAAACCAACAACACAATTATCATCATACATAAGTGCAGTAAAAAGGAAGGAGATTCTCTGTTTTCATCTCCTGAGCCTTGGAAGCAGGCAACAGGGAATATGAGCAAATAACTCATCTCCAGCTTTAAACAGGAGTGACTGATCACCCAGAAGTGCCACCATTTCTGAGTATTCACAGCACTGAGTGCCACCCTATCTGGCTGACATCTTGCTAAAACAGCTCAGGGTTGATTTTGCTTCCAACAAAGCAGGTTAGAGCTGCTAATCCTAGCAGTGCTGTTGCTTGTGCACGGCCTATGCACACTCCATACACCAACAATTAAATTTACAAACCATTTCAAAATTGCATACGGCTAGCAACAAAAATGAGGATTATGATGTTTGGATGGCTGAACTTGATGCCTGATAAATCTCTACTTTCTACCTTCTTTCCAGCTCATTTGGAGGGTGCAGCACATATGTCAGGAGACAGAAGTTCACTAATAATGTTTTATGTGCTCTCACATGGAAAAGGTCCTTGTGGTTGTAACAATGCTGATTTTTTAATCATGTCATCACAGATGATGCTTAAAACAAGCAAAGCTCCAGCATTACTGGAGAGTGGCTGCCTTTCCTAGGAAAGAAAACCAACAGAGAAATGTTAGATTAGCGCAAATAAGCACGGCAGAAAAACAGAGTGTGAGGACCAGGTTTGCAGCTCTGCTAAATAGAGAGATCCAGGATGTACCAACTTCTGCAAGATTCTGCCTTGCCTTTTAATAAAGAGCAGCCAAAGCAAAGAAATAAATGAAGAAAATGTTGAGAGCTGTTCTTTTGTTTTGGCGTTCTCTTTAGATTGGATGCGAACTGCAGCCCAAAATGTTCATAAATCCTTACAACGGCCCAGGCCCCATCCAATGATGATTTTTTGGGTATTACATGCTGGTGTGATTACTGGAAAGTTTTCATGAAAGTTGGTTTAATTTAATGAGAATCTATCTTGAGAAGCAAGTGAGGAAGGAAATGGACTTGTAAATATTTAAAAGTTTTAAGAGGATTGTGTCATATTTATAGCCTTTCATGATTTTACTTCTACAACACTGGTTTAATGCAGAAAAAGAAAAAAAAAAAAATCTGTGAATACATAAAGAGAACTCTCCCCCCATAAGATCAACAGGACCTGGGGGAAACAGCCCCTTACTCAGCCCAGTTGTGCAACTGAGTTCCTATGTGATGTGGATCCATGTGGGCTAGAGGCCCTACACAAGTATTTATTTCAAGAAAACAGACAAAGAAGGTTTGTTTGAATTTAACGATGGCATTTCCAAATATGAAGGCTGCAGGGTCAGAATTAAGAAATATTCTTCTGGAAGGTTTTGTTTTGTGTCTGTCTAAACATGAGCAACAGAGGTACATTCTCTAATGGATTAATGTGAGGCAGCAAGAAAGCCTTTTAATGGTGTGGAATGCCCATTAATGCAGATTAAAGCAAGAAATGGGAATTATAAAGCAGATACGGTCTGCACAAAGAGCTAAAAAGGTCCTTTGTTGGTATTTTTGCAGTTATTGAACTATCAGGTGTGACGGTGTAACACAAAATATGGAAGCTCAACAACTGTCATACTAAGTACTTTTCAGAACTGTAATTGATCATCAAATTCCAATAACAGCTTAGGTACTTTAGTTGATATTGAGATTAATATACAGCTTCCTGCAGCAAGAACCTCTTCAGTTTCTGACCTTGGCTGGTAGTAAAACCCAATCAATATTTAGACCAAGCAAGCTTTCCAGAGAGGATGCATTGAACACATTAGTTTTCTAAAAACAAAAAAAAAAACAAAACACCACATTCTGCCATCAGCTAGAAAATCTAATCCACTCTGAGGAATACAATGGAACAGAATTGAGTAACAACCCCAAATAAAAGTAGGGTTTACTTAAGCTTTTTTTTTTATTATTAACTTTTAGAATCATGATTTTCTACTGCTACTTTCTACTCAAGGAGGAAGCACTGAGTTCTTGCATACAGAAGATCTTCCTACAGAAGATATTCTTCCATTCAGAGGACATGGAATCAGCAATATGATATAAACACTGTGTCCAAGCAAGACTGACCAATATCTTGATGTTCAAGGTGCCAGCTACATACAAGTATTTCAATGGCCAAAAATAATTCCCCGGCATTCCCTGAAGAAAAAAAAAAAAAAAAAAAAAAGTAAAAGATCACAAATACATTTCTAACACAAATTTCTCAATAACAAGTCCATTGACAATATAACATAAGTGACACATAGCTAGCACTTAACTGAAATAATGCTTTCATCATACAAATTATGCATTTTTTCCTTTCTATATCTATCCCTTATGCTCTCACAAAAATATAAAGTATTATGCTAAAATGTATAAAGATTTAACTAGTCTCACCAATGCTTTTTGTGGTCTTGCTTAGAATAGTTTACTTTTATCATGTGTTAGGCTGAGTGAAGACCAAACTGCCAAATTTTGCAATTTTTCTTCCTTTGGACTCCCTGAATCGAAAATTAATTGAACAGTGATTTTAATAGCCATTCATTGGATTAACTGTTTTATAAACATCTAACGCATTTGGCCAGGAAATGGATGAAACACTACCACTTGCATGCCTTTTCATAATGAAGTGTGCACTTCCCTGTATTGCTGGGCAGTAAAAGATCTGGCCCGTATGTGATACACACTTGAGTAAAAATAAGTAGAGAGCGCGGCTGTTAATTGCTACCTTTTTCCATTCCATTCCCACAGTGGAAAGTGACTACTTCTATGTACAGGATTAGTTCAGAAGAGCAATACAAGGGTGGGGGCCAGAGCAAATCTGTGCTTTGGATGACATGGGTATGATGCCTACCATAGACCTACAAGCCATGCCCTCTTAAATCAAAGTGCTGCTCCACCGCAGCACCTTAATTGTTCCAGGTGGTGTAGTCAGTAAACATTTGCTCAAGATTTTATGTGTGTACTATACTTTCAAGAATTGTTTTCTATTTAAAATATTTGGTTTTGCTTCAGTCTTGATACGGTTTTTGTCCCACTGCAAATAAGATGAGCTCCGATAACTTAAGTGCAGTCTGTCTGTTGACTTACCCTGGTAGAAATGCATTTCTGTGAGTTATTTTCAGAATGTTCTCATGGTAGGGATGCCTCCCTGCTAGCATGTAGAACTGAAAATGGACACAAACAATGCAGTGACACCGTGGACACAACTGTTACACTCAGCTCATAAGTAAAGGGATAAGCATTGAATACCAAATGATGAAAAAAAATTCAAATTTGAAAAAAATAATTATGTTATTACAGAATCAAATTTTTTGATGCTGAAGTATAGAGCTGAAACAAAATGGGATCTAACAACAGTGGCATATACAGTAATTCCTCTGCAGAGTGTGGGCAGGAACTTCATCTGTATTCTGGCATAGAGCTTTTGTTCGGTTACATTTTAAGTTTTATTGCCATTGATTGTATAACAAATAGAACAATAATAATACGTGCAGATGGGAGACTATACCTAACCTGTGTGCTACAGTTTAACTGAAACATTCCATTTCTCTCATCCCCTTCCAAATGAAGAGTAAGGGAGACATATTAGCTAATGCCCTAAAGCCTCATTATGCCCAATATACTAAACCTCAATTACTCACTACAGGAAGACCTTCCATGCTGAGACTGGATGAAACACAGAACACTTCTTAAATGCCAGTGCTCTGAGCAAATAAGCTGTAGAGCCTATTGCAGGGCTGATGCTCCAACAGAGCCATAAGCAGTGGCCACACAAGATGCAGAGAGGGACAGTTCTTCCCAGACATCTGTGGGACAAGCTCACCCACCTGAGCTAATGGAGCTTTCTGGCAGGTCCTCACAGCACTCGACACACGAGCACACCACATGGGAGGTGACACTGCAGGCACAGGGGCCCTGCAGGCGCCAGCCCCTCCAAAGCAGTTTTGCATCAGGTGACTGCTGCCTTGCCTTATGGTGAGTAAAAGTCATAAAACTACCATCAGCTCAATGGCTGTAATGACTACTCTGAAGCTTTTTATAGGCGATAAGCTACTGTAAAGGTCTGCTGGTAATTTGTGGATAGGGTACATTACCGTTATCCTTGAGGAATTTCAGCTTCCTTTTTATATGCCTTTTCTCTCTTGAGGGGACCCTGAAATTAACAGAAGGCGTTAGTGTGAAGCTCTGCCAGAGCCTCTCACTGAGCACGGGTTGCATTTATTTCTCCTCAGACATGCTCTTGTGCTCCCATGAGAGCTGATGTGGGGCTGGAGGTCCCCTTCTGCTCCTCGTGGTGTCCAGGAGACAGTAAAGAGAAATCTCATGGAAATGGTATAAAGAGGGGACAGAATCCAAACCAAACCGGGTTGGAGCCCAAATGAAAATGGAGGGTAACTGAGTAATTTAGCCAGTAATGGCAAAGCTCAAGCAACCAGCTTCTGTGCACACTGCTGGGCTGCAATGGATGTGTGTGCCATGCTCTCAGCACCACAGGCAGTATTGCTACCAACAAAACAATCTCACACAGATCATGAAATGTTAAGGAGTTCATTTGTTTAAAGCATTATGAAATAGTTCCCTTGCAGATCTCATCCTTTAATTTCCTGCACTGGGGCTGAGGTGCGGGACACCAATACTGACAGATCAGATTAACACCTCTGATGCAGAGATTTTCCTCTGTGCTACTGCAAAACACATCACTGTTGCAATATGAGCTCTGGATTCTGGACCTGTTGCTCCCTGGGGCCTTGAACAAACTAACACAAAGCAAAAACAGCAAAAGTGATTCCCTCCAATGGGGAAACTAATCTGCCTGGGTTGCTAATATGCCTTCTGGAAGGAGAAAAATCAAGAAGATGATGAATTTTTCTTTTTCAGTAAATCTATTTTCTCTCAGCATTGCAAGGCTCCATACAAACCTCGTAGGTGCAGCAAATTGCTCAGTATGCATACAGTGGTTGGAAGTAATCCAAAGACTGGAGACAAAGGAAAATTCTAGTTTTTCTGTGGTACAGACCATGATTTGGCAAATCAGGTATAAGGCCCAACATTTATTCATGATTACAAAGCTAAGAACTTTTGGCACATTATTTGGTCTAACACACATGGAATTGTGCTAGCTCAAGCTTTAATTTAATGAAAAACAAGAAAAAGACAGCGCAAAAAAAAAAAAAAAAAAAGAGAGTCAGTTATTACCCATATCATGACAAAGTCTTCTACTCTCAGAGATGGAGACCAAGTGGAGACCAAGATTTCATTAACATTTGGACTTGTGCAGCCCAAAGCCAAACCAAACCTTGCCTTGCAATACTTGCTAGCTGTTAGCTATTGCTGTTGCTGTTACCTGACAGTTTTACATTGTTGAAGGGGGAAACAAAACGTGTAGGAAAAAGATGAAACTGTGTTTTGTTTTGTTCTCAACCCAAAGAGTTTTTCTCCCATTGAAGTGGCATTTGGGTGAGTTGCCTCCTGCTTGTGATTCAACACATTTGTGCTAGGGAATGGCCAGGTCCCAGCTAAGCAGCCATCAGAATCTGTGTAATTACAAAAATGTGAGGCACTGAGAAAAAAGCCAGTGTGCCCATGGAATGATTCACCAGAACAGTCCTCAGCCTTCATTTTCATTTGATGACATAAGTATAAGCATAAGTAGTTACAAATATATAGAGTATGTAAGCCTCAGAACTTAAAACATATCTCAGTTTTTAGTAAGCAGGGGTGGGTTGTTCCAGGTGGTCCCAGATTAACCACAAGAGGACAGCAGTTCATGGTGGAAAAAAAGCACAGAACACATTTTTACAGCTGCCAGAAATGCATTATGCAACCAGGACTTATTTGTGTTGTATACATATGTAAGGATTTCCTGGATGAAGATAGGATCGCTTCAGCTATGCAGCAGTGAGGGATTTCACAATTGTACAGAATTCTGTTTCTAACTGCAATATTCACCTCATCATACTCCCTGTTTTACAGCTCCAGTGCCCCACAGAAGGTGAAAGTTCTTCCTTCTGTTATTCCCAGCCAAGGCTGCTGGGAGCCCAGCCAAGCCTCAGCCCAGCCTTATGCACCAGCCCCATGGGGATCCTTTGCTTGGCAATTCCTAAGGATGGCTTTATCACACCATTCTATGATTCTATTATCACTGAAAGGTTAGGAATAGCTCTAGGAAAGTGATACACCCAACTTGGAGCAGTCAGACCTGCTCTCCAATTCATTGGAGCTTAGTCCCTGTTTGCTGCTTTGACCAAAGACACCTAAATTGTCCCCATGTTGCAGCTGAGGCTTGCCAGCGTACAGGTACAGGATATCTGGACATAATCTAAGTCAGTAAACTACCAAGCTACAAACTCACCTTAAAGATGCCATTTGGCAAATGATTTGGCAAGTGACAGTACCATTTTGAAAGTGGGAGCCATTCCCAATACATACATAGCAATGGAGCACAAATCTCTGCCCTGATAAAAGCTTGCAGTGCCTGAGAATTAGGGCTGTGCCATGCTTTGTGTTCAGCCTTACAAACAGCAACTTCAGCCCCTGCACAGATGTTGGATTTTTAAAATGGAGCTGTGAACTCTTATTGCAGCAATATTCCTACCTGGCATCGAAGGTCCCTCCTTTACCAAGCTGGGAGACAAACTTGTGTACTCTGCAGGGCCAACAGAGGGAGCTGAGTGGGACAGAGATTGTGAAACAGCGAGTGAGTTTATTCAGTGAACTGGAACTAATATTTTTTATAAAGGGTTTAAGTTACTCTTATATCAAAAGCTCTAAGTTCCATTATAAATGGCTTCTAATCCACCTTAGAACTAATGCACTTTACACCAACACAGTTTCGAAATAATGGCTTAGCAACACTCAGGGCTGGCAGTGCAACTGCAGGAAAGCAAAGCACAGCAAGGAACCATGGCCTTCTGAGCTGCACTGAACAAAGCACAAAGTGCATCTTCTCCTTCAGCCCCTTTCAGAGCGCTGGGGCTCAGGATCTGTCACAGTATAACAATCAGAAAGGAGAACACGGTGAAGACTAATAAAAGAGGCATAATAGCAAAGGGATCAATGCAATAGAAGATGCTACAAAGAAAAAGAGCTCACCTGTCTCTGAAGATCTACACTCAGAAGAAGACTCCACAAGGGAGGGACCACCAACCACAGAACTTTCCCCAGAGCCAGGCAGCCCTTAAATGGGGTCCCTTAAAAGCCCTTAAAAGAGGTGCAGCCAGGATCCACCCCTTCTGGTCACACAGCTGAATTGCCCTCACCTGTGCTCCCAGGGCTTACCCAGTCCTTTCCTTAGGCACTCACACAGACCACAACTAAACAGCTCCCATATACATGGACAGAGTGAAAAAATACTCCCTGCCAGAATAGCCAAGTTCTTCTTTAATAAAAATGGCAGCAAATAAAAGTGGGTAATATATACGAAGTCTCTTCCATTATCAACGTCTTTGGTGCTGTCCTATCAATCACGTTGTTATTTTCTTTAAAGCCACCAATGTTCTCTCAATCAGCATTTTCTCCTCTAAATACCCCCTATGTGATGGAACCAGAGATATTTGGTATGGGGAGTTTCTCTGCTTTAGTACAGTTTTGTCACAGCTAGATCTTTATTCTCAGAAGGTCAAGTTAATTGATGGTCTGAGTCAGATGTCCAAAAGTAAGCCCACTGCATTAAAGCCAGGTCCAGACAAATCCCCTTCCAGTATGGCTGCTCCTTCTCAGGATCAATCCCAATTTTTTCTTCCTTGTGACCTCTTCAGGAGTTTTTACATGGCTGAAGTCCAAGGTCCACCACACACTGACTGGTGGGAGCTGCTCTGCATCATGGCAGCCTTCAGAAGAAGAGAAACCAGTCATGACTACTGGCTGCTCCACGCTGCTTTTACAGACAGCAATTTGTCTTTGTAATGGAGTAGAAAAAGACTATTAACTCAACCAATGCACTACATATTAATTACCAAAATCATTAAAATAAACTTTTTAAGTACTACTAAGGAAGCAATTAGAAAAGTAACTTTGTATATAATACTTTTAGTTCCAGAATGAGAAATGTATGTGACTACTACGGGCCAAAACATGGCACATTTAATTTAAACCCTGGCAGCAAGGGGCAGGTTCCATTGCAGCTATAATAAATTACATACAAGTGCTACAGAACAATAACAAAAACTGTGAGCCATCCATTTCAGTACCATTTACAAGAAATCAATATCAATACTTAATGCAATACTGGTGAAAAATGAGCAAAGATACAGAAAGCATAATAAACCAGTAATGAAAGACCTTGCAGTGTTTCACTTTGGAAGAAAAAACTAACTGTCTATATTTTCATGTAGAGGGATATTTCACCGAGGCAATGTGCTGGAGGTATGAGTGTTTTGCAGATCTAAGTTTAAAATCACCTCTTTATTAAATTTAAAAAAGTTTTTTAAACTGCGGATTACTAGCTTAGTAGAACTCATACATATGGAAGGAAGCATTTCATCTTCCTGAGGTCCTAAATATATTTTTCATTGGACTGCTTTAGATCTAGCATTGTTCTGCTGTGTACCTCTCTGAAAGCATGGGCAAGGGCACTTGCTTCTGCCAAATTTGGGTATTCTGTTTGGGAAACGAAAGGCTTAAGCTTTCCATTTAAACTGTCAAAGTGAATAGGAGATATCATCAGGTAGCCCCATTTCCTCCCCTGGTTTTGGATTGCCAACCTCATCATCATCATCTCTTTGCACTGTCAAGATAGATAAGTAGGTAGGTGGTAGTAAGTAGGTAGATAGATAGATAGATGGATGACAGGCAGATTAGAAGTCTGACTACCAAGTTTATTCTAAGTAAAAGAGCCTTCCTTTCAACTAAAATCTAGGAGTCTGTGAATCTTTCTGACTCCAGTTCTGAGCTCAGAAAGTCCGAGATGTGCCAGTTGATACTTGGAACAGCCTTCGTACACGGTGAAGCTCTTTGCAAAGAGGAAGATGAGCAACTTCATTTTTAATGAAACAATGAACAGATTTAGTTGCAGAAATTGAAGGTTTGGACAAGGGGGAAAATGTTTGGTGGAAACTGGAGGAGATCTGGAGTCACGCTCAGTGGAGGACTTGTGCCCTTTGGAGGGTTTCTCAAGAATGCACATGGCAAAGACTATCAGAAACAGTCACAGAGGCAGTCTGTAATCCTATTGCAAGGCTTGTATGATTGGATTCCCTGTGAGATAAGGATGTCTTGCAGTGCTTCATCTTTCTTACACTATCAGTCTTAAGGAGGCTGAGGAAAATATGACAAGTTTGAGAATGGCTGCATAGGCCAGCTTTATCAGTTGTCCTTCAGCTCAGATATCCAGGAGAGTTTATTACTGGCAGGGATCATCTCAAGAAGGAATTCATCAAGTGCTAATATGTGAAAAGGGCAAATGAGGCTGCTCTTTTCTACACAGACTATTTTCTGGGTTTCATTCACGCAGTTGCTAGATTAGTGTAAAGCTAGTAACTGACAAAAAACGATAGACAGGGCCAGTCGGGAGGAGATCTTTTTGTATCTGTTCATCTACCAAGTGTAGCACTGTACACCATGGTCACTCTATGCAACAGCAAGAGGAATGGTGAGCAAAAGGGCTCTGAGGCTCTTCTGGGGATTACCACAGGGCTGGGACCATCCAGGTGGACCAAAATACAAATTCTGCTGTAAGGACCAGGTCTCCATCAGGAGGGGACTTCTTGTACCAGTTCCTACTTCTGCCAGTTCATTTAGTAAAGCGATATGACAGCCTGAATTTTTCTCACCTGAAGGCCAAAATAATGAATAACCACAATAAATCCACTAATGGGCACAAATAAGAGCACCAGCAACTGCAAATAGTTTGTTGTGGCTGTACTGTATCAAATGGTAACTTATTTGAGCAGGATCCTGGTACTGGCAGATGGCATACAGCTCTACTCTCGTGTTAGCAGGAGTATGTCCAGAACATGTACAGCTGTGTAAAAGTCAGTGGGAGCTTGGATTATGTGCAAAATGAACAATCATTGGGGAATAAAAATATTCTAATTGTTGTTTCCACTAATCAGCTTTTAAACATATCCCCTCTCCAGGAGGAAATCAATTTTTTCGCAAGTAGTACAAGAGACTCCTATTATACAGTGTGAATTAAGTCTAACTGATTAATCCCTTAAGTGAAATTTCTTTGTTTAAATTAATTCAGCGCTTTCTGCTGCCACTCAGTTATTCTGCCTGAGGACATCACATTTGTTTGCTCACTCCTACCTGCCTAGGCACACCCATTCAGTACTGTAATGCTCTCATTAGTTAAATGGATGATCCCTCAATATAATTATATGAAACATATTGCAGTAAACATGCTGTCTCACTCTTTAGATCTGCTTTTCATCACTGAGTCCAATCTGATAATTTAAGCATGACTCCATCTGAGCACAACTGGAAATGGCCCGATCCAAATCCCAAAGAATATTTGCAGCAGTTTCAACAGCCTTTGAGTTTAGGCCGTAATGAGATTACAACCATTTTTATTTTTTTTTCCTGCAATTGTTTTCTGAAAGTGATCCTATACTTTTACTGCAATAGAAAGACATGCTGGGAAGGGTTTGGGGAAATAAAAAGTTGAATACCCAGTAGATGGTGCTGTAATCAAATTCTAAAACCTGTTACACGAGAGCCACTTAGCTGTGGCACGGCAAGTTTCTGCAATGATTAAAGAAAGTATGTTTTCTTTCAAGGCATGTCACTGCATTTAAAACACTTATTCATCTGGAGTAGTAATCGTATAGGTAATAGGGTGAAACAGCATCGAAGTTGAAGAAATAAATAATGTGTGTTGAAGAAAAATGATTTATGGATCTTTTCTCCATGGTCCTATGTTTGCAGGAGACTTCAATGGAAACACAGATAATGCATTCATTTTGGGCAAGCAAAACTGAATTCTCCCTCCCATCTTTGCAGCGTTCTGTACTCCACCTAGGGAAAAAAGCTTTAGCTTTTTCAGACTCTCTGACATTGTTGCTACAGTTCTCTGCAACCTGCTCTTCCATGTCTGACTCTCAAATTCACCCATTTTGTAACAGGAGCTGAACACAACAGCCATGTCCTGAGATCAGCCCTTACTTTCCT
This sequence comes from Centrocercus urophasianus, assembly GCF_019232065.1. Lineage (NCBI taxonomy): Eukaryota > Metazoa > Chordata > Aves > Galliformes > Phasianidae > Centrocercus > Centrocercus urophasianus. Next base: position 3,793,514 of record NW_024884722.1, read on the forward strand.
CCTCCGCAACCATAACTGAAGGTCTCTGCTGTTGATAAACTTTGATCTGCTTTCCAGGTTTTTCGGCCAACTTCTGCTTAATCTTTGAACTGCACCGGTCTGATCTGCAGTTCTCCCAGGGAGGGAACTCCTGGATGTGTCAACAAGTGGAGCTTGGGGAAATTCAGCACTGCTGAGACAGATTCATGCATTGGCGGTACCTTGCAGGAAGCTCGGGGCTGTCAGTGACCAGAAAGCTTGGCCAGAAAGCCATTCTTGTGCTTGGTGGGCCTAATTTCTTGAGAAAATAGTTCTGTTTGTAGATTTTTATTTGACCTCCGAAGGGCAAGAATCCTTTCCAGAAGGAACAGTGCCTGGGCATGACTTCCCTGGTCAAGGTCTTGATAAGCCAGGGCCTATGTGGTGTAGCTTTTAAAGAAGCCTTTAGACAAAGTTCTCATTCACTTTAGAAGAACACTTCATTCAACGCCTCCCTGGGCAGTGTGACCACAAACGCCGTACACCTGCTTAAGCAGATAGTCAAAGTCCTAAGAAAACTGAGGCAAAAGAAAACTTTGTCTCATAAATCACATTTCCTCCAGTAACAGTTCTCACTTGTGCAGAATGCAAAGTCGTGGCAAAGATTCCTTGGGCTATGGAATTTCATTTAATACACAGGCTGGTTTTTAAATGAGAAATATAGTAGGGTGAATGCATGTACTTCTCTGAGCATAAAACTCTCTTCCCAGTGCTGTTAATGCACCCATGACAGCCCTCAGTGCCCATGCAGGTTTGCACTGAAAGCCAAGGGAAGCTGCACAAATACATCTGAGGACAGGATTTTCCCCCTAGCATAAATTTTTCAGAAAATTTAATTATTATGTATGATAATTTTGGCTAATGAATACATTTGTATGATTCATTTATTATGTATCAGTCATTTGTAAGGTATTCACAGCATGTTTTATTAATTATTATTAAAACCTTGTATTTACTTTAAGCCATATCTCATCAGGATTCCTTCTGTGAAATGCTGTAGACTCTCTTTTCACCTCTCCCAATCTCAGACCTGATTTCTGCTTCAGCAAGATGCCAATCCAGTTTCTATAGAAGACAATAGGAGGCTTTTCAGTGCTCTCAATGGTCTATAGATCGGGGTAATTAAACACAGAAGGATATCATTAGGTCATTGGCCTATACCAGGCATAAAGGTGATAATTTGTGACAGAAGGTGGGGGTGGAACAAACCTGAGGAATCACTGGGCTCTCCCCATTTGTGGTGTGAGAATGACCACAGCCCAGCCCAGCCCTGGAGGGCTTGTGGTTCACAGACCATCACTTCTGCTCTGCTTTTGTCCAGGACCCAGAGGGTAGGACCCTTACCCAGGACCATGACTGCTATCTTGTCGTTTCCTTTCTCAATTCATAAACAAAAGAATCAGTGTTACCCGATGTTATTCTGCTGGTTTTTCTGTTGTAGCATTCTGCCATTGTAAGGATAGAAATGTCTGTTCTTTATAGGATTTGGGGTTTTTTATAGAGTGCCTGTTGAAAATAAACAACTACGTTCTCTTCCACATACTGCACACATTTAGTCTCGTATCTCTCCATCACCACTTTTGTCCAAGCCAGGATCAAATGAGGCAAAATTCTAAGAAATAGAGAAAAGGGAAATCCCAATTATTTGACACTAAAAAGAAGCCTCTGTCATTGACAATCAGAAGTGAGAGTAGCTTATATAAATGCATATGAAGAGATAAAATTAATTAAATATAGATTGGAAAAGAAAAATAAAAAGGGTGAGAGAGCCCTTGTATGGGGTTGCAGTGAGGCACTGCGTAGCTTGTACCAGGAGAGCAGCCCCAAACCTATGGACCTAAAATAAGCTGAATACTGAGGAATAATAAAAAAGACACCAAAATCTGGAGGGGGAAATGCCATTTGAATTTGCACAGAGATCAGAAATGAGCCATTAATTAGACACTGGAGAAAAGGAGACGGGCAGATGCTGATGTTGGTCATATGCAGAGCAGTCTGCAAGAGCGCCCTTCTGGCTTCCCCAGAATTAAGGGAGAGGATGCTGAGTGACAGATCACGAGTGGGAAAACCACAGAAGAAAAGTAGATCATCCTTTTTTCCTCCACTGTAACCATCTTGTTTGCCTTTCAATGCATTGATTCCCAATATTTATTGAAACATGTCACCGTTATTCTCATTTTTCACACTTAAGCAGCATCAAAGGAACAAAAAGCCAAACTGATTTTGGAGGTAAAACAAGCAAATGCATTTTCTCCCCACATGTTTTGGTGTTGAAATTCGACTCGGGCTGAATTTTTACAGCTAAATTGCAAACTCTGGGGAAAAAGAAGGTTTCTATTTGGAGCCCTAATACAGCTTTCATCACACGGGCCCAACAGCATTGCTGTGCCTCCGACCCTTTCATCCTGAGGTGTGCTATTTGAGAAATGCCTGCTTCCAAATGTGGCAAAATGAGAAATTACAGCGCCTGTCTAACAAATCAAAAATAAATGAAGTAACAACATAAAGGTAAATTTACTGTTATTTATAATTTACCATTTTTACCTTGTTTTCAATTGTCTCTTAGTCCTCTTCATTCTAGGAGCCCATTACATTTTATTATGCTAAACCCTATCTTCTGTCACATAAATTACAGTTAAAGATCTTAATATTAAAGCCTCTTAGCTCCCAGACCATATTTCAGGCTTTGTTCAAACCAGACATTAATGCTGAAATTGAACACAGATCACTTTGTCATCATTACCTATGATCTCAAAAGTATAATACAATCTTTGCTATATATGGCACAAAAAATGCTTCTTTGTATAACACTGAATTATGGAGATATATTGATATTCTTAATATTTTGACAAAACAATAAAACTAAATATGTTAGCTCTTTAGCAGATACCAGCACACCAGCCCAGCTATTGTAACAACAGCTACGGAGATAAAGGTTTATTTATTCCAGGTAAAATAGAAGATTAATCATATTGCCATTTTAATCTTAATTTTTCCCTGGTATAATTTCACCTTCCTGCTTGCTGATACAGGAAGTCTGTTGCCAATGCTCATCATCATCTGCCTGCGTTCACAATATCCACCTTTGTTATGGAAACAATATTCTCTCTTCAGTGCCTGCAACTCCAGCAAGGAGAAATGCTGGAGCAGGCTGTCTTTCATCCTTTTGCTTGGTTTTTTTTTTTTACTTTCACCCCAGAATTACCCAAAAGGAGATGTGCTGGAGCCTGGACTGGGCTCTGGGTATGAGGATTCCACCAGGTTTGAGATGCAGGTGTGCATTTACACCAGAGAGAGCACCATCATCAGTGATATTATTGGTACAAACATATAAATATCCACCAGAGAGCAATTTACCCAAAAATCTCTTCCTAAAAGAAGAGGCCCCTGAGGATATTTGCAGCCCAGTTGGATGTCTGCTCTTTGAGAAGGGGAAGAGCTGCCCCCCAGCTGCAAGAGCAGCTCTCCAAACGTAGACAAACTCCCTCCAGCACTGCTCTGTGAGGGTGCTGGTTTACACACACAGACCATCCAGGGATGATTTCTCCGTTGGAATACTCCCCACAGTACTTCAGAGCACCCCTCTGTCCAGTGGTATTAGAGTTTGGGGTATAGCAACATCTTTCATTACAAAGGGAGGGTTATTTTTTTAATATATACCTTTTCATTACAACTAGGTAAGTAAGGTCATGAGTTCTTCTCGTGATGGAGGTATAAATATTACATTGTATGGCTGAAATAGTCTGCCTCTGTTTCTGGAGAATACCCTTGGGTAAAATAGAGTGTCAGGGCAGCTGATTGCCTCCTCGCTTCAGTTTGCTTACTTTTTACAAATAAGTTGCTGGACAAATGAATGAAAAGAGAGCGCTAACTTCAGACAATCATATTCGTAATGGATCCCCATTATTGTTTCAGAGGCTTGAAGTCTGAATCAGTTATTTCTGAAATTAGCAATATATATATATTTTATTTTATTTTATTTTATTTTATTTTATTTTATTTTATTGCTGATTTTTTTTTTCCCTGAGGAGGTTTGGAGGGGAATCTTGCTGTGACCACAAGAACATGGGATGCAGGAGAAATGGGAATTCTTCACAGCTTTCTTGGGTTGAGATGAACAGATTTGCATGGGCTTGGGTTCATAAAATCTCCCAGCACACACTGCCTCTGGCTTTGGGAGCAACTGCGAGTGGCTTTGAACTGAAGATGGTACACAGTCATGTCACGTGCATATCAATTCTGGGGAGCCTATGGCTAGAGATAGCCTCTTCTTCCACTTTGGCTTTCTCATTCTTGTAATTCTTCCCCCACTTTGTAGGAAGGAGCAATCTGTTCCCCAGTGTCTGTTCTGCAGCTGACTCCATCGATTCATTTTTGTAGAACCACACCGTAGGCTCTCCAGTGTTCTGCATCTTTAAAAGTTGTTCCTCATTCATCTTTCCATTTTTCACCTTTGTACCATTCAGGAGCTGCCACTTACTGATAGATTTTCAAGTATTCCCTTTTCTGATCGCTTTTAGATCCCGTTATTATCCTGCAAGTGCTAAACGATAATGATTCATACGTTCGTTTCAACAGATACACAGTTATTTGCAGGGTTTGTTAATTAAATAAAAAGATAATTTCATGTAAATGTTGGTCTTATAAAGCAGTCTCTTTGGCCAACGAGTACGTATTTGGATTTGATTTTTTCAGTTTTGTTTTTGTTTTGCTACTTGTTGTTCATACACGAGTGAAGCAAGTGATTGATTCATTTGAGTGAATGAAAAATGCGACATAATTGCTCCAGTCTGTCCAGCCTGAATTATGCGCTGCTGGCACAGGAACAAGTAAATAATACCTCATCTGTTTACTGCTCTGATCAACCTTGCCATTTGAACTGGCAGCGAACAAAAGGGAGAGGAAATCCGCAGTTTGCAGATAGCGCGAGCCAGGAATTGGCAAAGAGCAATTACACAGCAAAATAGGGACCTTGCAAATTCCGCATGGCGCTCAGCGGAGCTGGTAGAAGGAGCCTCTGCTCCTCAGCCTGATTTAAAACTGTCACCTCTGGGAGAGGTCTGCAGGAGGGAGGTGTCTCTTCCCACCCCACCTCTTTGCCAGCACCGAGGAGCACTGTGCAAGAGGTGTGCCCGTGGTTGGCACCATGGTTGGCTTCCTTTGTTTTGCATTTTGTTGATCCTCTGGTCGATCTTCAGATTTGTATGTATAAGGCCGTAAATCTTGACAGAAGACCTCCATTGATTGTGTGAATTTTTTTATGACATGGAAAAACAGCTGATAACACAGCATCTCTCTGTCTCTTGGTCGGTTGGTATCTTCTTCCACAACAGCAACTTCTTACCATGCATCGCCTTTTAAGCAAAGCAGAGGTTAATGCAATGACATTATTCACCTAGAACTAAGCTATTCCCAGTAACCCTTCACCTTTTAACTCTTGTCCCGGGGTCCCTTGTCCTTGTGACACCCTAGTGTCACCATCCTTATTTGTCTTTTGAAGACATGCAATGAACATAAAAATATCTAATTGCAAACCAGTTTCCTTTACTTCTGGTCTTGTTGGCTGTGCATAGAGGTAAAGAACACACAAAACTGGAAGAGCCATCAGCTGATAGCCATAATCACAGGCAGAAAGATCAGAAAGCTTTAGAATAAGTATAAGCAAGTGCAGAATTCCTGGTGGTGTCAGTAGGCAGGGCTCAATACAGACTTCCACTGCTCTATATGGGTTTTTCCCTTTAAACCACATCATTGTTAAATTTAAAAGCTTGACCTGAAATCCACAGTAAGAAATGGTAGTTGGAAACATGACTCTACTGAGGTTAGCCAGGACTTAATATGCTCAGTTTGAATCTGAGTTTTTAACATCCATGTCAGAAGAAGGAATGTGTTTGCTTACATGTTTTTCTCCCATATATAATCACTGATTTTTTTAAAAATTATTGGGTTTAAAATTCAGATCAAGCTTTTACAATTTTTACTACTGACCTTCATTACACTTTTTTCTTTCGCAGCTGTCAAATTAAAGTGATTTATGCCTTCTAAAGTTAAAGCATATTTCCGATGATCGTGATAATTATCTTGCAGATAAGAGTCCCTCATGTTTAAGACATTAGGTCGACAGGGGGTTGTAATGGCAGCCATAAGTCACACAAGGACTTATCTCTTGGGAACCATCTTGATGTATGCACCCAAACAGCCATCCCAGTGGGCTCACAGCTCAACAGAAAGCCAGAAGTACCAAAAGTTCTGTGTTTGAAATACATGGACATATAATCCTATGTGACTAGCTGGTATGAAAGTGACCATTAGAATACATTTTTGAATGCTATTTACAGTCAGCCTTACTTCAGCCTTGTTTGCAAGGGAAACACGTCGTTCACAGGTGAGAATGATCTTTTTTATTCATTCCTTCTCTCTATAGAATTTTATTTGGTCGTTAATTAAATACCCACCAAATCTTAAGGATGCTTGCTTGTTTTATTTTGCATGAAATAATTATATTCATAGAAGAAAATGCTAATATGTTTTAAATTTGAATTTTTGTTGTATAAGAGGAAAATGTAATTTTATTTTTCAAGCATAAATTAGATTTACTAAAATGCAATGGACTGTAAAGTGGATGGAAGATTACTTCACATAGAAAAATATTCTTTCTACAAAAATTAATTAGTCCTTACTTTAAAAAAAAACTGCATGGACAAATATGTGTTCTGTACATATATGCTGTTATTTGGCAGTAAATTCTATCACCATCTGAACTATTCCTCCCCATATTTCAGGACACTGCAAATCGCTGAGATCCTTCTGCAACAGCGAGGGGAGAGCTTGCTCTAAAAGCAACCATTTCAATTTCAGAATGATGAAAGGCAGCAAGTGAATATGCATGAGAAGTTTCCAGAATTGTTAAAACAATTCTTTGTACCTTTTTGGATTGTTGACATTACACATTCAAATAATAATCATGTCTAAAATGACAAGGACTTGGTCCTCCTAGCAAGAACTTGTGCTCTGCATGACCTGCTGAAATCTCATGTCTCCTTGGATGGATCTGTATCAGTGATCAGCAAATGTGGCAGATTTGACCCTAGAATTGATAATTTTTATAACTTTAAATACAAGTTTGCTCCTATTTCTTATTTCAAAGGTTCATTTTCACAGATAATTCTCCCTGCTACTGCCCCCAGCACTCCCCACTTTGCCTTATCAGCCACGTGTTCTCAGTCTGGTTTTTCTTTCTCTTCCTTAATAAAAAAAAATAGCCGATCTCGTTTTTACTCAATTACTTCATGTAATTGCAGAAAATGTGGAGATCGATTGGGAAAGTAGCACATAGCTGTAAAATGGTTCTGTGGTAGCAGCCACTACAGGAGGAATAAACCCACTTTGGTGCAAGGATCTGCACCTGGGCATCCTCCAATGGTCCCGTAATTTTCTCCCCCATAACTGTGCTTTAGCCTCTCTGCTGCACACATATGATAGAATCACAGAATCACAGAATGGCCAGGGTTGGAAGGGACCTGAAGGATCACAAATCTCCAACCCCCCTGCCACATGCAGGGCCATCAACCTCCATATCTAATACCAGACCAGGCTGCCCAGGGCCCCATCCAACCTGGCCTTGAACACCTCCAGGGATGGATGGGGCATCCACAGCCTCTCTGGGCAGCTGCTCCAGCACCTCACCATACTGGAGGGCAGGTATATAAGGAGAAACGAATCAGTGTGCTGCTTTTCTTTAAGGCACTTACTGTTTGCACGGTGGAGCCTGTTTTACGTCACTGCATGAAGGACAGGAGTCAGGGCCAGTCTCCCAGTACAGGTGAAGAATTGCATAGGAACAGGTTGGACTCATAAGACAGAGGGGTGTCTAATCAAGGTCTCTGATGTTGTCCTTTAGGCCACCTGTAATTGCTGCAGATCTGAGTGCCCACATTTTCCTGCACTGAGCATTGCACTGTAGCGTTGGCCGTTTAATGGCACCTTTGATATTCAAGCAGGCCAGGTTTAGGGAACAAACTGAGCTGTCGACAGAGGCAAAATGTGTGCGGAGGAGAGCACCTATTAACTCTGCCTTTAAAAGACAAATACCCCGATTATGTGTCATCTTGGCAACCATTTCAAAAGTGCTCTGAGAAGCCAGGAGTAGAGACTGGCAAATCACCGGGCCTGGCAAACTTTGAAGAGATTTGAGATGGAGGCTGATTGAGATTCATAGATAAACTCGTTCCTGTGACAAAACTCTTTCATTCTTCTCAACAAAAAGATTGCTGTGCCTCACAGATCAGAGAAATGTAAAGTATTTTCCACGGAAGAAAGACATAGGCTGAAGTTGATATGAGTCATCTTTTGTGAATCTGAATTGAGTGAGTAACCAGCTGTGGAGAGCGTGGGTTTCTGTTCTTTTCTGCTAAGATGTTTCTACGTGATGGCCCTTTTGTGATATTTCTGTGGAGATCTCCCTTTTCCTGAGAATTACAGCGAATGTCAAGGTGATCCAGAGTGACATACAGCAATAGTCAGACAGCCATGGAACATACTGATCCTGCCCACTTCCAAAACACGACTGTCGCCGCCTTTGTTTGCGTCTTTGATTAGCACCCTCTCCAAATAATTGCTGTCGGGGTAATTAGCAGTCTTTAGAGAGATACCGGTGACCAATAGTTGCTATTCTTGTCCAGAACAAGTCTCGTTTTTACTGGATTGCTCAGTTAAAATACAGGCGCTCAGTTGCTGTGTTGTACGCATTTTCCCTATTTTGTATACGCTCCTTTTCTCACCCTTTATCTCCCAGCTTCATGCCTCTTCCTGAGGCTGTGAGCCTTTCCACAGCACTCCCATGGAATTAAGCTGTGCAGAAAGCGAGAATAAATCTCTGATGCTACTTTTTTTTTTTTTCTCTCTCAGCTAAAATACTTCGGTTGCAGACATTTTATGAGGGAAAACCAGAACAACAAACTCTCATATCAGAAAAAGAAAGCGACTCGCTGCTTCTATCCCATGAGCAACACCCAAGTAAGGCAAAAACAGAGCACCTGGTGACCTATCAGTACCATCCTGTGTCAGCACTGTAAAATCAGAAGCTCTCCTGTGGGCAGAAATTTGGACCCATCCTCCATAGATTTAAGCAGGAGTGTTCATCTGCACAGTGCCGTCACGACTGGTTTTGGCGAATCCAGAAGCACATACTTAAGGTTCTGCAGCAGGATTGTGTGTGTTTGGGGAGATCACAGTGGGAGCAGTTGGCAGCATCTGCAGGAGGATTTAAAGCGCTTTATGTGCTTCTAATGTTTATCATGTCAAGCTTTGTGTCTGAGCACTGTTTCTTTACCTTTAATGGTGATTTCAAGCTACTCCTACATTACAGAGTTCCCAAATATTTAATTTAATACATGTTTGTAACTGAAGATGTACCCACTAAAACCACTGCGATATTTACTGTTGGTTTCAGACCCTTTATCTGCAATAAAATCTTTTTTTTTTTTGAACACCCAGAAAATATTTGTGGATCCTGGAGACATATGACTGAATAGCTTTGCATTAAATTATTCATCATAACAACCAGAGATTAGTCCCAAAAAAACCCGTGTTCTTAGTGTGATGGCACAGCTTTTTCCGCACAGTATAAACAACAGTTGAGTAACACCTGATGTATCACACCAATTAGAAGTCCCCCAAAGCCTGATTTCATTCACATTGATAATTTGGTTAAACAATGACTTCCAGAAACTACAACCTTTTAATAAAGATACTCACTGCTGGCAGAAATCTCATCCTGCTCTCTGTTCGTGCCTTGGTACATTTTCTAAAGGTTCTCTGCACTTTGTTACTTAATTATGCATCATGTTTACCGTACTCGTTTTACAATTACACGGCGACGTGGTTGTAAGCAGCAGCTGCTAAGGAAGACGAGGAAGAGCCTCGGTTATCTGATAGCTCCCTTGATTCACTTTTCTGCCCCAGAAATAAGAAGCACCTTTGATTGCTCCTTGTAAACAGGCGGAGGCAAGTCTCTCAAGATATCCCATCGCGGCTGTCACTCATGGCAACTGGTTAAAGAACTGTACAATTTGTATTGTTATCTTACTTCGAATGGAGATGCATAATATGTTTATAATGGCTATAGATAGACCAGACCGTGCTCTGTCCATCAGCCATGTGGTCTGCAAGATCTGGCGCTGATACGTGTTGCATGCACATGATTTAACCAACCAAAGCACTCTCAGTACGGCAAAAATCAGACAAAGGGAGAAGCAGATTCTCTACTCTGAGAGCTTTGAGGGGACAGCAGAGCAGATTTGCAGGAATGTTGGAACAACTGCACAGATCCCTTGGAGGTGAGCTCAGCTTCATCAACCAGTGTGGGAAGAACTGAAATAGAGCAAAATGGCATAGATCCCCCAGTGCAAGCAGGCCTGACAGAGGGTCAGCTGAGTATGGCAGGAGGGAGATGGGCATTGCACAAATCCTTGGACATGGCAGTATTTTGTCTGAGGGAGGAAGGAGAGACATGGAAGTAGGGAACATCTAAACCAGGGTGCAGGGCACAAGGCCCTTTCCATTCTTCATAGAATCATTAAGGTTGGAAAAGATGACAAAGATCATCAAGTCCAACTGTCAAACTATCCCCACCGTGCCCATTAACCATGTTCCTCAGGCCACATCTCCACAGTTCCTGAGAACCTTTCAGGCATGCTGTGGCATTCATTGCATCCTTCTGGGGCACAGGAGCTGTGCAATAGGCTTTCCCCATGATCCAACCTGCAGCAGGAATGGGGATGCTCTGTTTTGGTGGTCACTGCTGTAACCAGTAGGATGTAAGTTGGGATATATCATTTGGCCCTAGGACCAAAGAACATCTGTCCTGTTGAGTCCCCCTTGTGTCCCATTGGCTGGACCTGGGTAGACAGAGAAGTAAATGAAGGCAGCAAGGCCACATCTTGGGTGATCTTTGAGTGTTTGCCAGAGTAGCAGGGCCTCTCTATGAGTTCATTTCCAAACTTGAAGGAAGTGCCCCTTGGTTCCAGTCCAGACCGGGCATGCAAATAGAAGGGTAACAAGAATGAGTTTCCTCCCCATCATGGCTTCTGGTGGAGGGACTAGGGTTTTTTAACTGTTTGTGTGGGTAATTCTGAAATCTCCTGGTCAGAGCACGTAACATACTGTCAGAAATCTTTCACTGTGCTTTATTTCAGTTCCTTTTTTTTTTCCTTCTTGCAGTCATTTCCACCACGTGTCCCTATATTTCCAGGCAATTCCTACTTACAGAAGGTAAGAAGACAAATGCTGAGAACTGAAATTTGCCCAGAGGCAGATAGGGTTTTTCTTATATTAATTAAAGAAATTAGGAAATGATGAAGGCATAGCCTCGGGAGTTATTCCAGTTTTTATGTCATAGGCTGATACGTTTTGACGTAAAGGAGATATTTTAAAATCCCTCATTGGTGGCTTTCCGAATGTCCACTTCCAAATGTAGCTGGCAAGCTCAAACACAAACCAGTCTCTAGAGTAAATAGAAGTAATAAAGCCAGATCACTTAATTACACTGGAACTGGTTGCTCCATTTTCTTCAGAGTATTCAGATTTTGCTCAGTTGAGAAGAGAAGCCACAAACCTCACCCAGTAATACAGCCTCCAGTTCAGGAGACATCAGCCATATCCTTCTAAAACAGCATGAAAGTGCTCCTGTTGTTCTCCCACGCAGGCAAATGCCATTTTTCCTGAAAGTTTCCTGATGTCTCCAAAATCTATTTTTCACAATTTATGATTTTCAAGCCCATTTACATTCCCATTGAATATCAATAGTTGTCCAGAAATACTAAATGGTAATGAGAAAAGCTGAAGGGCACTCATACATGGCAGGAAAAGGAGAGTGAATATCTTTAATTTGCCCCTTTCCTGTGTTAACTGCTAATTTCAAAACTGTGAACATTGCAAATAGCTTTACACACACATTTAAAAGATAGGGCTGCTCTATATTGACAGATCTCATTCCCAAAAGATAAAACTACGTGGTTTTTTTTTGTCAGCCTTTCCAAAGACAGAAGCCTTTTACTAGATCATAAATTATTGGGAGGACAGAGTTGATAGACTTCTTTAGGCTGATAATGTACTTTGAAAGAAAAGGCAGTTTTACACTTCTGCAGAATCGTATTTAAAATATTTATATACCTATCAATGGAGACACTGAGGTAATTCACCTCTGGGTCACTGGTTCAAAACCAAACCAGCTCTTTCACATCCAAAACGTGTTGCCTTCTGACAGCTGTAGAGTTGCCTAATTTTTTTGTTATGTTCCCATTAATTTTGCACCCCTCTCCTTACAGCCCCCTCAGACAAAATTCAGCAACATCCAGAAGAAAGGCCTGGGTCTGCTTAGGAAGAAAATGAAGTTGAACTTAGTGTTTAGCAAAATTTCAGAATGAGGTGGGTGAGATATCACAGGGCCATGCAATAACTTCCCTACTCGAGCTAATTCAATATGTACTATTAGGAAATGCACTGTATATAGCTCATAAACCAGCTAGTCTGCTGTACACAGAATGCCTGCAGTCTCATAAAATGTTATTCTTTTGCTTTATCTTGTTAGTATAATGTGAAGCTTCATTAAGCCGCCAGATGAATCATATAGTAATTGGATATAATGAATTTAATTATGTAATTTCTTTTTTCATAATGAAACAAAGTCATATTTTACAAACAGGCAAAGTATTGCTTGGAGTTACAGATTTAAACAAACATTTGGCAAGAAATGCACAACTGAGGACGGATGGCTTTTTTCGCTTTTTCCTGGCTTTGTGTGACCTTCACTGTTTGGATTTGGCCCCAACCAAGTCATTGCTGAATGGAAGAAACCTGAAGTTCTTGGCCCTGGTGGATGGTGAGCCATCTCCATCCTCTGTCTCCATGATGGAGCCAATGACAAGTGCGCATTCCCTGCCTGGAGAAAGCAGGGTGTACGTGACCAAAAGCGTTACCAGAATTACCCTTATGAACCTTTCTCAATATCCAGTACCCTCTCTCATCAGTAAACAGCTGGGTTTTTTTTTTTTTGGTTCTGAACCAGAAGCACACAGGAGGTGGGAAAGAAACCCCTCTCTGCCATAGCTGGGCAAGGCATGCCTGTTTATCAGTAGCAGTTAATCGGCAATGTCATCCCTAGGGGGGTTCCTCTGCTGCTCTCAGGTGCCACTGATTCCTCTGGGAGATGAAGGGACCCTGAGTCTCCCAGAGACAGCTCAACATTTTGCAGGACAAGGTATTAATGTCAGCCCTTCCCCATCTACCTCCCATTAATGACTTTCTGATGACCTGTGTTTATAATATCCTCCACCCTTCTCGCTGCTTGGTCGTTGAGGATGTTCCAAGGAAATGAAGCCTAATGATAAAACAGTACTTGAAATATCAACATCCCTGGCCTAATTAGAGCCGGGCCAATGGGCCCTAATTGCATAACTGAAATGCACCCAGTTGAGTTCCTTCTATTGTAACTTGACTACACGCCTCAGCCCTGATTAATAGAGCCGGCGCTGCAAACTAAAATGCAGTTAATTTATTGTAAGTTTTATTAGGCATATAAAAGGAGACCAGGAATTACTAGCCTTTCGTTGCTAGAGATACATTTCATCTATGACTCAGACCAGATTCTTCACAGATTAAGCTTGTTAATTTTACTTATTGCCAACATTCTTCACCGCATTGCTGAAGCGAGAGCCACAGGCTCTTGTCTAGAGCGGACAGTATGAAAAGAACCGGGGGCCTCGGACAACGGTAACATTAACTACTTTGTCCTTTTAATTCATCTAATTACATGCAAGAAAAAAGAAACAGACCATTTGCAGGCTGCCTTTAGTTGCCTTTCTGCAGTGATGCTGAGCCAGTGCTTTTGTAGGCTTTTTGTTGTCTTATTAGCGAGCTTTTGTTCAGGGAGATGGTTAAAGCCATTTTCAGCAGCTAGCGAGATGAAACAGTTTCAATAAGGACACAATGTACTTGTTTAAATTACCTTTCAAAATGCTTGAAACCATTAAGGGGGAGGTGCTACAAATAAAAGTTGGATTTTTTTTTTTTTTTTTGTTATAATGTTTTACCCTAATAATAGCTTTTATTTTATTATAATCCATTAGTTGACAATATTATTCTATAGATTATTAGGCTGCAATTTTGTTATTTCATCACACTTTTAGCACTCACTCACAGAGCTGGAAACCACAAATCTCCGTATAATATGCTTTCAATTTTGTTAAAATCTGTATTTAACCGGTCTGGCTGTGAAACATCTTGGGAGAAAATGCGTTTTTAATTCTGTCCTGATTAGCGCTCCGGTTGACGGGGCTGAGCAGTGACATGATGGCACCTTATTTTCTCCTATTCCTGCAGTTAGCTTTTCCCTGGCAGAATTTATTTATTATTTTCACTTCTCCGGAGCTAACAAGTCCAAGCGTAATCCACAACTTCCACTAAAGGGAATTTATCCCTTGTTGAACGAACATCATGGTTAGAAAATCTAATTAAAAAGAGCTGATGTTCCCGGTTTGCTGGCAGGCTAATAGTAGCGGGAGGCTTTTGAAAAATTTAGTGCCTACAGGTGAAATAAAAGCATATTTAGCATTCAGTGGTCACAAACAGAAGGTGATTCAGAACTGCGGTGGGGAAGGCTGGAAAATAAGGCAGGCAGGGCTTCTGGGTTAATGTTGGGAAGACGGCAATGTGTCTTCCTGTTCACGCGTGCTGTTTCCTCACCTGAAATTGTGCTGCAGCAAAGACCTGAGCTTTCTGCAAGATGGAGCCAATATTGGGAAGGCAACTCTATCAACAAAAGCCTTCATCTGTGTATTTTTCTAATTGCCAAAGGCGAGCTTAGCGCTGAGGGTGGATTTTTTGTGCAACGTGCAGCACTCAACAACAGGCAGATGGGTGAGGAGAATTCATCTCAGGCTGCCCTCTGTGCAGGAGGCGTAAGCGCATGCAGACATTGAACTGGGGTTGGTTGTGCTGCCTGCATTTGGTTGACCTCCAGCTGCAGGACCAAAGCCTCCTCTTGCACTGCTCCATCCCATCCTGCTGATTTTGGTGCACGTCACAGAGATCGTACTGGTGGGGCTTTGACAGTATGGTCAGGTCAGCTTGATAAGAACCCCATGCTGACATGAGCCTTGGAAATAGGATCCACTGCTGTCAACTCAGGGGAATGCACACAGCTTGGGCAGCGAGTAAGCACTGAGAAAGGAGCTTTGCCTCAATCTGTTTCTTGATCCTAAACATTGGTTTAATCCTTCACATAGGTCTCATCCAAGGAATCATATCCTCTTAGATTTATAGATGGTGTAGATTTTTATTGTTTGTTGAGGGGAGGGTTGTTTTTGTTGCTTTATTATTTTTAACAAGTTGCACTAAGGTAAAATTTGCCATGGTTTTTTTTTTTTTTTTGTGTACACTACTACAGTGTTTCACAATTTCCCAGTGAAGATCTTAATGATGGATTCCAGCATGGGCCTCAGAACCAAGACAGACATCCCCAGTCCATAGAACATGCACATCAGGAGCAGAGAAAGCATGAAGCCCCACACAAGCACAGCACTTTGGCACACACAGGATCAGTCACGGCTACAGCTCATGAATGGTTTGGGCATTGGCAACTGCCTGCTGACTCTGTGTGCCCTGAATGTGATTAATGTTTATCTTCCACAGCAGTCATAAGAGAAATGTTTTTAGGTAAGGAACAGTAGAAAACCACAATGCCTTATTAACACATGTTTTCTCAAGCAAAATGGGAATGGAGTCAGTTATATTCATGTTTTGTCACTCAGTGTCTTCAGTATCCTGGTAGCTGTGTCTGGAGCACACGGAGAGTTTCTGCTGCTGTATGCTATGAGGTCAGGCACTGTTAGCAGTGAGAGTACCAGCACTGATTTCTGCATGCTGGGACAAAATTATGCATACAAAGTCACCAAAAATGATACCCCATTAAAGTTCTCCTCTGAACAGCTCTGCTTATTTGATTGTTTGCTTCTAAATAAAACAATTAAAACTTAAGAGTAATACTGAGACTCTTGAGTAAACTACACCTACGTGCAACTTATGGCAACTGCAGGAGACTGATGGCAATTTTTATTCTCTACCAAATGCATCTCATCTCTTTTTAATGGTAATATATTTCCTCAAAGTGAATCTCTTCAGGCAGACAGTGGAAAAACTATAGAGACCCCACACAACAGCTCCTTTGATATTCTTTCTGATAAGGCCACCCTTTTAGAGAACAATAACTGAGTTTGGCCGCACATTGTGACATCCATGCGTTTGACCATTGAACGCAATGTGTGGCCATTAGAAATAAAAGAAAAATCAATAGGGTTTCATTAAAACAGCAGGCAATCAGGGCTGAGGCACTAGCTTAATTACAGTTTCAGTAGCATTTGCTTTAATTGGAAAGAATAAAAGAAGTGAAGTGGAGTGAATGAAGAAATTAGCATATCTATCACTGTTGTCACATTCTACCGTGGCCTTAAAGCACTGTTTGCTCTTTAGTATCCCTGTTGCTTTGTGAGGCCCTGAAAAAATATGGAAAGGCAATTAGCAAATAATCAGATTGCACCTTTGCAGGACTGTAATTAAACTTCTCTATAATGCTGGGAACGTATTTTTTAATCTTTATTATATACCTCAGATCTGATTCATAATGTCAGCTGCACGTGTGCAGTGCATACATGTGTGGATTTGCGGAAGAGGTGTGCTGGGTGCATCCATCCAGTGGAGGATGCCACTCCAGTGCTGGCCACCACTGGAGGCCAAGGCTCTGTCCCAAGAACATGAGCATGGGACACTGTTAAAGTAGCCTTAAAAGGTGAAGTTACCAAAGACATTTCCATCTCTCCTATCTAAGCACAAATGTGCACCATGATGCTTGGGCTTTTCCAGGCTACTTACAAACTCTGTCTTGGTTTTGAATGTTGACTATTTCATGTCAAAAACTGGTGTTTAGTTTTGATCCTTTCTTCAAAATAGTTCACTTTCCAGCTTTTTGGTTTGTTTGTTTTTTTTTCATACCTCACGAGACCACACATCTCTTGGAGATGCATCACATTTCTCTAACACTCAAATTTTCTTAAAGGATTACTTGGTGCATGAGGGCCTCAAACACCTGTGCAAAGCTGGTATTTGGCTCTCATTGCACAAAGACACACTGAGATCAGGGTTAGGATTAGAGTCTGTAAAGGGAAGTGAGCTCCTCAAAATTCAGGAAGGTACTCAGAAGAATTTTCAGGATCACGCTCTCAGCAGCGGATGTTACCAAAGCCAAGTTAGAAATCAGCATAAATGAAGCACATGTAGGGCACAGGCCTCAGTCACTTTGAAAAACAACAAAGCTGCAAACTTACTTATGAAAACATTGTGTGCTTCCTATTTTCATCTCCCTTTCACAGTGTTGCAATTGAAAAGATTAAGGCAGTGGAAGGGCAATACAGGAGCATAACAGCAAAGGGATCAGCACAGGATGGTATTCCAAAGGAAAAAGAAAAGAAAAAGGAAAGTGCTCACCTGTCTCTGAAGACATAGGCTCCCAGGAAAGATTCTGCAAGCGAGAGATCTCCACCCAGGGAACCTTCCCCACTGCCACTCAGCCCTTAAATGGGGTCTAAGAGAGGTGCAGCCAGGCTCCAGCCCTTCTGGTCACACAGCTGAATTGCCCTCACCTGTGCTCCCAGGGCTGACCAGGTCCTTTCCCCAGGTGCTCAATCAGTGGTTCAGGCTGTGACTCAACAGTTACACATGGCCTCACCTTAATGAGAGTATCAATTCAAAGGAGCCTTAAAAAGGGGAAGGATATGTAATAAAATCCTCATTTCTGGTCTTCCAAATGGATAAGCATCCTGCATTTCATAACAGAAATGCTGCAGCTCCCCAAAACCCAGTATTGTTTGCTCCCAACTTAGGGAGAAATGTTTCCATCCCAAAGGCAGTGGAAGAGCAGCTGAGGGATGTTTCTTCCCCCCAGGATTGCCAATGGATGGCCCAGGAGCTCCCAAACACGGGGAGATGGTGCCATGAGTCTTGATTCCCACAAAGGACCTGGACGGGAGGCGCTGTATGGAGAGAAATGTTTTGATAAATTACTACAAACAAAAGTGAATGGAATTAATTGCAGGTTTCATACTGTTTTAAGCATTGTCGGATAAAACATCCTTTTATACAGCTACGATTGAATTAACTTCCTAAGGTTACTGCAAATGTCTGTTGGCCAAGGGATTCTTGAAGGGCAGAGTTATATTTATGGAGTGAAAACCCAATTTGAGGAGGAACTTCCACAGACACAAACAAATGCCTCAAACGGGCTTGGCAGTACGTGATAACTCTATTTGTAATTAAAGGTTAAAGTATACTTAAACCAGTTTGGCAGTTAAAAACAATTTTAATTGAAAATATACATTTGTAATTGCAAATGGAAAGATTTCCTGTAATAGCAGTAACAGACCCATTTTCTAATAAGATGAACAATACAGTTGATGACTGAAGCATCTGTATATAGTTACATACAGCATTTCTGTACTGCAGGCTGCCAATTTATTTCAGCAGTGAAAAGCTTGATTTATTGTTTGTAGCATTACCATCTGTTGTAGTTATTACAGAAATTATATATAAACCAGTTAGTAAACACTTTGCCCCATTGTCTGTTGTTTTGATAATCACCCATAATAACATCTAGCATCAATATGGTCTTTAAACCCGATTTGGGAGTTAATGGAATAAGAGGAGGCAGTCAGTATATGCACCAGGGTAATGTCATTAGGAATGTTTGTGAAGAACAAATTAAATCAGTTGTAAATTGTGCTCTCAAGTCAGCCAGAAAACCAGTCTTGTTCAGGAGAAGGGATTTATATTTTAACCTCGTGCAGAAAATGTACTTAAGCAGATTAAAATAAAATAGGGACTTCGTCGATGGATGTAAATGGTAATTGCTGGAGCTCTAATGGCTTCCTGTTGGCTATGTCATGCAGTGGGCACAGCTATTTTAAAGTTAACCAGTGCTTGAGGTCATACTTTTACAGATTCAGTCATTAAACAGGACTAGGCATGTCACTAAATGGCTGATTATTCAAATGATGAGCCTGCTCAGAAGTTACCCGTGTCATACGCCGGACAGAGGACTACAAAAAATAAAAAATTAAAATCAAGGCAGAGTTGAAATAAAATAAAGATGAAATGAATTCAAGTATAAGTCAATAGAAGCATCTGTTTGGGGTCTCATTTGTTTTGGATGGCAGATTCTGCTTTATATCAGCGCGTGGCGGTTGGCTGAATTATTCACGCCGGGCTTTTCCTTGTGTACAAATAGTTCTCTGTACCAGACGTGCAGTCTCCCAATAAATTATCATACACTGAAGTATTATCTCTGCTAGAAAAGGTACGGTTTGTAGGCATATGAGAAATTGATGTTTTGTATTCCGGTGTCATTTATTATGTGCCTGTGACCATTTCACTTGCCCACCTACCTGCCAGGAGTGCAATGTTATTTCAGTGCAGTTTTAGTGATATACTGAAAAGTCAAACACAGAGTTTCTGAAGACTCTGGCTGCACCAACCTATTCTTCCAAAACAAAATATCACTTCTCACAGCTTCTCTTTTTTTCATTCGCACCGAAGATGATCAATTGCTGCTGCTGAAGGCCTTGTTTATGAGTGAAATATTAAAGGCGTATTCTGCGTTCCGTTTGAATTAGTAAAAATGACACATATCAAGCTGAAAATAATGGCTTTCATAGATTGACAGGTAAGAAATGGCTGGGAAATATTTAAGACACAATATCTTCTCGTGGCTGCATTCTGCAGATCTAATTCTTTGACAGGGCACGTGAGCCAGGGAACATGGCCAAAGAAGTGGAGAAGAGAGAGCCTGCTCCTGGCCAGAGCTCCAAGTCTGAGGGCCTGGGGAGGAACTGTAGGGAGCAGCAACCGAAAGTGGAGGGAAGGAAGAACCTGTCATACAGATGGGGATTAGAAGGCAAAAAAAAAAAAAAAGAAAAAAGAAAAATAATGGAGAGCGTTTGGAATATTCTCTGTATTAAACAACTTGAAGGAGAGAGTATTTTTCATAAACTAATACAATTATTTTAATTAAAAGTCCTTAAAATATTAATGGAAGGCGTCTGAAGGCAGCGTTAATTATAGCTGTGCCACTCTCACAGCTGTACTGAGGGCTCTGTCAGAATTCCCATTACGAATGCTGGTTTTTTGAGAGGTAATAACTCAGACCAAATTTCCTAATGGGTAAAATTTTATTTATGAAGTTCTCAGCACAGGCACAATTTTTTGTTTCCCACATTTCTTAATTGATTTCTGGTTACAGAAAGACGGCGGTTTTGAACACTTGGACGTCTGTCTAACAGGGCTGAGGTTCCCACAGCTTCAGGGCAGCCAACTTTCCTTTGTTGAGACTGGACATCAGTGCTTGTGCCAATGTGAAGGCGGGCAGATGAAGGGGAACATTTTGCTGCAGCCAGCGGCTGTATTCAGGTACCCTCAGGACTGATTTGAGAAGTCTAGCAATTAGTAGTAGGGTGAAACCACCAGGACTTGCTTTCCACGGGGCTGTGTTGCTGCACAGGGTTTATCTGGCTCTCAACCAAACCCGTGGACCATCCAGCAGCCTTTGCACTGGCAAACACGGGGACGGTTCACTCCACTGAGAAATAAAGTGTGAGCACAGAGAGACTCTATAGCAGACTCTATAAGCACAAACACAAATCCCAGGAGCCAATTATACCTTTTATCATTTTCATTAGTATATTTATTGATTTATTCCTAGGAATATAAAATGAAAGAACAAAGAACATCGTGCAACTACGGAGCAGAAATTCTTGGTGCACAGCTGTAAATGTTACGCACAAAACACGATGCACTTTTTTTGTTGTTTTAAATGTCACGTAACTTTCACCCACTTCAACAGACAAAGGAGCTTTGTTATTTTCCCATTAAAATTACAAAATACAAATCTATGTCACTTTGACCACAGAATCTGCTGATCAACGTCAGAGCCCTTCCCCTTGCATAAGCTCGGCCATTAAACCACTTTCGGTCTGGTGAGGGATCTGGCTTCTATATGCCATATTAGTGTGAAAATTACCCTAAATACGAATGCAGCATCATTGCTTGCAGGCTAATGGCTGATACTGCATGCACTGGAAAAAAAAAAAAAATCATTGCCTGCATGTTTACTATGCTGTTCGTGTTAGTTCTGCTGGCTGCTTTTCATAGCATATTACAGCCGCTGAGGAAGAGGGGCAAAGCAGGGAAAATGCAAGTAGTTTCATTGGAGACATCATCCTGTACCCACGCAATAGCAACACCTTGCACTTTGGAAAGACATCTGCCAGTAGGTAGAAATGCATTCCTTTCTCACCGCTCCATAGGATTATTTGGTAACCATCTAATGAAGTACTGCACTGTGCTAGTAGCAGAACGTTTTTTTCACCTGCTGGGTAGTTGTTCAACTCAACATACTTAAAGAGACGGGCTACCACGAGCACACAAAGACACAGCCCTGAATAGGCTATGGGTGATTTTTTTAAACAATATCTATCCTAGCATTATGCAGTCACGGTAGTTATTACAAAGTAAAGCACAGACACTCCACAAGTTTGAAATGTGAGTGTTGTAATAAGAAAAAATTACATTTGTTTCATTTTCTGTCCTTGTTACTTTCTTCCTTGTGATAATAGATTCAGATTTTGTGCCATTATCTGGTCTTATTAAAGGAAAGTGGTATCAAATTTAATACTTCCTATATAAAGTAAGAGAGCACCTGCTCATAAAATGTATTTTCCATGCACTTCGCAAAATACAGGGAAATTAACAAAATGGCTCTACTATATTAGAACAAGGGCACAACTGTTACTATCTGTATAAGATTGATTTTGATGAAGATTATAGGAATGGTATTTGTCTGACAATGCCAAGCACTCAAAATTTATCCTTTTTGTGTTTTTTGTTCCAAATTGTTCATTCTTTAGCGACATTGCAAGAACTACTTTTCTAAATTATGGCTTTTTTAATATAGGTTTTAGAAAGAACGTCTATGTCAGAATTTTTTTTTTCATATACAATTTCCAGGACTACATTATCACATCGACAAGATGTACAAGCCTAAACCCTTAATGTGTGTGAAGATATAGTCTTTATTGGATAAAACACATACTAACCTGGAAAATGGGCCATGTATCATCAAATCAGAATCCAGATTATGCATGAGACACCCCAGTTTGGAACAAGGCCATCAGCTAGAGCAAAATGGAACCAAGCAACAGGAACATTTTAGCCAAGCCAGGATTCCATCTTTTTCTCTCAAAAGCCACTTGCAGACCTGTGCTAATGAGATCTTCAGTTGTGCAAAGGCCAGGCTTAGCGATCAGCTTCTCCAGGTCAAAATACGGTTGAATGTTTGCTCCTGACTGCAGTGAAGCAGCAGGGCAGCCCACCGCTCACTTCCCTTGCTTCCCAAATGGCATCTAGGACAAATTCACCTAGCTTCCTATTGGGCATGAGTAGACAATTTGCACTTGGCCTAACCAAGATGTTTGCTGGCAGCTCAGGTTGGATATTAGGAAACTTTAAATGAGTGGTGAGGCGCTGTCTCTGCCCAGGGAGGTGGTGGTGTCACTGTCCCTGGAGGTGTTCCAGCACTGTGGAGATGAGGCACTGAGGGACGTGGGCAGTGGGCATGGTGGGGGTGGGTTAGGCTTGGGCTTGGGGATCTGAGAAAGCTTTTCCAACCCGAATGATTCTATGACTCTATGAGATCAGAAGCCACTTACACCACTTGAAGCCCTTGGGAAGTTTCTTCTCACTTGGAAGATTCTCTGATTCCTCTGTTCCTCATAGGAAGGGAGCAATGAAAGAACCAGCACTGGAGATCAGTACCTCATGGAAGACCGCAGGGAAAGAAGGGAAAGGGTGAGAGCAAGTTGAGAGAGGAGAGGTGCAGAAGCTTACACAAAATCTCCTTTGGATAGATGATCTAAGTACAAGTTTCTGACAGTACTTCCGCAACTGACTCACAAAGCTAAAAGATTTTATATCACAGTATGAAGCTTTCAGCCATCTGCTCCCACTTAAAAAAAAGACTGGAAGAGTACACAGCATCACTGTTGTCCTCAACTGTTCCACTATACCTGATCCAAGCAATGGCCGTCCAACTGGAAGAGGACCGTTGCATATTGACGTCCATAACGCCATGCCCTTCCTGGCTTTGCTGTTCAGTTAATGTCAGGCTCCACGATTCAGGGCAACAAAGTGCAATGCATACTGCATTTCATTGGTGATTGAAATAGAGAAAAATGGTTTCTTTTGAATTAGCTCGTCCTGGCAGGTTGCAGGCAGCCAGGCTTGAAGGAAAAGATAAAGTGAACACTCCTTGGACCACATCACTCTTTTAAATATAGCACACCATTAAGTCCAGCTTGGTTTTACATTCTTGCAACATGACTCTTGTTTCAGTTATTTACTTCTGTTCCCACATAAACGTGGGAATTCATAATCCATGGATGCCGCCTATCCATTGTACTGTACTGCAACAGCATGTGCTGAACTCTTGAACTGTAAAATATATTGATTATTGTTTCTGTTTGTAATTTTTATTTACTCAGAGGAAGATTGCTCTTTATTACTCTTCTCAGCGTTTCCTATATATATATATTGTTTCTACTTCAAGGCCCAGATTCTGGTTCACACTGCAGCGCTTCCATGCAGACAGAACAATAACACTGTGAGCTGAAGTAACTCAACCTCTAACTGCAAATGCTTGTAAGGAAGAGTAAACGTATGCAGGATGTCTGTTACTCATGTTTGCAAATGACTGTAGGTGTCATCCAACAGGAAGAAACAGGGGTGGAAGAGAACTGGACATATTCAGAGTAGGGTGTTTGTCTTATTTGCAATAGCAGCTTTGTCAGCTGCTCTATAAGGAGCTTCAGAATTTCTTAAAATAAATAGAACATTTCCAGGATATTGCTGCAAAGAAAAGGGAGGAATCTGCAAACCATTGACAATTTAATCTGATTTACTAAAGCTCCATGCACTGGCTACAGACAAACTGGTGAGGCTTAAACAGTTATTGCTGTGCCAAAACTTGTTCTTGATTCCATTAGCCAGGATAAGCAGGGCGTGCTGGCACTTACAGCTTTGGAGTGGAGTTGCACCCATCCATGCTGTCTTTGTTAAAATGTCAATTAGTGACACCAGGTGATACCAATTTCAGAGAAAAAAAAAGCCTTAGCAGTGATTTCATGCTAAAGGATAATTTAATTATTACAAACATGGAGAAATATTTAAGGAAATGTATCTAGATACACCTTTGGCTTCATGGCCAATCTGACAGTGGCATTGATTTCAGTATCTACAAACTGTAGGTGACAAACAGTGTCTACAGCATCACCAAAACCTGTCCTGGAACCTGGTGACTTGGTTGATCACCAAGAACATAAAGCCAGACCAAGCAAAACCCACAGATAGAGTATGCAGTTCATCTGGATTTGCTCAATTAGTAAATATTTTGGGATTTGTTTGCTCCGACTCAAAAGCAGTCATGAAAAAAAGACTGAATTTGCTGTTGGTATTAAATAAGTGTGACTCCTTTGGGAATGACCATAACACATCATTTTTTCCAAGAATTTAGGTTCTTCCCTTATATCACTAAACACTTATTTACAGAGAGCAATGCAGATTATACATTCCATACCACTGAGTCAAAAAATACATCTTTTACAGAACTATGCACCCTCAGGCATGAATGATACCTCAAGCAAAGAAACAGAGCATTGGACAGCAGAAGTGTGTCAAGAACATGAACATGACACAGTTGGACCAGTGAGAAACAGGGAAAACAAGAACTAGATTCGATGATAGATCACCTGCTCTAAAAACAAAACATTCAACTCTTTGCACCGTTACTTGATTCCAGATTAATTTAGTTTTTTGTCATCAACCAGGTCCATGTGAATAACGGGGATGCCGACTTGGATCACAGAAGGAGTCGAATCAACAGGACATCAAGCCAAATTGACTTGTAACCAGGCCATGAATTTAAACAAAGGAAAAAGGATGGTCCTGAAACGCAAACACATGCTGTATTTTATAGGATCATTCACAGTTACCACCTTTAATTAATGCTCCAGTTCCGTTTCTGACCAATAGGATTACAAATCTGGCAGACCTCAGAGTCATGGCCATATGAAGCAACCTAGCTGCTGGCCAGGTTTTTGTCTGGGAGAAACGACTGCGCCTGTCTGCCTGCCAAGAGCCATTTACTCACACTCATTCACATCTACACAACCGGCCACAAACGTTGTCTCAACACTCAGGGCAAACCAGATTTAGAAATTGTCTGTCTGGAGAACTAATCCCGAGCAGCTCTTGCAGAACAGCCAATTCTCCAGGGTTCTCCTCCATGCCACGCCAGTCTCTCCTTCCAGCTCCTCCTGGGAGCACATGATGCTTCACTGCAAGAAGAGGCTCTGAGCAAAGTGTTGAAGAACAGAACCTGGGAGTTACTGAGGGATCATTACCACACATGAAATTCAAACCCCACCCTTTGCACACGCCAGCTCTCGTTATTAAAAAAATACAGCTCTAAGCTGAGGAAAAAAAGATGCATTATTTCCTAACAAGGAGCTCAATTTGCTTTGCATGGACTTTTGACAAAGAGCGATATTTTCCAAGCCGTCGGTTCATTTTCTTTTCCTTTTTCAAGGCAAATTAGTAGTCTAAGAGCAAACAGAGACAGTCTCCACTGCTTACCCCTTGAGTTGATCCGCAGCCATACAGCTGTGTCAGCATACATCTTACTCCAGTTGCTGAGCCCAGACAGCAGTTCAGGTGGACTTAGCTGATGTAGGTGTGGTGCCCAAGGTTGGGCTTTCAGTTCCTGTACATATTTTCCATATGCAGTCCTCCTTTTATGTCCAAAGAGACCCACACCAAATGGCTGCGGAACAGTATATGGTCTACAGATGTGAGATGAAATGGTTGCCCTGCCACTGAGTGTCTTCTCTTTTGACTTCATTTCAGTGCCTTCCAGTGCCTCTGTGGGAACAGATTATGGGATTTCCCAGGGATTTGATGCTACAAGAAGATTTGCCACCCTTCGAATTCCTGCAGCATAAGGAACCCTTTCCAGTGGGCTGTGAGAATCTCTTGTGGGCAATGAACAAATCTAGAGTCTTGTCAGTTATTATTCCCAGCACTGGGCCCATTGGAATTGCAATGGCCCCTAATGATGTGGAGGTGCAGCAGAACTCATCTGTGCTCTGCACTTAATTTCCCACCTTCAGAATCTCACAGGAGCCAAAGAGAATCAGACACCTTCATCACACTGAAAGGGAGGATAAAGACCAGGAAAACCCATAATGTTTCCACTGCCAGATTTATGGAAAGAAAATAGCACATGACCTTTATGATTCTGTCATTACGAACCACTTTTCAGGACAGCTTCAAGAGAATATCTGAACAGTTCTTTGCTTTTCTACCTGAGAATGAAACAGCACCATATTTCTAGTCTTCAAAGTAGGTGAGTAAAGTAAATTCACTTTACCCAAAGGCTATCAAGCAGGACATAACCACGCTGCCTGCAGCTAAATGAGCCCTCCAAGTAAAATGATTGCTCCTAGAACTGATGGATCACACCACCAGATTTGCCATTTGGCATTCAGTATTTGGATGTAAGGTTTTAGCTGTGGTCTTATGAAGCAGAGATTTTTTCCCCATCAAAAGCAACCTCGGAATAATTGGGGAAAGAAATGCTATAAAAGAGCAAATAAAGAAAGGGGCTGATGGAAAAATGAAACATCTCTCTGGCATAAATCTCAGCACCCAGCACAGCAGCTGGCTGTTGTGATGATGGAAGGACTTTGGGAAGGATTCGAAATAATTGAAAGATTTCAAATAATTGGAATAATTGGAATGACTGAAATAGTTAGGCATGAATTCCTAATGGCATGAGAGGTGGTAACTTTTCCTGCCACTCCTCCGTGCAAATTCGTCCTCCAAATGCCAAACATACAAGTGAGGCCGTTACCTGAGATCAGGATGAGAAGGAAACCCGGACTCAGTCTGATTCCAGGCTACGGGATATGAACAGCATTTATGTCCTGCCCTCTGCCAGTAACTTCTGGATGAACTGAGTTCATGCTCAGAATGACATCTGATCCTGACTTGGATCCATTGGTAAATTCTTGCAGTGGGCAGCCAGTGTATTTATGTGTGCATGGCTTCAAGAAAAACACGTGTCCTTAAAAAACTGTTTCTCAAAAATAGTCCCCAAACCATCTCAAAAAAAAAGGGAAAAAGACACAGAAGTGAGATGACTAAGGAAGGGTGGGAGGAAGGGACAAGCTTTGTGTTCCTTCTCCTACTCGTACAGGTATAAACCACCCTGCTGCTGAACTCCTTCTGGTTTTCACAGCTCCAGGGCTGATATGTATGAAAATACATTGCCTGTAGAGTTCACAACGTGGGTCATTTCCAGGTTGAATGCAATCTGATTTCATACATATTGCTGCTGACTGTAATGTCCCATGAATATGCCTGTACATTTAACAAGGGCAGGTGAGCAGATCAGATGGACTGTTCCATTTAAACTGTCGCACACAGCATTCACATACAGATATGTGCAGAAATATATCCACTGTAGCCAACATCTCTTCAGTGAGGTATACCTATTTATTTTCTCTAATATATTCACTTGAGGAAGAGGCCAATCTATGAAAAACAGCTACAGTCACAAGTTCAAAAAGAGCATTAGACACTGGAACCAGCTGCCCAGCGAGGTTGCGGATGCCCTCACCAGGAAGATGTTCAAGATCAGGCTGGATGGAGCTGTGAGCAACCTGCTCTAGAGGGAGGTGCCCCTGCCCATAGCAGGGAGTTGGAACTAGATGATCTTAAAGCTCTCTTTCAACCCAAACCATTCTATGATGCTATGATTCCTAATGGAATTAAATGTTTCAGAGCTAGTTTTATCCAAAGCTTTCTGCACTTTGTATCTCCAAGGATCCTTTTCTGCTTGGCTTGTCCGTGCATTGGTGAGGGACATCGGAAAGACAGAGAACCTTTTGGAAGAGTCAGTTGATACTGCTTACCTCAACTAGCTACAGGAAAGTCAAGCAGTCAGAAGGGTTTGGGTTCAGAAGGCTGTTGCTGATTTCCTGCTCCAGGATGGATCACTGTTCAATCAGCAAAATTGCTTCTCTCATGTCTTCTCACAACTTTTCCATCCATTCAATCTTTCCTTTCTCAATTCGGCAATACACAGGAGAGGAGCATACAGATCAGTGCAGTAAGGTGTTTTCTAGCCCCACTATTTGTGTACCTTTCTTGTACAACCCCCGCAGCTGCTGAGCTCTCTTGGCAGCCCCCATCCCTGAGCCCAACACACCCCCCCGGTGCAGCATCCCGTGATGCTCACAGACCGATAGTTTTGTTATTTTAATTTTGCTCAGTGACAGTTTTCAGAGACCATACACCAGAAAATATCTCTTTCTGCAATAGTTGGAAGAGTCAAAAGTGAAAACCTTTTCAATTTTCACAACCTTGCCTCTGTGGCAGGCTAAGTCATTTCAGAGCCTTCCTGGGCAATTTGTCTGGGATCAGGCTATTTCCTGAAGCATTCAGAAAAATCAACTTTTTTTTTTTTTTTCCAGTAACTTCACAAACAACATGAAGAAAAGACACCTGAAAAACAGGCACATCACTAATGCTAAAGAACCTGCAAGAGAGAGAAGACAAAGTGGAAAATGACAAACATGAAAATATGTGCAATCTTCTCAGCGACGGTTATTCCCTCATCTTTACTACTCTTCTTGTCTCAGGCATTAAAGCTCTCATACCTTTGATTTTGCAACATCGAGAATTTGTTTGGGTTTAATTTTAATATCAGAGCAGTATGTGGTTTACTGAAATAGCTGGTGGGAATGGCAGTGATGGGTTGACTTGATGATGCCAGCAGCCTTGTCCGACATTAATGATTCCGTGATTCAGTGAATATGGTTGCCAAGAAGAAAAAATACAACGATTTGGGCAAATGATTCAAGACCTACATCTAGAGGGCTTGCTCGTATCTGGGGCAATGGCAGGAGGATCACCAACCCCAATGCGTTGTCCACCCCTTCCTGAAGGAACGAATGGATCCTGTGTCAGCAGCAATTTCCAAGCCAACCAACGCCATCGTGAAGCCAAAAGGAAGCACTGTACAAAGCTACCCATGTTTCACCAGCAAACCCTTCCCTCAGTTTCACTCACAAGGAACTTTAAGAAGAAACTTAACTTTTCCAAACAAAAATAATTTCATCATTTTGTGTGGCATTAACACCCTGCTATTTCTATATGTTATCTATATTTTTCTTGTTGACATTCAACCAATTCAGAGCTAAAAATCCATCCTGCACTTTTTCTGGGGTCGTAAATCATAAAAAGGTTATATTTTATGAAAGTTGAAGCTGAGAAGTAAACAGCATATTTGTATCAAAAGAGTTTCATCTATTAAGCAGCAATGACAGGGCCCTCTGGGCCAAAATCTAGTTTTCTTACTTAAAAAGCTTAGTTCTTTTGTAGACTCCTGCAGGGACCTATAACAGTTGGAATTGGGTTTTTTATGCCTTTGAGGCCTCCAAATGAATGTTACAGTTTTCCATTATTTTCTTTTTTCT
The DNA here is from genome assembly GCF_019232065.1 of Centrocercus urophasianus. Classification (NCBI taxonomy): domain Eukaryota; kingdom Metazoa; phylum Chordata; class Aves; order Galliformes; family Phasianidae; genus Centrocercus; species Centrocercus urophasianus. The sequence continues at coordinate 3,823,225 of NW_024884722.1, forward strand.
TCCGAGAGAACGAGGCTACCTGCTTATTGCCTAAAATCTACACCCTGCGATTGTTCTGCTGTAAAATCTGTCTTCCAGCAGTAGCCTCACACGAGATCAGGCATCCTCAGCATTTCCTCCCCATTGTACCCAATGCAGAGACATTGTACATGAGAAAAGAATTGCAGCACACAATTGCATTCAATTCAACGCCTCATGCTAAAGTTTGTGCATCGGCAACATTTCTGAAATTACCTTTGAAGAGCAGAATCTTGCAAAGAATTACGTGTGTTCACTTTATGTCCTGTGAATATGCACGGTTTTACTGAGATACTTACGTGGCAGTGATTGCAGAGGGAGCCTGGGTCTGCAGGCTGGCAATTCAGACAGGTGCATTTTTTTCCCCTCCTCTGCTTCAGCCTCTCTCTGTGACCTTAAACTTCCAGGCAGGTGCCTATTCTATTGAATCATAGAATCATAGAGTCATTAAGGTTGGAAAAGACCTCTGAGATCATCAAACTCAACCCCAGCCCACCCTCACCATGCCCACTGCCCACGTCCGTCAGTGCCACATCTCAATGGCTCTGGAACACCTGCAGGGATGTGGACTCCACCACCGACCTCTGTGCCCTGGAGCATCCCAGGTTTTGTGCCTCTGCCTCCCGTGCCTGAAAACCCTCCCTGTGTACTTGGAGCTGATGACAAACACATTAGGTCAGCACGGCACTCGGACACCATGGTGGTGGGAGTCACTAACATATCACCACTGCTTCACAAGAGGTTGCTCAGAGACACCACATGAACCTCCGCTCCCTCAGTCTGTAGGATCCAAACAGCATTAACTTTAGCTATTCTCACCCAGCAAAAAGCCTAAATTCCAAGTGGGGCAGATTCCTCCAGGCACAGCCCAACTCAGTCTGGCTGCTCCAGGGCTGAATTTGGCTCGGCACCCATGGCCATCACCTCCCATTCAGCCCAGCCAAGATTCCCTGGAGCTCTTTGACACATACCCTTCGTGTGAAATGAAGATGTCCTTCTACATCTTTCTTCTCATTAAAATGTTGCTATTAGTCCACCTCCAGCTATTAGAAAAAGATAGACGTGACCTCTTTGAATGGTGTAATTTACAGCCGTGAGTATCTATATATTCCACTCTGATTACATCACAAGCATGAGCTCAGAGTCAGCAAATTTACCACCTCTAAACTAGTGGAATAATCACTAACAATTAACGAAATGATATATCTAAGTCACAGTAATCTTTTTAGCCACTTTGAACATATATTTGTTCTTTTGATGTCCTGTGTGAATAGGAGTGCTTTATCTGACTGATGATGGGCTAAACAATGGTTCAGAGTTGTAATATAGAACTCAATTTGCTGGAACTATCATCTGAAAGGCCTGGACAATTTATTGAACACTGCAGATGAAAGAAAGGGGAAAAAAAATTTAAAAACTGACCACTTCTAAAATGAAGAAAATAGAGCAGTAAAGGGTATTGTAATATACTTTAATCTTCCTTAATGTAGAAAAATATGAAATGCCATTAAAGCCTCCTTTGAAATAGATGTGTCCGCATGGCTTGAGCACCAAAATCTAGTTAATGAATCTATTGTTAAAGCAAATAAACAGGAAAGCAGCAGAGAAGGAGTGATCTGTGCTTTATACTGACTAATTCAGAAGATGAAAGCAGAGAAAAATTAAAGTTAAATTCATATAAATATTACAGCCAAGGAGAATAGTTGCAGGTGTTAAGGAAAAAAAAAAGGAGCAAAAGAGAGGGAGAGAGAAAAGGCAAAGCACGAACATTCATTCAATTCCAAGTCACAGCCAGAGACATTTTTTGTGTCAGAGCAAAGTCAGGCAAGATGAAAGCTTTTCAAGGGGCCCAATAATTAACATTTTAAAAGGTTTTAGCAATAAAATAATGATCCCACAATAACAGCAATTTAATCATTTTACTTGAGAAATTAAATTGATCGCTAGCGTTCATTTGTAAGAAGTGGCATTTACTGCGTTTGTCAGAAGTTATCAAATCACCTTTCCCCGTTAATCGTGGTGGGATTTTTTATTTATTTTTTTTTAACCTGTATCAGCATTCAGATGCTGCAGCCACCCGTTGGCCCAAACAGCACTACCTGAAGCTCTCCGTGCACACAGCCCTGTTTGCAGCACAAAGAACTGCCGCTGGGCAGCGGCGGGCGGCAGAGATATCCCAGCAGGATGCCCATCCCACGGTGCTGGGGGCACGGCGCTCTGGTTCTGTGCACAGGGAGCTGCAGGGGCTGCTTGCAAGCCAAGCGGCGGAACGTGCTGCTGCACATGAGGAGCATCCTGCAGGAGACGGGAGGCCCAGCCCTGCTGAGCTCAGTGGAAAGATCTGCAGCAACTCCAGCGGGATTCTCACGCAACAAAAAGATGTTGGTTTGCGTATAAACAGAAATACATACCTCTAAATCCTTCGAGCTGCTAATGGGAAGCATGCGGGATGGGCCCAGCTCTGTTCAGCGTAGGTCCGGTGAGAGGATGACGGGGTCCTAACTCAGTGCATCTCTGGCAGAAATTAAATCACGGCATAGATAAAGTGAGCAACTCATATATCATCTCAACCAGACTATCCATATAATTGTCACAATCTAATTTAAATGACAGATCCGCCGCAGCGTACTTTCTTGTGTACATCTAATGAATTTGTATTTCCAGCCCATATATTTTAACTTTCTGATTGCATTAGATCTTTGGTGGAGTGTCCACACACCAAATCACCATCTCTAAGATAATGATAATGCACAGCTCTGCTTTCTGTATCTGTCGGGATCACAATGTAAGACAAGATGGGGTTCTCGTAGCTGACAGTGGCATGTGCACTTTTTCTTCTTTCATTTTTTTATCCCCTCCAATGTGCATTGTTCAAAATTGGGCTATTTCAATTTTCCTTTTAAAACTATAAGCTTTAACTCTCCAAGGTGGGAGTTGTGTAGGAAGAAGCTGCCAGGTAACCAATGTATGTGTTAAAGTTGCTGCTTGAGTGTGGACAGTAATAGGATTTCCAGAAATGAACTGCTATTTTGTGAGGCACTAACACAGAAATGTACAGTGGGAAATGAGAGCTTGAACTTTGCTTCTCCTAGAAAATTGAATCGTCTGTTTCACGGGGAAAAAAAAAAAAAAGAAAAGGATTTGAAAACAAGCCATTTTCCATTGCTTTCCTTTAATTTATATTTAATAATACAACAATCGCTTTGTTTTGGTGAGTGGAAGGCCAAAATTATACAGGACAAATTCATCTATGTATATGTGTCTCCTTCTGTATCTGTCTTTCTATCTCTTTTTGCCTGTGACAGCTCAGGATAACACAGTGATGCTTTATGAACAATATTTCCTTTGATGGGGTTACACCGAGGACGTCTGTTCTTCCTTCTGGCCACTGCACAATATCTTTGTAGTCTTTAAGAAGGCCAAAAGAGATTTGTGCTAAAAAAAGGTCCTGTCCATTAAGGCAACAGCTTGATGAAGGCTAAAGGTTAGGTCCATGGAGTGACTGCAAAGGTTTCAGAAAACACTGAGAGAGCTCGTGGTCATGTCAGCTCCTGCCCCCTCCAGCCCACCTCTCACCTTGTCCTTCCCCAGGCAGAAATAGGGGCAGGGTCATCTCAACTGGAGGAGAGCTGACCCCCATCCTCTACGGTCCTCTGGAGATGGCTGTGAGTCTTTTAATATGTGAAAATTATGAGGGAGGGAAGGGAGGAAAGCATAGAAAGAGAGCTTGCTGTGTTATTCCAAATTCAAATCAAAATTCGAAACGACAAAACATTTGCAGCAAAATCACACAGGAAAACGTATGCCATATAGTAAACAGCACGACTAAACTCATCCCTCTCCGCCAGCCACGTCAGGGCGTGCTGCAATGCAGCCCAGCTCCAACACCCTGTGCCAGCTGTGCCACTTCTCAGTCCCTTTGGTGTCTGCCACAGTGCTGGGATTGGGTCCCTCATTCCTTCCCTTTGCTTTTCCTTGCCAAGTGCCAATGCTTTGATAAGTGGCATTTCTTACGGCAGCCTCCCTGTTACACATTTAGCACCTATTCCCCACTTGCCCGATAAGCTGCTTGCAGCCCAGCACTCGCCTAATCTTTTTCCCTGTTAGCTTTCTCATTCCCCTCTTCACCCCATTCCAGTTGCAACATTCAATTAAGGCTGGTTAGAACCACAAGTGAGCAGCCCGTGGCACGAGGGCAGGTTGCGAGCAGCAGGGCTGCCAAACATCCCCATTTGTTCCCCATCCTTGGGTTGCATCCCTTATTCTTACAATTCTCTTCAACCCTTTATGATTTTACCTGAATTCATCCAGCTGCCCTCAGACCACGCCGACAACCCTTTCCTACGTTTGAAGCTGGATCTATTTGCCTACCATGTTTTGATTTCACCTCCCGCTCTGCTTCGCGTGGGGCTGTGAGTGCAGGGGATGGAGCAGCAGGACTCGGAGCTTCAGTGCTCCCAGAGCTGATGGAAAGCCTACAAGCAGAGGGAGGGGACCCGCAGCCCCTGCCAGAGGGAAGTTAGATCACTTTGGGCTCTCAGAAGCACCGTCTTTTAAATGAAACTGCAAGATGGTGAATAAAGCGCAGCCTGAAACAAAAGCCCCGGTGATCTTTGGCAGATTACTTTGGGAAAAGCATGGCCCATTTCAGAAAAATCAAAGCAAAGAAAAACATTGACTGCAATTCAGAGGCCTAATGTATTATTACGGCTTTTTATGGATTTTATATATAATTTCCTGTAAAGTTAAGAGGTTGAAGTGATCTCTTACATTCGGCTGCATTATCAGCATAGCACCAAACAATTTTCTACATCTTATTATGTTCACAGTTGACATACTATTAGAGAAATGTGCAGCTGTCTTACTCTGCTATTCATTTCCTCATTACTATTTTATAAATATATGATTAACAGTTATTGCAGCTGCCTAATTCACATTTATTGCAAATGCAACCCCACAAATGAATGTTCAAAGCAAAGAGATGTGGTTTTAGAGTAATTTAAATTTTACAGTTCCATTTACCCTGCTTTTTAATTTACTGTATAATGACCCTATTAGAATAAAACACATCTGGAAGTTCTTTGGGGAACATTTAATTTTCTGTGGCTTCAGTACTAACAGAACTTGTACCATAAAGGCCACAGATGCTTTGAACACTGTACAAATTTTCACATTTTCTGCCAGGATGCTGGATAATTGTACAGATGAGACAACTGCAACGAGGCAAGAGATAAAGTTCTCTGCACCTGAAAGCAAATGAGAGAACCTTGCGCTGCGGTTTGGTGATGGCCATCTCTTAACCCCATCTCAGGTATAGGGGGAATTTGAGTCAGAATATAATATATTCTATATATTATATATATATAGAATATATTGATCCTAAATCTCCATATCAAATACAAACAGCATTTTTCAAGTCCTGTGAATCCTCGGTCTACATGCTCTTTAAAGTAAAGGGAAAATGCCCTCCCACATGACTTTCCAAGCTTCATCGCCAGCCTCTAAGCTTCTCATCATCACTATGAAGTGACACAGTAAATCAATGAGACCAGAGAAGGCTTTGGAGGTCAGTGAGCGATTCCATAAGCACCCCCCATTTGCAGTCTGCGGTGGGGATACAGATGCGGCGAGTCCCAGCCTGCCATATTAGCAGAATCATCCTGAGAATTTGAAATTGATTTGAATATTAAATACAGATCACTGCAGCAGAGCTCTTTTACAAGAAAGGATGCGAATCCATTCTCATTGATTAGTTAATTTATGTTCTACAACTAATCGAAACACAAATCTCATTAGCCACAGGTCAGTAGATGTGGGGAGGGGGAAAGAAGAAAATCATTTGGATAGCCCAGTTAGCTGTAAAGATATAATTATAAGCCAAACTGTTTTAAAGCCAGCGCCTTGGTCAGCGTGTGCAATGGGCTGTCAGCAACCATGGTGTGACTTCTCCCCAACGGTGTGAGCCTTCAATCTATTTTTAAGTAAGATGGTTGCAGGCACTCAGCTATTACAGCGAGAGCAGCGGCGCTGGCTCACTCCAAGGCAAAGAAAACGATGCACACAAAATATATATACACATGTCACGAAACACAAAGCTGATGGAATCGTAAGCAACATTAATTAACCTCCTTCTCATGTGAAGTAACTAAAACAACTCTCTGACCTCGTCCCCTACGGTCTGTTTCGTCCACATCCAACACAATACCAGATTAACAACATCACGTGCAGTCACATCAGTTGTCTGCTTCTCCTGGCTGTTCTGCAACACGCCTGCACCTGTGAGCACCAGCCCCAACCTGATGCATTTGCAGAGAAATAACTGACGCAGTTTCCAGCCTAGAGATGTGTAAGTATGGAAACGTTCGCGCTCAAAACATTTTCAGTTCGTTGCTGAATCCTGTTTGATGAATTAGAATTTGACAACTCTATTCTAATACAAATTATTTGTTAATTAAATGAAACTTTACCATGCGGTGTGTAGGTTTTTTCCACTCATCTTAGAGGTAATGCAAGTCATTTCATTAAAAGCTCATATGTTGCACTACAATTTCACCCCGAAGTCTTTTAGCAACAAAATTTCAAAATGAAATGATTATTCCAGGCAGATCTTCTCCTATTTCCGCAGTACCTTACATTTCGTAATTGCTTTATAGTATGTTAAATACATAAAATAATATTCAGCATGTAGTAATAGAGAACCCTTTGGAGATAAAGACCTCTGTGCACACCAAACAAGGGCAGATAAGCAAATAGCAAGAGTTACCCCACTTCTGCAGCTTAGCAAGCACGGGGAACAGCCTGGTGGGACTCATCCAGGGGAGTGGAACTGGCCAGGGATCATCACAGCATGGCAGCCCTTCTCCACCTGGAAGAGATTAAGAAGAAAGTGGAAACTCAGAGCAAGGGTCATGGCCCGGTGTGTTGTATTTGTTGTCGCCTCCAGTGCTTGCAGGATGGAGGTGGGGGCATCCAGAACACGACCCCTCCCCGGCAGAGACATAGAGACCATCAGCAGGATCACGGGGTTGGGGGGACTTTTGGAGATCATTGAGTCCCACCTCCCTGCTAAAAGTAGGTTCCTCACAGTAGGTTGAGCAGGATAGAGTCCAGGCAGGTCTTGAATATCCACATCAGACGCAAACGTGGAGATGCCACGTGAAGAGGCACCCATGGCTCTGCATTCTGTGACTAAGTCTCCAAGAGCAGCACCGAGGGTCATCTGTAATGCAGAGGCTTTCCACTTGGAGAGACAGGAACACCATTGCAGCAACAGTTAAAGATGGAAAACATAATTAAGTCAAAACAATCACTCCTGTTGTGTTGGATTATCACTTTTGCTGGTCTCCATGTGTTGTATTTGCTGGGTTTTTTTTTTAAGAGACGATCTATGTTGCAAGGATCACAGCAGCCTGTTTGCATTGCAGCACTTCTGCTTCTTCGGGTTGTTTCGGTGAGAAATAAGGGAAATATTGCCTCGGGAGTCTCAGATTTCTCCAGTGAACACCCAGCTTTGATGCCTCCTCAAAGCAGCAGCACAGGGATAAAACTGAGGTCGTGTCGTTCTCAACATCTCTTTTTAGTATCAGTCAGAGCAAAAGACAGAAAACTAGGAGGTTCTCAAATGTTATTCTCAAGAAATTCAGTGACTCATTGTATAACCTTTGGGAAGTCACTTGACCTCTTTGGCATCCATTAACCCACATGAAAACTCAGCAAATGGTAGGACCTTGCTGAAAAGCAGATACTTAAAACTGAATTTTCCTGGGTAAATAAATGAGAAAAACAACCAACAAAGAAAGGCACTGTTCAAAACTCATCTCGTGACCCCATTATTCATGGATCATTAGTGTAATAGGCCACATGGGATCCATAAAAGGCATTATTGCCTTTTATGTCATTGCGTATTTAGAGAGTGATAATCCATATATTATTGGAACAATATAGACTCTAGCAACTCCTTCCAGCCTATTTTATGAGATTCTGAGATTTCAGAAACAATAACCAATGAACATCCTATATATCTGCATACGACTGATCATGAAGTAATAGCAACTGCAGTGCATTTACAAAGAAAACTCCTTTTAATCTCTGGACTGAAAGCATCTAGTTCACATTATGGTAAGTAGTTGGCAAATGATCATTTTATTAAGTTAAAGGCACTCATTAGTGCTGCTTTGAAAAGGCTATGAACCCTGCCCCTCCCTACAGAGAAGTATTAATGCGTTAGATGGCTGAAAATACTCATAATCAAATGAAGTGCAAACAGAAAAGCTGGATCTAACGGCACATATGCAATATTTTCTGCATTCTGTGGTTCTTTTTTTAATTTGTCTGCAACATATGGAGACTCCAGTCCCTCTGAAAAGGACATAGGAAGCTACTGTCTTGAAATTAGTTCTAATAACAGTTACAAAGGAACAAAACCAAATTCCAACTGAAACAGAAAAGATTTTGTACAGCGTAAGATGCTGCCACTGCTTTGCATCTTAGCATTATCTTATTTTTGTTTTCTGCATTTCACATCCTCACAGTATTTCAGTAGATATTTTGTCCATAGGTATAGTTTAGAATTTGTACCCGGTATATCAAGAACTCCCTCAACATATGTAAAAAGATAGAAAAGCTTTCTCTCTGCTCAGAAAAGTGGAAGGAAGGAGTCCAGTCTCCTTTTGAATGCTTTATTTCCTACAGCCATCAGCACCCAGGTAAGATATCAGCACACCTTACACCAGCTGTAGCTTCCTAGATTCCAGCTAGCAGATCAAGAGACAGCTTTCCCTGTTCTCTGACCCTATTTGCTTCCATTCTGCAAGCTGGTCAGCTCATACAGTTGTTTCCAAATGCATTTCAAAGAATGTAAATATGTTAGCAAAGATTTGCTGCTTAAATGATACCAGCTCAAACAACTCACACTGACTACCAGTGGGTTGGGAAACCAGCGCCTGAAGAGCTCAAAACAGCAGCTTGGAGAAGAAATCTACTTCCAAAGACTTGCAGATGGCAACAAGCCATAGCCTTTCCACCAGAGCTATGCAGAAAGTCCCTAAATGGGGCAGTTCTCCTGCCTTTTAAGGCTGTTGTATACGTTGGAATAATGCAAAGCTCCTGTGATAGCGGCTAGGAGCAAGCTCTTGATCCATGTCCCTAAAACCACACGGTTGACACCACATGAAACCTAGCAATGCAGCCAAGGAACTGCACAGAATCAGGTAAATTCAGCTCATGGTGAATTTTAATAGGTAGGCAACATCTCAGCCTGTAGATGTGGCAGATAGTCTATCATCTTGCACCCATTATAAGAAGCACTCTGTAGAAAAAAAACAGGCTCCTATATCCCCCCCATCTTCTTAGGCAGTCAGGTTTTGAATTTACAAGGAAATAAGATTTCGTGAGCCTATCTTTATTACTGTGTGATTAGGCTATTATTGCCTGGAAGGGGGCAGGAACATGAATACAAAAAGATTTTCTGCACTGACCATAATGATCCTGCCTATTAAACACTGCCTCACTCTGGCAAACTTTGAAAAAAATAATAATAATATTTTATCAAAACACCCATTAAACTGTTACAGGTCTTTTCTGCCTTTTTCTCCATCAGAGCTGATTACACAAGGTGCACATCTCTAAGCATAAACACCCAGCTTTCTCCTTTTATAACCAGTCATCTCCTTCTTTCTCTTGTCTGATTCACTCTCAGATGCCAAAATCCAGCAGATGTGGTATTGCAATTGCCTCCTCGTGAATGGCTTAAAAAAATAAATAAATAAAACTTTCTATCCAACATGAGAGCAAAAAATTCAGAGCTGTAAGTTTCTGCAGCAGGATGGCAAACTGCAGCCAGCCAGAAAGGAGGTGGATTTCCTGTTTTTACTCACATTTCTATTATTCTTTCTATCAGTATTATAAAATAGTTGGATACTTTATGACACCATATATATATATATATGTATATGAAGTCCTTTGTTCTTCTTAAATAATAATAACAATAATAATAATAATAATAATAAAACATTTAGTTCTGCAGATGCCTTGGGCTGATGTTCACTGTGCTTGCCATACACTCATTTGCCAGGACACCATGAAGGTCTAGCAAGACTGAGAAACATCATGAAATCTCCTCGATGAAATTAAAGTGCGTTTTGCTGTTTTGTTCCAAAATATTACCTTTTTTTCTTTTATCAGCAGTTCATACAAATCTTTTTTATGATGTCAACTCACCCATGTGCCATTTGGCAACGGGCAGCCCAGCGCATTACATAAAGTAAATACTGTGTGATCACAGTGGGTATATTTCTTCATATTGTCTCTTGAAGGTGCAGCCAGCCATGCTATAACACTTTCTATTAGGGGAAAGAAGAACGTGGAGGAGGTCTCACGTCCAGTGACTTACGGGCATTTCACAAAGTGGGATTACTATGGGAGAGTCTGCAGTCCACAAGGCTCCACACAGCCTCTTGGCTCACGGTTTTAGCCTAAGGACAAAGAAGCCAATGACAAATTGAATCTGCACGATCCTACGGAGCTGTGCCATGGTTTTGGTTTGCCATCACCCCTTCCTGAATAACTGCATTCAGAAGACAAGTTGTGGTCTGCCAGGTTGGCTGTTTTCACAGACACTGTCAGGGTTTAAAACCATGAATCTGCAGAGATGCTAAAGATCCATCCCCTTAAGTTCTAACTGACAAACTAGGTATATGTCAAGTAGTATTACATCCTGCTCAGATTATTTTTCCTAATTTGGCCTGTAATGACTGCAAAAGATCCTGAGATATCCTCAAGGCACAAGTAGGCATGTGAATATTATAGATAATCTGTCTGGTTTATTGGGAGAATTTACTCACATCTACAGTCACATTGAGACATCAGCTAGGATATGCAGGCAGGCAGGTTAAATGTTAATTTCCTTTCTACTGTACCATTTTCTAACCTCCGCCCATGAATCAAAGTGAGTAAAAGGTTCCTCACTTAGAGACATAAAACAAATTGAACAAATTATGTTACTTAACTGAGGAAGAACCAGCTAGTTCATTGATTTTTTTGTTTGGCTTCACATGTCTCTTTTTAATTAATATGAATTTGCAAACATGATTTTTAATTTTAGACCACAATGTCCCATATACTCCAGCCGGGTTTTTCCAAGTAAGACAGGTCCAGGGGTTCTCAGATACCTCAAAAAGAGAAAAATCTGAAATTTGGATGCAGTAGTTTGACTTCATTAAAACCAATGGCCTTGCGGTCTGTTCCTCCATAAGCCTAAATCAGGGGCAGTTCAACCAAAGGTAGATTTAGCTCTGGGAGCAATACGAAGTCAGGCCCTGCCAGGCTTCAAAGACAAAACAGCCACCACAATACCTCTAAATGAATGTAAAATTAGAAGCCGAGGGTTCTGAGTACAACGCAGTTAATAGGATATGAAAAAACAGCCATTAACTTCTCAGTTCTTTTAGACTGGTCATGAATCACGGTCATCTGCAGCAACAAGTCTCTTAAGCTGACAATTTGCTATTTAAGGAGTACAAGAAGAGAGGGAATTTAAGCTTGAGCCAGGCTGAGGTACATTTCTCTTTCTATAGCAGCACTGACAGCATGAAGAGGAAATGCTTAATACTAATGGGGACCTCTAAATTTTTTACTTACAGGATATTTTGGTGAGTATCTAAAAATTGCCTGAGTTTATTCCTACATGGAAGGTGCAAAATTTCCACTGCGTTCTTGAAGCATGCGTGTAGAAATAGCACACCAATGCAGGTTTCAGAAAGACAAATGCACTCAGGACTGCAGATTTGGGATTTTCAGCTGAAATTGTTATCCTAGAGAGTTAATTTTCCTGTCAGTAGTGCATTAGCAAAATCTCTTTGCTGCAGGAAATACGATTTCATTTTTGGTGCTGGTGAATCCATTTCCATTCTGCCTGGCAGCTCTTTTCCTTCTGGAAACATAACCTCCTGCTGAAGTACTCATTCCCTCCCTTTGTTCAGCTGCTTCTCAAAGGTTGCCCTACTGCTTACATACCCATGACATGCATACATGCAGTTGGTTCAGATGGATGCCTTACTGTCTTCCACTTCAACTCTTGGTTGTGTGGCCACAGGTGTCCTGGCCTCCTCTGACAACGGGGACTGCACTTGCACTAAACTAGATTCAAACTAGATCTGCATTTCAGAACTTTCTTCTGCAAATCTACGTATTGATAGAGTAACAAAATGGACAGTGGTGCTCCTTAATTGCCTGTAAACCAAGTAGGGAAAAGTGCATGCACAAGTATTTGTATGAAACCACTTAAGCCATCATCATGAATCCAAATAAGGATGTGTCAGGCTCAGAAGAATCGAGAAAACATTACCTATTAAAACATTACTGCCTAGAAAACCGCTGCTTAGCACTAGAACTCCTGCAAATGACTAAGGAAAGAGCAGCTGTTTGATGCCAACTGGGTGGAAAATGGGAGGCAAAAATAGCTTTTGAAATGTTTGTCTGAGGAACAAAGGTTACAGCATAGTAGTGAGAGCAATACTCCAACCAGAGCCAACGTGTCTTCCTCTCCTTACCTCTCCTTTCTGAGTTGTACATTGAAACATACAGATAGAGCTGTTCTTCAGTTTGCACTGAAAGTCTTTCTAGCACAGATTCTTTTTTCTAATTCCCTTTTGCCAGCAGAATGCATGTCATCCAGCTCAAGGTTTACACTGATATTTATCTTTAGCCACAACAAGAACAGCGCAGAACTTTTTAAACTATTTTAGTCCCCTTCCTTGAAAAAAGACAGAATGAAAAGCAATCAAGCTGACCTTCCTTCTAAAACAAAAATTTGGAAAAATACATTATAATGGAACCCCTCCTCTAAACACACACACACACAGAGAAAACATTTCACTTTGAATATAAAAGCAGCAACTCACAACAAGTGCCAGGCTGGATTTCTTTTTTTCTTTCACTTCCATCAAATTACATTGGAGATGTTCCTTGTGGGCACTCAGCACTACTGAAGCAAGGTTATCTCATGGCCAAAGAATGGTCACAATTCAATATTGAACGCTGCACCATCTGGAAGAGAAAGTGAGCAGCAGAGCCATCAACCCTACGTAGGGTCACCCTGCTGTGGGGACACCCAGTGTCATTGTCCCCTGCCCAGGAGCCGTGATAGAGGAGACGACCACAAGTGAAGGTGAGCAAGGCCCCACAGCTCTTGATTTTAAAGCTGAATTCTGTGGTTGGGTAAATCGTGTTCGGATATCTGTATAATATTGTACCTTTCTTTTGCTTATAGTGTTAAATGTTAACCCGAGGCAAAAATGTAGGTTATGGCATAATTTATTAAGAAATCAATACCATATTCCCCAGTAATGGCACAAACACTACAGCTTATAATAGCTTTACTGTAGTACTGTATTTTTTTATCATTACTTTCCAATATGATAACGCTTGTTCTAAGGTCAACAGACGTCACATGGTCAGGTAAATATTCTGAAAAGAGCGAGTTGCCAGAGTGGGTGCAGCAAGGTGGGATGATGCCCTCTCCAAAAGTGCTCCTGTCAGAAGCGTGCTGCAGGCCCCTGCTTTCTGCCCTTAACAGCATTATGCCATGTGGAATCCTGATGGCTTGTTGAAGGTTTTTCTGCAAAACCTCTCCTCTCAGAACTAGGCTCTAGTTCTTTAATTTACCAAGGCATCTCCAGCTACGTGCAGAGCACACAACAAGCAGCCCTGTATCCCCAGAACGTGCACCATAAAGCACAAACTTTACAATTTATTCCTTTCTTTTACTGGTTGCCTCATTAGTGGCTAGGTTGTCCATCGTGCACGATGCAAAACCATAAACCAAGGAGCTGCAAAGGCACTTGGTGCATGCAGCTGGAGCAATGAAGAATGTGCTCAATGAGATTACACTAACTTTATATAACTTATTAAAATAAATATCAAACTTTGTTTTGCCTCATTCAATTTTTGATGTTAATTAAGTAAGCACAAGCATAAGAAAGGAAATTGGATTTGCTACTTAAGGAACTTCCAATAAAGCCATGGACGTTAGTGAGATGAGTTTCTAATAAACATTAATAAGTGTCTATATAACGAGCAGTGCTTGTCTTTAAGAACATTGGATTTTTCTCACAGGATACGGACAGCAATAAAATACATTTGCAAATATGAAGATGTATTACAGGCACATTTTTCACTACCAGTCTTAACCAGCCTCAGATCCCAGCTTTCCGATTCTGTGACCTTGGGTACAATCCTGGGCCAAGAAATTTAAAAAACCATTTTAAAATTCATACAAACGTAATTTAGGAACAGCACCGGCTAGATGGGAACTTTAGACAAGATTTTTACAGTGAATAATGCTTTTCTTTGTCCATATCAGACAAATTTAATGTTGCTACTACATTTGACATCAATCACCCAGTCATGAGCAGCCACATCCTTGCTCAGCCTAATGACAGCAGGGAAAGGTGCGCAGCCCGAGCAGCGCGGCTCTGCATATGGAAACTCAGTGGCAGCCAGGGCTCTGATTTCTACCTTTCCTGCTGCAGCCAGAAGAAAGCCATTACAGCCAAGAAGGGACACATCTCCCTCACCGTTATGCTCATTTATTGCTCCTAAGATTGGATGTTTTCTAAGAAATCCACAGCTGGGCAAGAGCCTATTGCCAACGCACGGGATAATGCTTGGAGCAGATTCTGTGCGTCTGCTGCCCTTGCATTTGGCAGCTGGGATCAGTGACAGATGCACAAGGAGAAGAATTGTGGAGCAAGATGGTGACATTTTCACATCACCTTTGGAGCATAAAATGCCACCTTTTAAACAGAAAGGCATTACAGGGTGCTGAGGGTGCCACATTGCTGGTTCAAGTCATAAATCTGGTGTCAGTGACAATGCATAACAAAAGAGCAGAGCTAGTTTGGAAAAAAAAAAAAAAGAAAAAAAGAAAAAAAAGGAGACCTTTTCATTAAAACAGAAAAAAAAAATGCTTGTAATCCCCATTTTCACTAGAAAAGGTTATATTTTAGCATGCATTTCCATTTGAGACTGCTGCTAGTCTAAAAATGTTATTTCTGATACCATCCCTGGTTAGCAGACTGTCCTGAAGCACTCATGTCCTCATTCAGGACAAAACAAACAACTTCATCTGAGGAGCACCATGCCCAAACCTGCCTCTTCCACAAGCTTATTTTCCTCCTCCCCAGAGGCCCATCTGCCTGGGAGGCCACGTTCACTGAGCTCCAGGGATCTGGTGGCTGTATGGGTGAGGAGCAGCCGCTCTGTGAGCTCCCATTACACGAGCAGGGAAAGGGGCAGCCTCTGCACAGCCATCAGACCGAGCAGTAGCACTCCTCGCAGACATCCTGCACCATTTTCTGCCCCTGCAGTGTGGCCTGTTCATTACTTCACTGTTCAAATATGCTCAAAGGCTGCTGGGATGGCTGCATACGTGTATTTGGGGTTACAGCTTGTTCAGACAGTTATTCCACCCAAAGAAAACCCAACAGCGGTTCACTGAGGGCACGACTGGTAAAATTCAGCCTTAGCAAAACAAACTTCTGTGCTGCAATTAGTGGTCAGACAACCACCAAATCAAATACGTTCTGGTAGCAGAAACACTTCTGGCACAGACTTGCCCACTGGCACCAAAGTTACTAACTTCAAATACGTGAATTTGTTTGCCCATAATTAATATGATGTATCTCAACCCATTCAAAATAACAACTGCATCCCTTCCTGGTAATGAAAAGTGATTAATTTTCAATTATAGTAAGCATCCAATTTTTCACAGTGCAGCACTGGTCTATCTCTAACAGTCTAATTACAGACATAAAAAGTTCCTTATAATTATTGTAGGAAGATCAGTAGAATTAAAACTATTGGTTACTTGCTGCTGTTATTACATTTGCTCTAATGCAGCCAAAGCTTAAATTTATGTTGGAGCTGCCAGCCATTTCATCAGTCTCTTTCTGTGACTTGTTTAGAACAACTGGTTTTATTTCACGGTCTCAGTAACTGTTCCAACAGGTCTATTAGCGGTTTGGCACTCTACGTTTTGTAAAGCTTTAATTAAGTGAAACAAGCTAAAAATCACTAATATGTGCCTTTAGCAAAGTAGCAATGTAATTATCTCATTTAACAGATAACTACTTGTATTTCATTTTTCAAAGCACAAAGAGGAAACTAGCTCTAAATGTCACTTTTCAGGCTCATTAAACTCACCGGGGAAATATCAAATTAGAGATTTCCACTACAAATACTATAGTAAACTCTACGAGCTGATATGAACAACATGAGTATTTGGGGAAGGGACAAGCATTAGAAAACAATCTGTTTTGCAAAATAGATGTTAGTTGCATATTTACAAACATCTTTTTATTGCAGCATCAACGAAAATTTGAGTCCTTTTTAAAAGAATCCAAAACTCCAAACCTTACATTGCTCGTATTTTGTCATATCAAGAATTTTATATTCAATAGCCAAGCCTTTTTTTCTTACAATCTCTAATCATTTTTTTTTTTCTTTGCTAAGTCACCTTTTCTAAGTCACTCTTTCTGAACTGCCTAAGAAGTGCCTGCAGTGAGAAATTAATGCAGAAGCAAGCACACAGTCTGGAGAGATGATGCATTTGTTCTTGCATCTGATGCAGGCACTAACACGGACATGATCACCTGCCATAACCACTGCCATCTCAAACCAAAATATTTACATGGGAACCTGAGGCCCATACTGCAAACTTCTCCTGCAGTAACCATAGAACAATACATAGATGGCCACTTGTTCACTTGCACTACCAGCTTGATACTCTTAGATGCTGGTCATGTTTCCATAAATGAAGCCTTAACCTTCTACTGGCATTTATTTCAGTTCAAGCACGGTTGTATCTGCCCCACTCAAAATTGCCCTTGCTGATGACAAAATTGATATATATCATACATATGACATATATAACATACAGGTCATATCATAATATATGCATGGCATATAATGGTTATGGAAAGTCTGAGATGTCACCACCCCAAAAGATGTCAATCATCTGGGAAGAGCCATGGGAACCTGTGGCAAACCCAGTAACAACAGCTTTACCTCCATGTACGTATTATAACCATACCCTAGAGTAGCTTCAATGCTTTTCTACCTAAATTGTGCACAGCAGTTGGAATCCAAAGGCAGAAAGGAAAAACATCCAGCTGATGGCTAAAGGTCTTTGACCAATCCTACAGAAAAAAATAGCCCTCTGCTCAGTTGCCTGTCCAGCCAACTCACTTCATTCTTCATTCCTCTCTGAACACTGCTGCCCATCCTATTAACAGCACTGTCGGAGCCCGGCTGGCTCCAGGAGCCTGTGCAAGCCACTGGGACTGGCTGAATCCATCCTCCTGGAGCTGGTCTGGCAGGGCAGAATCGATGAGGTTACACCAGGGATGCATTTGGCTTGGTGCAGTGCACTCGCTGGGGTATTTCTTGGAGAGCAGCCACAGGCTTCAGAGTAAACACACAGAAATGGCACTGCGTTACAGTGCATTTGTATTCTGTTGTGTTTCTTATTGTGCATTATAATATGGCTTATAAGCCAGCTGTAAATAAAGTTGAAGCAATAAAGCTTGACTGATTGATTGATGCATCACCATTTTTAGGGTCCATTGCACAAACTATTTTGATAGTTGAAGCCCATAAAGTATAATGTCTGTGCTAAAAGTGACACAATGAAGAAGATGATGCACCTGCTTCAATTTCAGCTTTGAGTCATTATTTAGAGCTGGGGGTCTAGGAGTTGCAAAATACTGCCTTTCTTGTTCCCTACTGGTTCGCCAGAAGATAAATGTCTAAAACCAAGGACCCCGGGCACACAATAATAAAAACCTTTTTAGAGTCTAGACCCTTCCACTAGTTAAAGGAAACCTATTCCCATTTTTCTGTTAGGAAAAAAAATGGGATGCGGTTTCCCAGTGGCAGAGATCAAGATTTTTATTTATATTAAAAACACAGGATTGATAAGAAGAAAACCTTTCACAGTCGGGACCAGTGGGATGAGGGGTAGATCTGACCCCAGCACGCTGCAAAAGAGAGCAAGACCAGCCATTTCCCCATGGATAGACACTGCTGTAAAAGCCAAACTGCCAGCAGAGTGGCTGCCACCTGCAGCATGGGGCAGAGGGGAGCACAGACATCACACTCCTGCCATTCTCAGGCAGAGCTTGCCACTATCACCTGCACCTATAAAAGTTATCCCCAACTTCTGCCACCTTTATCAGCACCACAACCCTGAGGTGGAGGCGTGAAGAAGCAAAGAAGGAGGATGGTCCTCCTCTGCAGTTGGTAACTCCAATGGGGTAGAGCTTTCACGTTCATTTCATTTGCTGTTCTTCTCTTTTGCCCTACACTGCGAAGAGCAGTAACATTAGGACAATGTGGGGGAATATGAATGGCATGCATTGAGTCAAGCCTGCGCCCTTCAGCATCAGCAGGACCTCAGCAATGGGTGTTGCAGGGGAGGACACCTGGCAGGACAATGGGATTGCTGTTTGGTGGGAGTTCTACTTAGCCACAGCCTCTTGCTTTTCACAGCAGTCATTGCTAGGTGCAAGAGAGGTGGGAAGAGGAATGAAATGAAAGAGGACTGAAATCAAGACTTTATACACAGACCATAAAGAAATTTACCTTGAAACGAACCTTTCCCAAGCAAGATCATCAAATATGTTTTATTCTTTTTTTCTGTTGCATTTCTAGCATACCTGCTTGTATCTACAGAGACTGTAGGTAGCATGCTTTGTATTTATGGGGATGTGGCTTGGATATCAAGTGACCAAATAGCACCGGAGAAAGGTTAAGGAGTGTGACCTATTGAACACTAACCTTCAACTGCTCTTGCAGGAGATACATTTTCCCTCAAGGAAAATAAGTAACCTTTGAACCTCAAACCTTCATATTTATTTTCTGCCTTCTGACAAAGTTTCAATAGAATGGTCCTGAACAGATCAGGTTTGCTTCACCCCTCTGATCAGATTGGGGTACATCTGGCTGTATTCTGCCCTTTGTACTCTCACACAGGAAAGCCAGATTCCATAATCTCTCACTGGCAACAACTCAAGACCAGAAATAAGCCTTATTATTTCAGCCATCATACCAGAGTGCATGAAGATCAGAACCTTAGCAGTGCAGAAGTTAGTTGATCCACCATAACACCACCACAAGAACTGGTATCTTTGTGTATTACCTGCAGGGCTGCACCACAAAGCAGTGGCAAACATCCATTTGGATCAATGACTCCTGCTTAGAAAATAAGCATCCTGGATTAACCTTGGGCATTTGCACAGCAGCAGGAGACTATAATCCTGAAGCACTGTTCTTCTCCACTGACATTATCTCTTAATTTTTACCCACTGCAGATTAAACTTAAATCTATCAGGCAGAGAAACCCTGTACATGATTCTTCACTTTGTTGTCACCGGAGTTGTCACTAAAAACTTTACTTCAGAGGGATTCATACTGAGATTCTCCTTGCATCCCAGCAATAAGCCATACTCCTTATTTCAAAAAAGATTATAATACAGCTCTAAGTTGTATCCATCAAAATACTGCATCCATCCTTTTTTCCCTTCTCTGATGCACTCCTCAATTGCCCCATGGTTTGTTGGTCTCAGCATAGCACTGTACCATCGACTCAGAAATGCTGCCCAAAATTCCTACCTGGACTGCAAAATTTCCATGTTTCCTTCAGCCAGATTACGAACTGCTCCTGACATTCTTGTGGCAGCTCACGTATGCAAGCAGATTTCTCCCTCTTATTTAAAGCCCAGGCTTCCCGCAAAAGCGATCCTTTTTTGTTTCTGTGGGCAAATGCCCACTAAAGGAGCATTCTGCTCATCTTCACATACAGGAAACCTCATGAAGATGTGAACCTCCAGCTACAACTCGCTGTTGCCTCACTCCCTTTTTGAACTAGCAGTACCAAACAATAAAAAAAGTAAACTCAACCCCTCTGTCCCAGAAATAGCGCCAGGCAGAGCCTATCCCTTAGATGCCATAGAAGATTTCCTGTGGGTCTCAGCATCTGAAAGCTCGGGATCTCTTAGCTAAGTATCGCAGCATACATGGTATGGAAAATGCCATACTGTTTTAAGAGTGCTACAATGCCTTAACACAATGGAGCAGATAAAAAGGAGGACTGCAGCTTTAACTTCACATCTCTGGCTTTTGTTGGCTGAAGCCAGATCCTTAGTGTTATTTTAATGCGGCAGCAAAGAACTGCATTTAATACATGATAGGCTCAAGATGCTTCTCTCTTTTTTTCCTCCTTTTTTTATATCTGTGCTGAATATCCAGCGTGTAATTGAAAAAGGAAAAGGAGCTGCTTGTTTGCTGCCTGATCTAGGAATGATTAAAGGTAGAAGTTTTTCAGACATTACTGACAAAAAGGGTATAGTTAAAGCTGCTTTAAAAAAGAGAGCCTTCATAAAGAGCCAGTACTCAAACCACTATTAAAAGCATCATGCTTGTTAAAACCTGTAAAAAGGCAGGAAATCAGTGAGTGAAATGCAGCTTCTTCACCAATTACTGAAAGGAGTGTACACCTTAAAGCACTCTTTGAATTGTGCCGGAGCAGCCTCTCCGCCTCTCCCCCTGCCGCCAGCGCTGCGCACGTGTCCGTGTGTCTGGCTGCCTCAGCCCTGTGCCAGGCCATTCATTGGTACATTAGCGCTGGGGGGAGCGGAGGGGGCTGCAGTGCTGCACCAAGTTCACTTCTCGCTTGTTGTTTGCGACCCATTTACAGCTGAACGCCTCTGAGCAGAGACAGCTCTAAATGACTCTCTCCACCTCTTCACCGAGCCACTTGTTTTTGTCATTTCTTTCTCTTTTTTAAAAAATCCAAAGGAAATAATTGATAAACCGAACGCCATCCACCTTAAAGGCAAATGCATATATCCACCTGGTTAAAATTCCTCCTCTTTCTATTTTCCATCTCCCTACATCCATTTTGCTCGGCGCTGTTTAAACAATACTTCATCAAATGCAGCCCGAAGCAAATAAAAAGCACAGTAGAGTAAATAAAAGTAAAAAAAAAAAAAAAAAAAAATTAAAAAAAAAAAAAATCGCAGGCTGGAGGGTAAGTACTTTTATTCCTGTACTTTCATTGCCTGGGGAATTATTATTCCATTGCAGGTTTCAGGAAGGGGGAGGTAGTGGGGGGGGGGGGGGGGTGTGAAAGGACAGCCATGTTATTCGCAAAATGGATTGCTCCTCTCACTGCTTTTCACTCCTCTGTGTTCTCAAGAGTCCACTGATTACAACAAAGTGTGGCCATCTATTCCGTCTTATTGACAAAGGTCCTTAATTACTGCTGCACCAGTAATACCTGCTATTAAATTCTGCTAAACAGAGGCTGCAAATTAGCCGCGGATCCCGGTAACCTTTTGTGTGTAATTACAGGCAGTGGGACTGACGCCGGGGCTGCAGCACTGACCCGAGTCACAGCGATGGGAAACCTTTGTTTATCACCTGTGGTGGGGGCCAAAATGGGAAATTAAAAGCTCTCCATCAGCGGAAGGCCTTCAGGAGCCCTGGAAAGTAACAGGAAGGCAAAAAGCAAACTGCTCTATATTTATAACCGACTTCTTCAATCGCTATTTAAACTCGCAGCTCATTAACCTGGGAGGCTGCTCCAGCACGCAGCCATGCAAAGTTTAAAATGGCAAAAATTTAGCTTGTCTTTCCGAGGTGTTCTGTATTTCATCAGAGCCTTCAACCTGCATTTAAGAGCCGGTCGGATGCAATTGCTGACTATAAGCAGGAGCCAAGCCCCGCCACGCACGGATGTTTGGCATTTCTCTGTGGGAAGGTGCATGTCGTGTAGGCCTGGGGCTGGCCGCCATGCCTGCAGGTGTCTGGCAGCACTCAGGCTGCGGTGGACTTTCCCCTGGTGCCCTGTGTCCATCACAGCATTGCTTCACTCCTGTACCCGCCCTACAGATAGCAGCACCCTCACCACCAGTGCTTCTGCCTCTCCGCTCCTGTGCTGATCTTATGGAATGAGATTCTTAGTCTTAGGGACTAAAAGAGCCTTTAGAGCTAAGTGAGGGTCTGCATGGGAGGCAATTTCTCCTCTATGGGCTTTTCAGGATCGGATGAATCAGCTTGCCAAAACCAGCATCTTCATAGAATCAGAGCATCATTAAGGTTGGAAAAGACCACTGAGATCTAATCCAGTCCCACCGTGCCACTGCCCATGTTTCCCAGTGCCACATCTCCATGGCTCTGGAACACCTCCCAGCACAGTGACCCCATCACCTCCTTTCATTCCACACTGGGCATTTTTTACCCAAAACACCTCTCTGAAGAGAACAAGATTGTAAGGCATCTTACTTGTAAAGTGAACAGGAGATACCTCGATTTTCAAAAGAATAATGCTTCCAGCTGTGCTAGTTAGAGGATTTTAAATTTTATGTCTATATTAAATTAATAGAATACAGCTGCATTTTATTTCTAACACAATGTTGTATTACAGTACAGCATGTTAAATCTAACTATTACTATTGAGATGCAAAACGATGTGAAAATAGTGTATTTTTCCTTAACAGTAGAATAAGGATAGCTGAGATCATACAAAGGATTTATATCCTCACATCCCCAAACTTTTGTTAATGCAAGCTTTCCTGACCTGCTCCCCAGCACATCTGCATTTCCTCCACACCCTGCCCTGCGCTGCCCTTGAAGAACAAGTCTCATGTCCTCAGAGAGGAGGATCTGAGCATCTATGAGTGGGTATCAGGTGGGCATCTGTGTGATGATGCCACAGAGAAAGGCATTAACAAACTGCAAAGTGCAGGATTTGTGCATTCGTGTTGTTCTAGCTGACCATTAAGAGCACTTCTCAGATTATGTTTTTTTGAGAGGCAACTAAGTAATCCTGTCTTTTACAAGAGGAAGGTTTGAGAACAATTAGTTTTTCTGGGTCTCGAGGACTCTGGTACAAACCCTGCAATCCTCACACCAGCAGCACTTCCACTTCTCCCAGCAGGTGGGAGCTTCTGCTAAGAAATTCCCACTAATTTGAGGGCCAGCCTGGGTCCTCTAGCTGCTATTCTCATCTCTCCTCTCTAACTCTGCACAATCAAATGCCAGGCTCTGAAGTTCTTTAATGCTTTATATGGGCTCATTTCTGCAAGTTACCGAACAATCAGGGTAGAGTGCACAGCACTTTGCAGTTCTGAGGCACAGATGAGGTTCCCTAAGGATTAAATTTGATTCTGTCCAGAGGTCTAGAACTAGACTCATTCCACCCCTGAAGTCCCACTTAAGCATTATTTTGAAGGCATTAGCAATATTAAGGCTAGGTATTTCTCAGTCTTTAAGGATGTAGCAGCAGAGCACTGCAGCACCATATAATAGTCGCAGAGACATAACTCCCAGCCTTTCTCCAGACAGAAGCCAAGGCCAAATGGCCAATCTGAAAACATAAACCTGATCCTGCACACTGAACGTCCAAGCAGCCATTCTGGCCCCATCCTATCTCTATGTGCTATCAGCAACAGAGTCACCCTGCCCAAACTCTGCTCTGGCAGATAGATGCCCAGTCTGTAGGTGCTAGCCGTGGCATTTCTAGTCACAGGGGAAAGAAAAAAATAGAGGAAAAGATACCAGATCATAATGGCAAAGCCAGGATACTCCAGGCCCCAGGATAGATAGGGTACGGCACAGAGCCAGCAGATTCATTGTTGTGGTAACATTGCTCCTCCCAGTACATAAATGTGTATTTCTGCAGCAAGGAGATCTGTCTGTTAGGTTCACATCTTTGGGCAGATTATATTTATCTTGGGGTTGTAAGGGAAAAAAAAATGCATTGCTGACAATGCTTAAGCTGCTTGTGTCATAATCACTTGAAATCTTAAAGCCCAAGCTCCTTTATACTTGTGAGAGGCTCTGCTGACCTCTCTCTATTTACTTTAGAAAACAAACTAGCTCTCTTGGATTCAGAAAAGAGTTTGAAAATGAGGTCTGGAGGTTTTAAACCCAAAAGACAAATAAAAAGAAATCATAGTTCATTAGCTTTTAGAGTAAAAGTTGGTGGGTTTTTTTTTTTCCATTGATTCATTTTTGGTGAGCACTTAGTATTTTATAGCATGTGGGCTTAGCAATATCAGAAATAATCTCATAGAAGTGTATTACATTTTTGCACAGCCTCATGCAATAACAATACTGTGCAACCTGAGAATTATTACAGGAGAATGGCTTTTTAATTAACATTAGTATGCGTTACTAAGAGATGTTGTAAACATAAATCAGCTGTTTTAACTCCCCTTACAACATTCACTTGGCATTAGATTCTGCTTCAGGAGAAACTCTCCATGACCCTGTACTAAGTCACTGAATAAAATATGGCAGACACCAAAGGAGCTGCCAGAAACTGAGAGATGAGACCTTCCTTATATTTCCTGTGAATATTTGCATCCCTAACAAGCTTTTAATCAAAAAAGAAAAATGGATTCCATTGTGCTACATAATAAATACAAAATAAAAAAACATACATTCTTTTCTGACTACCTCTTAGGAACAATGTCAAGACTTGCCAGAGGATTGTGTTATCTAGAAGTTCCTACAGTAGCAGATATTCATGTTGTTCCCCTGGGGGTAGCTGCCATCCCTTTAGTTTTGGACACCTACCCAGCCCTTCTAGAGCCATAATCAAAAGGTGCATCCAGGCAGTGGTTCCTTCCATCCTGACCCACGAGCTGCTCCCCAAAACTTCCTTCTCTTCCCTTTGAGAGCACTGACAGTCCCAGAGATAAGTTTAGAGACAACATTTAATTTTTGGACAGTTTACAGCATGCTAAGCTGATCACAACCTATTAAGCTCATAGTGGGGAATATTTTTAACAGAGTCGCCTTAGGTGTTTTCCATCTCTGCTGACCTCTTTTATCCTTTCATTACAGGCACTCATTTGAAGGGATGACCTGAACCTCACAGAGCTCCTCTGGGAGATGCCTTCTGGAGCCTTTATCAGCTCAGGGTTGGAACACCCAGCACCACCTTTTGCAGTGGCACCTCCGAGCAGCACTTGGGACTCCTCTTATGAACGCTTTATAACACACAGTTGAAACAGCAGAAATCTCTGCTGACATTGGAGGACTGCACCAATGATCTGAGAAGCAGGGCTTGCTGCAGAACTCCCATAGCAACTATTGCTCCACACAGACATTGGAACAACTCCACCTCACATCACCTTTGGGACATTCTGAGGCCACAGTTAGCTGTCCTTGTCACTGTCACCTGCCCTTTACTCAGTGCCTGAGTCAGAAACTCATCCTCCGTGAGCAGCCTTTATATTAACATGTACTGAGTGCACTTTAAAATGTTAAAATGCAATCACAAGTTTCCAGACCAGAACAGGGGTTTGGGTTGTTTTGGTTTTTTTTTCACTTAAAATGCCTTGAAATCCCAGAAGACACTGTAAAAATATGTGGAACTCCACAGCTCCAATGGCCAACACAAGCGTTTTCTAAATTGCTTGCCTATCAAAATCATATTTGGAATTGTGTTCTGTAAGTATGTGCAAAATTTACATTACAAAAGATGCAGTGTGACACGAAAAAAAAAAAAAAGAGTTACTACAACAGTTCTGAAACAGTGCAGTGTGGAAAAGGGGCCTCCAAGGATTATTTTTATTGCCTCTAGGACTCCTGTTGTGAAGTGCCTCAGGATGACAGTGGAAAACCTACAATTAAATATTTAAATCGCCGTAACAGCATTTCTTAAGGAAAAAGAACTTCAAGAGACCTCTTTAGAAATCGAGTGCTCCCTTGTAACATTACACATGCTAGTGAAATAATTTCAAAATAAAAGGGTAATCTAAATTTTATATTGCCCTGAATGTAATAAGCTCTGGGTGAGAACAGTAATGTTGCAGTAAAATATGAAAGTGCAATGCGTTTTCTGATTACATCAGGGTTTTCTATTTGCCACTTTAATCCTTAGAATTCAGCTGTTCCCTCTTTGGTCCTTTTACATCATCCTTAGCTAATCTGTCAAACATTTCAGACAGCCAAACCAATTTTCAGATTGTTCGGGACTTTGCCACAAGCACCGTGTTCTGTTAATAAGATTTTCATTTGGAGTGATGCCATGTCATCCATGTTTCCTATCGTATATAAATACTGAAGTTTAATGGCTTCAGGTTTTGTTTAATGTTAACATCAACAATAAAAAAAAGGGAGGTTCTCAAACGCCAAGCCCCATAGTGAAATACACTGGTGACAGCTATTTGCAAGGTTAATGTTGTGGAAAACAACATCCATCTTTGAAACAGTTTCATTAGCCCCATACAGCTGACCTCTCCACATAATGTTGTCAAAAGTGACGTGCATCAGATTATTGGGAATATGGAGATCAATAAATATGCAACACCAGCGCTCAGAACGCTCCTGGCATCATAGCCATACAAACGCCATCTAACATCCCAAAGAGTAGCTGTCATCTGTCAAATCTACTAGCAAATAGACAGGCTTAAGGGGAAAGCTATCGGTAATGGTAAAATACAGAAGTAAAGATGAATTAGGGAGTACAAAGTCAAGGCCCTGATACATTACGGTTCCAAAAGGAAAACTCCAGATAAACACTTTCGACCAACGACTTGCCTTATTTGTTGTGTTCAGTGTAAACCTCTTCTGTGTGGCAATACGTTTCCCAGAGCGGTTTCATGCGCCCATTTTGCCCTTTTGGAGCCACGTGCTCAGCAGTGCTGTGCCCCAGCCCACCCGGTCACTCACCAACCCGTGGTCCAACACTGGTCCCCTCCGCTCACAGCATCCCAGGTTTGCAAGGAAAGCCTCTGGAGAAGTTGTTAAGGAACTTGGATGGATGCAGTATACTCCACAGAGGTCAGCGTTTCTTGATAATAAAAAATATAAAAATATACGTATTAACATGGCTTATTAATTTCAGATAAATTCTGTAGGCTAAAAGCGATGGAACTCAACAGCAGACAGAGACGTAATGTGTTTGTTATCATCTGTGTGCTTTGGTTTCAGGTCCCGTGAGCTTAGGCTACGGAGCGATAGTGAATAACAGAATTAGAGAGGGGTTTGGTAGCTGATCTCAAAGGGGAGAAAGAGCACCCAGGAACTCGCATGCCTGAGCTCTCATTAATTGCAGCACTCGAGGGAAATGAAGCTCCCTCCTACCTGCTCTTTGACTGTCAACATTTGGTAAGGGGAGATGCCTGACATTTTTCTTCTGCTCTGTATGTATCACGTTGTTCTCGTCATCGTTTCCTAAATAATTGGTAGTAATCCTCAGCTCGTTGCAAGTGCTGGCATGGCTGCCACAGTGGTGGAATTTTGCAATAAATCAGCAGTTCCAATCAATCCCTGAATGAGGGCTGAAAACTCCCCCAAAACTCACAGTGCTTAATGCTGAGAAGGACACACCTGCAAACAGCTCCTCCTCAGCTAAATATGTACACTGAAGTGTTACCTTCTTACTTGAGGACACGCTGTCCAATTAAAGAGATAACAAATTGGGTTTTTTGGTGGTTTTTTTTTTCCTTATATGTTTTTAAAAACAACACTCATGCTGTGGAAGAAGAGAACAAACAGAAAGCAGAAAGGTATTTTTGAAGTATATAGTTACAAGGTGCTTGGCTGATAATTTGCAACCTTGGTACACAACATACCTTTTAGCAAGGCTATTTATTTCTCAGGGAGAATGCTACAGTACTTAGGATAAAGGCCTCTGTTGGACCTCTTCATCAATAGCAAACCTTTAAGCACAGCACATTTCATAAATAGGAGTTCCACTAACACAGACTTCAAAAGGATAGAACCTGATAATTCAAAAATAGAGCTATATTAAGTGTTCCAACAGTCCATCCATAAAAGCAGCCTCCAAACGCCTCCTCTGTGCAGCATGACAGTCTATTAGAATAATAGCAGGGGAAAGCATAATTACAAGTAATCATTGGCTGGAAAGGAGCTAGTTGTTTTTGTAGAGTAAAATGCCTTACTGAACCCAGCAGAAAATGCAGCGCTGGTTCTAGCAGGGAGGGCAAGTAGGCACAGAAAATAATCAGAGCACGCTTCTTGAGCGATCCAGCTTTACTTTTTAAGCCCTTATGTCAGTCTTGATATTCTCCCAGTGAATCACACTTAGTTTGCTGCCACTTTTTTAGTTCCCCTATTTTTGCTGTTGGCCAAGTAGTGACTTTCCTCCTGCTGGAATTTCAGCTTAGTTTGGTGAGATATGTGACTTAATGACTTCATTCTTGCCTGTGTGAGTTACCTCAAGACATTCTAAGATGAAACATCTTCCACCACCCATGATTTTTAACCTACATCAGAATGTCTACTGCAGATTGTAAAGGTGGTGGTACAAGAAAGTTCACAAGGGATTCATAGAATCACAAGGAGATCATAGAATCCTTAAGGTTGGAAAAGACCACTAAGATCATCAAGTCCAACCCTCAGCCCATCGGCATTCTCCCCCCATTCCCACAGATGTAGAACCTGGCTATCTTGTCTTTAAAAGCAAAGAATTGCACCCCAGTGAATTGCATTTCTATTTGTAGCTGAGCTCCAGAAAACCCAGTTCTGAGAGCTTCGTTTCTCCTTTTTCTAAGTGATTTCTCTTCAATCCCACTTCTTTTGTGCCCCCCAGCCTTACAAGTGTCTCAGCCTTTATGCTCCGCCATTAAGACATTTGGAGATCTGCTGCTGACTTCAGCCAAAGTAGGCTTGTGAGTTCTACTCCCATGTACTATCCATATGGATCCATGTGTGGATGTTCTTGTTAGAGTTGTATCTCTTGATGACCTATGTATTGCAGCAGCCTGTTGCACCACGTTTTGGGAGACACAGAGGAGGTGGCTGAGGAATACAGAGTGCTATTTTGGAGCTATTTCCCTCAGCTTCCCTGCCATTGCAAAAAATTAACAATTTCCCCTCATAGGAAAAACACTCTGGGTCAGATAAAGCACAAGAACACGCCTGGGCCAATTAAGCAATTATAATTATACCATCAACTGCCAATCATTTTATTTATTGTGCTATTCCAGGTACAGGAGCAGCACCTCTCTTGTAGTCATCATGTAGAAAACACCTCTGCAGACCAGCCTGTATTCCCTTCCTCTTGTGATAATGCTTTCAAGTTGAAAACCTCTTTTTGTGAGGACAGTCCCATTATAAAGTGATATGCTTCATCACAGCCAGCACACTGAAACCAAAAAGTTTCAATGTTCATTACATTACCTAGTCTTAACAACGAAATACAAACCAATTTTAATCAATATGTACTAATAAATAAATATTAAGGAACTACACCACTGATGCACAGGTAGCCTAATTAAAGTAACAGCATTTGCTGCACTTACATACCTTAATTTTCCCTACAAAATCCTTATTGAACCACTACTTTAAAAAAAAAAATTGCATTTGCAATTAGAAACACTGAAGTTACATTATCGATTTTCTGCTAAAAACCTTTTTAGTAAACAAGCACAAACTACATTCATTAAATGTAAGTGCTTGGAGCTATGGTGTGAAATTCAATTCAGCCATTATCATGAATTACACTGATTATTGCTGTAATTATTTTCTCTTGGATACAACTGCATTTCTGTTCCTTGCTAGTTGTGTTGGACATATAACCATGTTCATTTTATAGCTAATAATACTGAACTGCAGTTTCAGCAATTACTATCACTTATACAAATCATTAAGTTAAGCTATGGGTACCTAGTATAATTAAAAAAAAAGTAAGTAAAAGATCCTTTTTTTTTTTTTTTTTTTTTTTTTTTTTTTTTTTTTTTTACCTCTGAAATAAGTAATGGCATTGGCAACAGAGGAAAATTACTGGTGTTAAATGACTTACGTTAGAAAAAAGTGATCACCTGTGATCCACTTTCAGTGATATTTTGGTTGCAGTGAACTCATATCCATCAATTAAAAGCCTGCCAGACCACTGTATGTTTGCCTTTACCACACAGGCTATGAGGAGAAACTTTTCTCTCCCAGGGACCGTTTGCAAGCAGGCAGGCCACAGCCAACATTAAACATCCTGATCATTTGATCCATTATAACCGTCTGTTTTACAAACCATATCAAAAAATGGCATCAACAAAAAAATAGTTTTCAGTCAGAGACCCTTTTCCAAACCCAGTGTGACTACAATCAAGCTGTACTGACAGCAATCACAGAATCACAGAACCATAGGGGTTGGAAGGGACCTCTGGAGATCATCAAGTCCAACACTCAGTGGTTTCTGCTTTTCAGCCCAACAGATGCCCAAATCTCCCAGCATTTTAGGCCAAATCCATAAGTGTCAATTTCAAGTGTTGCTTGAGTAAGAAGGTCAGATTTTTGGAAAGCAGTCATTTCTATAATAGACAATGCAATAAAAGTGATGTTCTTGAAAAGCAATTATTTCTGGAATAGAGATGAAGAGCAACTGGTGAATAAGATTGCAAACAATAAGAAATCTTGTTCAGCTCACAGTATTACAGCCAAACCGTGTTTGACAGGGAGTCTCCTGGAAGAACAAATTTTGCTACAGAGAGAACAGAGATTGTACACATCCATGCTGATATTCTGTGCTCTCTGCTATAGCCCCTGCAACCAGGCATGATGGGTTTGTTATAATTTGCCCAATAGTTACATTAAGCATCATGGGTGTGCTCTGCCTCAGACAGCATTCGCCAGGCTGTTTGCAAGTCACATGCATGCAGAAAAACATAGGGAAAAATCCCAGGCAGCTTTGGAGGGTCAGAGGACAGAGCGTGCATTTGATCGTATGCAGGAGTGGGATAGGAACCTAAGTTTGGCATAAATGCTATGGTCTAACGAGTCTTCTACATAAACTGCTCCCAATAAAACTTGGATTAATAAGGGAAAAACAAATTTATGCGAAATGAAAAAGCAATGCTTTTTAATATTGGATCTGAAATTCAAGTTAATTGCAGCATGCACTGCTCCTCAAGCCAAGCCCATCCAAGAAAGGAGCTGTGCTTGCCCATGTATCTCTAAGCAAATCTCTGCCCAGGTGCTGCTGTTCTCAGGCTCCAACAGACTCTGCATTCTTACACCTCTTTATGCTGGTGAAGGCTACGAGTTGGAGGCACTTTTAACGAAGGAAGCATTTATGCAGTGCTAGCCCTGGCTTCATTGTTCAGAGTATTTTTTTCTGTCCTTATCTTTCTTGTAGGAAATCTTGTTCAGAGCTGACTGTACAAACATCACTTTAAATGGAAACTTCCTGACAATAAAGATCATTGGAATACAACCTAAAACAAATGTGGAACAAAGTCTTACTACAGGCACCAGTCCTGCGTTAGCACATTTCTGTGGCAGTGTGGCACCTGTTGTGATGTATGTATTAACAGGCATCAACAGATATTATATAATATCTAAATATTTTTCTCCCCCTTTTTTCTCAATAACCAAAGCCAAAAAATGGCGTAAGCCAAACAAATCCCATAACAAAACAGCAAGATTCTCATACTTGCAGCCATTGCTGTATCTCACTGGACAAGAAGTGCTGTCTCCAGGAGTGTCAGCTCTCTGTTATCAAAGTCTCCTTACCTTTTTTTGCTTATGGTTACCCAGCAGCAGTGCAAATGCTCTTCAGTGCCATAAAAATTCTGTAATGAGATAATGAATGAGAGGGTCTATTGCAGGTTACTGACAAAACTGATATGTGCTACACCTCTCTACCTGCCAGAGAAATCATTGCAACTCTCTCTACCTCAACTACCTCCACTTACAAAGGAGGAAAAGTGGTACCAGCTTATTGTCAGAGCGCTTTGAGTTCTACTAATGAGAAGTTGTGGTCTTTTCAGTGAAGAGCAGATACACAGAAGTTCCTTGCAGTTTTAGAAAAAAACATTGGTTGTATTTTCAAAAATGAAAAATTTGTAAGAGAAACAGGTATGCTCTGAAGAAATAAAAATAACCCCTCTGCATTCAAATCCAAGAGAAAGATTGGAAGGCTGGGACAAAATTCAATGCAAAATTTTCAGATTGCTGAGTTCTGACTTGCTGCTTTATTACGTGCAAAATTAGAAAGCACTGAATTAACAGCAAGGAAATCCTACCTGATACACAAGAAAACAATGGATGTTGCCAGATATCTTCTTCATATAGGAATCTCCTCTGGCCACTTTGAAACCATGTAACACAACCTTCAAAGCAGAGAAGAGTTGTTGTATAAGTTCTGCTCAGCTGACCATGAATACTAATTGCAGGAAGAACAATCTTCCCAGCCCAGAGGGCATGAGCTCACCAACAGGCACAGCAGTGTCATAATGCTGCTGCACACAATGGAGCACGGTGCCAGCCAGGAGTGTAAAACAACCTTCCCAAAAGCCAATGCCTCCAAATCTTTAACAAAATTCTACAGATAGAAAAGTCTGATTTCTTCCGTGACGGGAAGAGAGCATTGAGAACAACTTTGGCTCCAGCAGTAGATCCCAGCTGGTGTGTGCTGAGAAAACACACTGCAAAATCACCAAAATGGCATAAAAAAGAGGTAAAGCCTTGACACCATCTCACTTTCCAACATCAGAATAAGCAGGACTGGACAGAATAACAGAATCACAGAATCGTTAAGGTTGGAATTGATCACAAAAGCCCAACTCCAGTCCAACCCTACTGCCCACATCCCTCAGTGCCACATCTCCGCTGCTCTGGAACACCTCCATGGAGGTGACCCCACCACTTTCTGGGCAGCTGTGCCCCCATGATCATTCTTTCAGAGAACAATATTTTTTTTTCCAATATCCAACTTGAACTGCCCCTGGTGCAATTTGGTCCGTGTTGTTCCCTCAGTGGCACATAAAACCCTCCTTGTTTGGAAACCTGCTCCACAGGTGCTTTTTTTCTTTTTATAGGTTTTCTGTGCCAAGGGTGGAAATTGATGTTCTCTGCTTGGTAAATCCAAGTGCAAACACTCTCCCTTTCAACTTGCCAGATGATCTGTTTGGCAGCTGCATCACACACCTGGAAGTCAATAGATGTCACCATAGCAAATCTTTCCCACTCTTCGAGAGCTTCACATGCTTCATGCAGGCAGCACAGGACAGATGTAAAATCCATTCCCCGTGACAATACAGGCAGCCCAGACTCTGGGGTTTGGGTGAGGGGAGGGAGATGAATCAACTTTCAAACTACTGTTCTGCCTCCACATCATAACATTTTGGAATCTCTCTTCATGAGGGGACAGAGGAGCACCTCAGGTGCACTGCTGTGTCCTTCTCCAAGCATCTACTGCTCGCTGGAGCTGCTGAAGTAGATGGGGATGAGGGATACGTGGACGGGAGGCAGGCAGCATTCATCTTTCTTTCTTACAAATGACTCAGATACATTCAGCTCTGCCTTGAGATGGGGAATGAGCTCAATGAGCTATTTTCTATAGCTCCATTAATTTGAAAGTGCCAGATGGAAGATAGTTTTAAAAGGCTTGATGTTCAAAGAGGGAGTTGTTATCACTGTTTCTAAGTCAGAATCTTCTCTCAAGTCCAGCATGAGAAACTAAAAATACAAAATCACTTTTGGAACATGTGAAACACTTCTGCAGCTTTCTAATATGTTTAGTAATAATCTTGTTGATATCGGTTCTGTGATGCCTATCAACCAATGCAGAGCTGCATTGCTATAAGGAAAAAAAAAAGGAAGGCTCCATTTCGGGGTCAGGAGATGAATACAGGGAAGTTAAAATAACTGGAGGAGCTATGCCTACATGGTCAGTCTGTAGTTCTTCCAAAGCAACACGTGTTCTCTGGACCTTGCTTTCTACCATAGAGTGGGCAGATTCCCTCTGCTCCAACTAAGCCTGCCAAAAGCAAGAGCAAACCAGAGACCAGTTTAAAAGAATGGGAAACCCAATTAGAGAACAATATGGCTGAGGATGGGTTGATTCCCCTAACGAAACATATAGCTGCCCATGGAAATCATATGCAAGGAGGATAGGGGGATAATACTGTTAGTTTAATCTGCCCAAACACAGCCTTGTCGAACTTTGCTTTTTATTTGTTATTAAGAGAAATTGCAGCTGAGGTTTTTCCTCTGTCCTTGTAGTACTTGGATCTGTACAACAGAGGTACTTAAAATGACATTTATACGACTGCTAGCAATGGTTGATCAGTTAGTGTGACACAGTGCAGATAAAAGCTCCAATTAGGCCTCAACCGTTTACTTAATAGAAAGACCTGTTAAGAACAAGAAGGATTGCCTGTTAGCAGAAGAACAGAACTTTTTCACATGGCAGATTATCATTATTCTTTAGATTCTCACATAAACAAGGCTGAAATGCAATTACATTTTCCACAAGGACCCAAATGCTTTTAACCTTTCCGAGGTAAAAAGAAAACAGAAATGCTGAATCTGCTGTTGAGTTAGGTCCAACCAGCTTTTTTTTTTTTTTTTTTTAAAGTTTTTGTTTCATTTTAATAATGGTTTAGTCTGTTTCACAGCCTGTGGCCTCTTCAAACCTGTTACTTTAAAGATATAGCAGATGCTTCCTAAATGGAAAGGAAATTGTAATGATGCAAATCCCTATTCACTCGATTTTCCAAATAGGTTTGAGCACTACAAGCTGTATAGGGCAGGTGGGGTAGTGTTACTGACAGCCAAAAAAGGTAAACTTGAATACAAACGGACAAATCGAGCACACATGCTCGTTTGGGAAGTTTGTAGTCAGCTCCCACTCTGCACCCGAGAAAATAACCTATTATATCACCGAGTGTCCTTCTCAGCATCAGAAAGCTGGAAATTAGCTTAATTGCTGAACTGCACCTAAAATCAGCTGCCTCGAACGTTACAATTTGGCTTTTAGTCTCATCAAAATTCCAAATATGTTAAAATTCTAATTTGCAAATGTGCTAAATTAACACTTTGAAACCACAATATTTAACCTATTGGCTAATCTGATGTCAAGTGAAAACAAGTCAAACAACATGGAAGCCATAAGCCATACAAAGAGCCACGGCAATTACCTAAAAATCTATACTGTGAGGAGCTCTGAAGTTGGGTTTCATTACAAGCCCTATTAGGTCCTTTCTCCTCCTCCTCCCAGAAATTCACACAGATTAATCTGAATAAAAGCGAGGTTTCTTTATGCAGGCATTTGCCAAAGGAAGCTTTAACTTCAGGCTTTTGACAAACTTTTATAAACCCTCTCAGAAGAGGCTGGTATGTGAGCTGAGAAACAAAACATTACCTTCAATTAGAATGTAATCTGCACAGACCAAGCTCAGAAAAATACCAGAGGAACCCAGAAAAC
The DNA here is from genome assembly GCF_019232065.1 of Centrocercus urophasianus. Lineage (NCBI taxonomy): Eukaryota > Metazoa > Chordata > Aves > Galliformes > Phasianidae > Centrocercus > Centrocercus urophasianus. The sequence goes on from NW_024884722.1 coordinate 3,858,485, forward strand.
AGATGAATAGGCTGCATGGCCACAGTGACAGCAGTGTTGACGAATGGCAGGCAGGGGCAGAACTACTGGAACTCATACATAGAATTCTCTGTAATTGCTGTATACCTTACACTGAATGACCTGTGTTACAAAAATAAATAAATCAATCCAGGGAACATACAACCAGGAGTGGTGCTAAAAAAACGATTGTATAGAAAATCTCTACTCTGTTCAGTGGAATTTCAGCTTTGCATTTGCAAATTGCTGGCTGGCCTGGTAGCAGTATGCTAGAGAAAGGTTGTGCAGGAAACACTGACATCGAACAGAGCAATGTAATGTCAATGTTTGTAACACTCCATAGGTTCCTAATCTCTGGGTCTCAATGTAGATTTAGCAGATACTCAACGCACCAAAATGTGCTTCAGAAGTTACTAACCTTAAGCCTACTGGCTCAGTGTTGATCCTCATGTCTGCTGGGACTGAGAAATAACACGTATTTATTTTGTAGTCATCAAAAGGTCACTATTGGGTGTGCAGTTTTTCCTCACTGTTGGCCTATGAGGGAAAAAAAAAAACAGAGAAGGCATAATTTGTTCTTAATGTGACCATGGAATTGATTATTGGTGTGTGCAAGCAATGGCCATTATAAAATGGAGGAGGCAAATTTGTGGGTATGCAGAAATAGTGCAGTGAGTGTCTATGCCAGCTGCTCAAAATGGAGGATATGTTTTACTCAGTAATCAAGAAAAACTACTTAATATCAAATACTTCAGTATTGGCATCCTAAATGTCTAAAAGAGAGCTTTCCTTAAACAGAACTTATATTTAGCATTTTGTAGTTTCCAAGGATACAAGTGGTAACTAAATAAGTAAACAAAGAAAATATAAACATTTACCTTACCAGTTAGAAGCAGATGGAATCCCAGTGCTCTGGAAATATACCAAATACCACCTCTGTATAGCCAACAGTAGCTTTGTGGGCAATCTTATTGATACTTCAAACATTCCGGATGTAAAAGAGCAACAAAAAGAACGTCTAATACGTAGGTGTCACCAGTCTCTGGCTTTATTCAGGCTGGATATTAGGAAAAATTTGGCCCCTGACAGAGTGGTGATGCAGTGGCACAGCTGCCCAGGGAGTGTTGGGGTCACTGTCCCTGGAGGTGCTCCAGAGCAGCGGAGATGTGGCACTGAGGGACGTGGGCAGTGAGGGGCTGCAGCAACTGATGTGAAGGGTGAAAATACCCCATTGTGCAACATGACACCAGCCTAATGGTTACAAATGTGTTTTCTAGAAGAAAAGGGGAAAGGGCTTGGGGAAAGCCTCCATTCTATCCGATGTGAGAGCTTTTGTCTTTTTAAAGCAGCTTTTTATTGTAAGCATCTCCCCTGTTCAGGACCAGTGTTCAGAAGCACTGTCCAAAACAGTATGATTCATTTCTTATGCCAAAATCAACAGCATTTTGGGAGTAGTGGCCAAATAAAACAAGGCAAGGATTAAATCAATTTAACACCTCCTAGGATTTCTACCAAGTGTTCCTAGAAAGAAGCTTGGGTTTGTTTTCCTGATGCTTTCACTGTCTGCTCCATTAATGGTCTCTTTTTAATTTCATCCTGTGTCTTCTTGACTTGTGAACGCTCAGAGTGGATGAGCACAGCGAAGTTGATAGCCAAGAAAGCAAAGCACAGCCAGAGAAACAGCAGACCAGGTCTGTACAGAGAGCAAAGCTGTGCTCCTCCTGCTGCAGATCTCCTGGTTTGGTTCATCAGCATAGCACCTGCACTGCCCATACACCCACTCTGTGTACCAGCATCCACTAATCCAACACCAAACCCCTTCATCCTGCTGATAGCTGCTGAGATCAAGCAAGGCAGCATTTCCAGGTGCCACAAATGTATGACAGAGTAGATAAAGTCAGGCTTCCCACTGCTGTTTAAAGCTGTCTTGGCTGGGGTTAAGCTGTCCCTCTGCACAGGGGAATATGCAGGGAAGACCCTCACTTAATAATGCATCTTTCCTGTCATAAGCCTTTAAATTGATTTTTTTAAGATTGGAAAAGAACCCTAAGATCACCAGACTCAACTGCAGCCCACCCCACTGCCACATGCCTGAGCAGCTCTGAACATCTCCAGCTACTACCAGGTCAACTATAACATTAGCTCCCAACATAGGAATTACAAAATATTCTCTCCTGACATATTTTATTGTCCCTATAACGTTAGCTGGAAGGATTTTACTCTGTAGTTAGTGACTTCCTAAGACATTAAGAAACAAAGGAGCAAGTCTTTAGCATGAACGCACCCACAGCATCACCGTGTCGTCAGGGGAGATGGAGCAATTACATGAACTAGTGAACTGAAATAGGAACCAACGTGCAGTAAGAGCATATTGAAGCTGCTACAACAATGAGGAGTCGATCCAGCCTGGAGACACAGCTCATTTTGTTGCCATATGTCTTCAGTGTAGAGGCATGCTGGGAGTTGACTTAGATCCCTATACATAATGTGAAGCTCTCCTGGAGGAGGCTTTGGTGAATCGTGGTCATGCACAGACTGACTAGCAGACTGGGACATGAGAGAAGCTTTTCTTCCTTTCTTCCCAGCTAGATCAAATCTCCCTCAAGGCAGAAGTCTCTGCTTGGAAAGGAATGTTATATGCAAGCCCATGCTGCAGGTAGTGCATTCACAATGAGATGTAAAGTGACATCCATCTTGATTTAATGCCGCTCAAGAGCCATCAGGATTCTGAGCAGCACTTGGACACAATCCAAAGGCGATGATTGTGCATTGCTGGCCTTAGAAACATGTCCCAAGACCACAGTTCTCTCCTTTTCACCAGAAAGTAAAATATATCCCAAGGCTTCTTTTGTTATACAGCAATCAGGCTCTCCAAATCCATTTGCTGACTGCAGCGCATCTCATGTCCCAGCTTCTTTCTCTTCCTATTCAATCCTAACAGCTGCATCTCGGTCAAAAATCAAACTTCCTTCTGACGAGAGAGGCTTCAGAGAGGAGCAGAAACTGTAGGGAATGCCAAAGACAAAAGAGGGTCAGGCCTCTTACTCGTGACTTATGAACATGACAATGGGACAAGAACATGGTGTGCAATGCTTCCGTGCACTTCTTTCCACAAGTAACAGTTGGATCAGACTAACTCAGGTACACCTTATCATTAATTTCTTTCTTTGAAGACCTTTGTCTGGCTTTTAAATATATGTATATATATGTGGGAGAGTTTCAAGGCACGTTCAATTCAATGGAACTGGCCGTGGAGTATAATAGCTGGACTCCAAATTTCTTCTGTGTTAAACATCTCCCATAATTGTCTAGGAGCAGGCAAAGGGAAGCCCAGGTTTGTGTGCATCTGAGCCTGAGTGCACATGAACTTTCCTCTCTTCTCAGTTTTAAACTGCTAGAGAAAATCTCCAAAATGGGCCACAGCCACAGTGCAATCAGACAGACAGACTGTCTGCAGCAAAGCGATTTAATTTGGTCCTGTTGCCCCTTCTGAAAAATGATGTCGACAGAAGATAAGGAGACAGAGAGTTTAAAATTGTTCCACCAGAACCAGTTGCCTGTTAGGAAGCTTATTCGAGGCAATTCAAAATTGCTCCGTTTTTTACAAGGCGATTGCCCATCAGGAAGACTGTTTGTAACTGAAGTAAAGGCTAAAATGGTTTACATGGCAGGAAGAGGCACTCTGGATTTGTACACATTCTGTGCAGCAGACCCTTCTGTGCATATTTCCCTTATTTTGTTTTGCTGTGTGTCTTCTGGCTACTGCTGAAGCTTTTTCTTCCTGAGAGTCTGTTTATTAGTTGAAAATAACAAGAGCTCTTTCATTTTTGTTTTCCAAGGAAGCAATTCAAATCATCTCAGAAAATTATTTTCCTATTCAATTAGGCTATGTAATAATGCGAGACCAAACCTTGCCATTCATAGATGAGCCAAGCAGGATTTACTGGGGGGGGAATAAGAGACAGATACAGCTGTCTCAGTAGACCTGAGATAATCAGTGTATTCTATTGGCATACTCTATATTATGTGCTGGGTATCAGATAAGCAAGGAAATTGGAAGGTTCTGAGTCTGACCAGCCAAGGTCTCTAATTCCCTTCTGCCAATAGCTGGAGATGTGAGCACCGGCCAGCAGAGCCCTGTAGAGCATCAGCTCCATCAGGAACCTGCCAAACTAAGTATTTATGTAATAGATTTCTATATTATATCTGGGTGAAAGCAGAAGTTGGGAATGGGGCTGGACCCTGCCAACACATCTCTGCATTGCTGCTCACACGGACTCGTAGAAAGATGCAAAAATGTTCTTGTGCATCAGCTCTTTCTCCAGAAAAAAATTCCCTAAGATAACCATCTGAAGAAAAAGCATTGCAAGACAATTTCACCTGCAAGCACACAGAGCAGAGGGCACAGCACCATCTCTGCTGCCTTATGAAAAGTAGCACAGAAACACATTTGCATATAAACAAATGACCTCTGCAGAGCACACCATGTGTTCTAGCCCCCACTGGCAGAAAATGCAAAGGTCTGTCCTGTCCTGTGGAGCTGAACTTTTTCAACTTCTATTGGGCATGATTTGTGCTCAAAACAAATAGCGGCCAGAATCATTTCTGATTCAGTGCTCATTAGCCATTCAGGACTGTATGGCTTACCCAGATTTTATTGTGTAATGTAATAAAATTGTCTACATTCGATGTTACTACAAAATAAAATTGTTCTTAAGAGAAGATTTATTTTATAAAGTTAGTCCACAAAAACTGACTAAGACATAAGACATTGGATAGAACATTCAGATCCAGACCGGTTGCAGATCTGTAATTCAGTTTACGAGTTGATCATAGACGTTGATCTATGTATGGTTGGGTTATCAGCATGTAGGCGACCTCAAAAGACATCATCGTACACAATGGCCCTTGAAGACAAATTCTTAATAAAGGGAAAATCCTAGGTAAATGGTGTTGCTGTGAATGACTCACAAAAGAAACAGGTTTGCTTTTAACAGCCAATGCTAAAACGATGTCTAAAGCAGCACTGAGCCAGAGAAAACCTATTCAAGACTTTGGAACAGGGGCCAGCCCTGATCTGATTTAGGGCAGCCCTGTGGCTTGGAGCCACACTGGGGCCATTCTCCCCCAGCAACACAGTGAGCTGAAGTGACATCACCCCCAGTCACCACTCCAAGCTGAACATGGTGAGCATGACGCATTCTCTTCCTCCTCCTCATCTCTCCCATCCCCGAAGTCCCTGAGCAATTCCCATCTCTGCCAAAAGGCTGAGTGTTGAATTCTGCTTTGTGATTGAGCACAAAGCAATGCCAGAATGAGGAAAGTGCAAAGGTGATGCTCACAGGCTTATGGAAAAGTGCAATATTAGATCACTAGGTCTGCCCTATTTTAGAAGACAACATGGAATTGTGTACAGCAAACTCTTCGTCGAGGCTAATAATTTGTGCTTCAGAAAGGCCTGCTGCAGGAATCTGTAATCAGATGCATCCACGTTTGGAAGGTGAGCATGGTTAGATGCTGGGGCACCTGAAGAAAGGATGCCCAGCTCTTGGCATTCCAAACCACATCTGAATGCCTCTGAAAGACTGGCACTAACCAAACATAAATCATTTGGCTCAATTCAAAACCCCACAGCGCAAAGTTCTGCGTAGCTCTGTACGCTACGAGGATGGCCTCACCAAGATGACCTCATTCTGCACCTTACTCCACAGATACCACCAGCATGTCCTACAACAAAGTCTACCATGAGCCACTGCAGTGTCACTGCTCAAAACAAAGCAGTGGGTCTGGGGTCTGATCCTGCACTTCATCAGGTCAATGAAAGCTTCTGCCACTGAATTCAACGTGAGCAGAAACGACACTAAGATTTTTTTCAGTTCAGATGTCAGCTATTAATTTGGGTGATGGTTATTTGATTCCAAGAAAAGCCAGTGGAGTCAAGTTAAAAAGACAAAGATATATTCATATATTCTCAAGCTGGGAGACACCGCAACTCCCTGATAACCTAAATTAGATTGAGATAGAGCTATCTCTAATTAGGATCTTTCACTATGAACAAGGAAAGGGAACAAAGTGAATTAGCAAAGGAAACAGTACATACATTGGCTCAAAACAATAACCAGAAATGTTAGCTTCCACGTCAGATGCCATGTACGAAGAGAAAAATGCTTCGAAAATCATTTTACTAAGGAAACTCTGAAACTATTCAGAATTAAAGAGACTCCCTAGAAATGCTGGCGATATTTATTAACTGATTAGCTAAATGACCTTTGCATCATTTTTATACACAGTTTTCTTTCATAAATATTTCATGAATTACATGTAATTATTAGTAACATCAACTTTAGCGAATTAATTACTGCCAATTCCTATTAATAAAATGCATCTTGTAATAAATAATGTTAGTTTATTACGGAGTATTGGTCTCAGAGGTATTCACATCTGTCAGTTGCCTTCTACTTCAGGCTAAAAGAAAGGTAATCAAATAACTGTAATTATTGCACTAAATATATCACCGTTTGTTTAAAATGTCAATGGGAATGGATAAAGGCATTTGTAACAATCCGAACTGAATATCCTAATCTGCACTGGTGTAAGTGCATATGACAAAGAGCCACACTGCCATCAGGATAACGGCGGACGTCTGGGGCCGCATAGACAGAAATGTCAACAAATGGTTACTGCCTCGATTTACTAACAGGTTCCTGCCTACTGGCCATTGGCTTAGAGTAATGTCAAGTTAATGAGGAGCAATGAGTTTAATCTGATGGCTCCTAATTAGCCCCGTGAAAGGGGTGTTGGAGTTAGTCCAGTTTCAGGAGACAGTCATAGAATCATAGAATGGCCCGGGTTGAAAAGGAACATTATGATCATCTAGTTTCAACCTCCTTGCTATGTGCAGGGTCGCCAACCATCAGACCAGGCTGCCCAGAGCCACAGGTGTCTTTGCAGTGCCCAGTGCCACTATGGGTGCCATCCTCTCCTCAAACAGACTCTGAAGCTGTTGGACCACGCACTGCAGCAAGGCAAAATCCAGCAAGATCTGCCTTGCTCCTGCCTTCCAGATAACTCCAAGACTTTTGCCCACCTGCATGCAACCTGCTGGTCTCCCAGAGTCACATTATGGGCATGCTATAAGTATAAAATCCAATTCACAGAACGCATTCTGAAATCCACTGCAATCTATAAAGTTCTCAAGAAGAGTAAGGAATTATTTTCTACTTGTATCGCACCATGCCCCAAGTCAATCCTTCGTAAGGGTTACACCCAACTAGATGGCTTGGGTGTGTGCCCGCTCAGTGGCTGCAGTCAGCTCTTGTTCCAGTATTCATAACAGTCCTAGCATGAGGCTGAGGCTGCACGGCTCACCCTGGAGCAGTGCTGCTGTTTGCTCACGCCACCCCAAAGGGTGGACCCTGCTGCAGGCAGCTGCTCCTCGCATCACATCTGGCAGGAACGAGGAGCAATCACTCTGGCTGTCTGCTCACCATTTCCTCACAAGAACAGCAAACAATTCTCCAGCACTGTACTGTTCTGAACTGCTGTTCTTACATATCTGAATACCTAAATGCTGACAAGCACAGCAAGCTTACCTTGGTGACGCCTGTCAACACAAACCACAAACTACCGAGATTTTTCTGTCTTTTAAGCTGAAGCTTTCCAACAAGTTATCATCTGAAACAATGTGAGCATATATACTCGATGTCATCTAGGGTTTCCATTCACTACTCCTTTTTCTTCTGTCCCTTCATTAGAGACAGAAATTTCTGGAGAAAATAAAAGGTTACTGAGATGCAGATAAAAATGGAATTCCTAAGCACTAAAATTCAGGAAAACTGGTGTTTGAAAAACAGCAAATCAGGTTCTTTATCAACCCCAACCCAGACTAACTCGCTTTTACTCCTTTTCCTCTGCCCTGCTACATCACAGAGTGCCTACATGCACAACCATCATGTGGTTGCTGGGATTTATGCTCTCATCTGTCAACTAAACAACAGCTATGGCGATGTCCATGCTGTAATCCTTCAGAATTCCTGTGATGGGGAATGCTAAGCAGAGAAAGCTGCAAAGACGACCTCAGAATGTCCAAATTCTCCTGATTGGCCATCAGGCACTTATGAACTCCCTCATGGATGCCTGCAATGACAGCTGTCTCATGGAGTCCTGCACTTCTCAGGAGTCTCCATTCTCTCGGCCAGACACACTTTCTATTGTTGTAGAAGCAAACTGCCTAGTTTTGGGAGATGAAGGAAAGCAAAGCACCCGTTGAACATAGGTACCCTATAACATAGTCAGGACTTGAGAAACAGGTTGCATTCTTCAGAAATAGTGCTCACAGTTAAGCACCTTAGGCAAAAAGGTGGTGCAGTTTCTTAGAGCGTTGCTTCTGAGGCAGAACAGAAAGAACAATCCCTGCCACAAGGGCACGTCTCCACCTGGGCATCCCAAACTCTGTCCTCACTAGCAACAGTAAACAGACAGAGTCTGTGAAATCTCATTTTGTACACTGAAAAATTTTCATGGAAGCTCTGTATTTAAGGTTGTGGTTTCCCCATTGTTGAAGTGCAATAGACCCTTAATGAATACATTCTCTGATTTCCCAATAAAGCTGTGGAGTTTTTACTCACCGTGTAACATCCATAAAATACAACCAGCAGGCAGCATGTGTTCTGCTTAGCAGGGATGAGGATGAGGACCTGCTTTGAGCTCTGGCAGCGTAGATGTACCCAGTCACAGCCAGCCAGCCATACATCTCATGAAGAAGTCGTGGGTGCCCCATTCCTGGAACTGCTCAGATCCAGATTATATGGCACCCTGAGCTGGTTCCTGATGTAATGATTGGCACCCCAGCTGGAACAGGCTGATCTTTGACGTCCCTTCCAAACCAAGCCGTTCTAGGATTCTTTGATAGCATGGATGCGACAGGCTTGCTGCTTTTAGCAACTTCATTAGGGTGGTATCTTAACATTCTCATTTATTTTATTTGTTCATTATTCACTGGTGCACTCATTCTGCTGATCGCAGACTGAGTTGCAAACAGCATTAAAAAAAAAAAAAGGAGATTTTACCACGGCTTTGTAAAGGATCTTTTCAGGAGCTTCTTTAATTTCTCCACACATCGTAGAACAGAACACTGCAAAATTGAGAGGCACATTTTTTGAAAGTTTGAGGGAAAGAAGTAGGAAGAAAATGGAGAAAATCTAGCTTAACAACTCTTTCAATTTTGAAAATTGCAATTTGACAGCAATCCTGTGGGCTGGGAAATAAACGTTCATGCCTTTGCCTCTATAGTCATTTGATTGATGTCAAATTGCTTAAGATGAAATAAAGAGTGAGATGCAGTCACATTTTTCCAGCTCCTTTCTATAGAATTGGGGTCACAGTATTTGGGATCAAAAAGTTATTTATGACATTTATTTTCTACCGCTGATTGCACTTTAGCCTCTCAAAATCTTGATTTTATCAAAAAGATGGGCCTTTATATTTAGAATTTCGCTGCATCGTGGCTTCTCAAAAGGCACACTTTTGGATACCACCCACCATTTTCAAGACTTAATCCTTCAGTCACTATGGATTCTGATGCCGACCATAATAAAAACCCTTCAATGAATATATTTTCAAGTGTGTAATTAGACTCATTGACTTGAGTCTAATGAGACTTTCTCATTACCCAGAGAGGCTGTGGATGCCCCATCTCTGGAGGGGCCAGGTTGGATGGGGCCCTGGGCAGCCTGGTCTGGTATTGAATGGGGAGATTGGTGGCCCTGCATGTGGCAGGGGGGTTGGAGATTCACGATCGTTGAGGTTCCTTCCAACCCAGGCCATTCTGTGGTTCTGTGACTTCAGAGCATACACACAATATGCTTACATGTAGGAACATCCCTCATCCTACAGATGAAGGTTCCCACATGGTTTTCTCTTACGAGTGTGCTGCAAGATGAGCAGGACAAGTCTTCCCAGCCAACTTCACCGAACTGGAAGTAGGGGATCCTCGGTGGCTTCCAAATTTAGGCTAAAAACCTCACTTTTAGATAGCCAGAGGCAAGTGAGATAAATCCAGCCATGGATTTTCCATTGGAATTTAACAACTAAATGCTGCTTGTTTTTTTTAATGGCCGTTCCACTCCTGAACCTGAGGTTGTCTCTTAGACACTGCTATCCCCAGATGCTATTCCATTCATAATTTTACAGCATTTCTAATTAAAAAAAAAAAAAAAAAAAAAAAAAAAAAAAAAAAGCAGACAGGAATCACCTTATGAGGAACAGGAAGAAAATGACTGAAAAAAAAAATAGGGAGTACAGAGTAATCAAAATTACCATTGATTTATTTTTTTAATTAAAATTTGTGTTACTGCTTATTTTACGCATCCTACATCTTTCCGTTCATTCCAGCAGCCTAAATGCTATCCCAATATGAGAAACTTAAGAACAGCCCTCCAGAACAGAAAACAAAACCCCCCATGGCATTTCATACTGTTATGACACGCATAAAAAGAAATGCAATTAGTCACCAATGGTGGAGCATTAATAAAACTTTATAAAGATAATTACTTGATACAAAAAGCAACTAACAAGACCATTCTGTGCTGGATATTATCCAGGAAAAATAAATAAATAAACCTATGTTGCTGCTTCAATACTGTCTAATGCTAGGAATTGGCAGAAAAACATCTATTCTATGAATAATAGCTCAACAGTCCCAAAGGACATCAATACATGAATAAGGAAAAAAAAATCTCAAGCCTTTCCAAAATGGTGCTAATGCTCCACTGAAACTTAATTTTATAATTTACTGGCAGTCAAGATGGCAGGAAATAAAATAATTTGCTATATATTCTGCACAACAAACCCCCTGCTTTTCCTGGGAAGGGTAATTATCCCTAAAAAAAAAAAAAAAAGAAAAGAAAAAGAAAAAGAAAAAAAAGAAAAAAATACGACATCTCATATTAAGCTAAAGTCTCATCAAGAAGAGAAAGAGTGCCTCATTACATGTAATTACCAGGGAATTAGAAACATCATTTAACTAAATGAGCGAATAATGCTCAGGATATTGAAGAAACTTGCCTGCACTTCTGCAGAGCACTCTAAGTCCCATTACAAAAATTGCACCTCTTTAATGGAATAATTTTAGGCCTTGTCTGCCTTGCTTTAAAAATAAAGAGCCTCAGAGAGGCAGAAAGAGGCTGAAACTACCATAAACAACTGTTGAAAAAAGCTGCAGAGTAGGAGTAGTCTCTACTGGATACCATGATTTAAAATGACTCATAATCTAACATAATCATGAAAATTAAACCTAAGGACTTGGGTGGGAGGATGGGAGAGAGGGAGGGGAACGAATTACCCTTTTTAATTGTACTTACTCAAGACTACAATGTATTTATAATTATACATTATAGATAACGGGTGAAAGATTCTAGGTTAAAGGTAAATCTTATACAGAGGGATGAAAGGCTGCCACATTAGAGCCAGTTAAAAAAAGAAAAGATGCACTCCTGCCTATCGATGCTTGCTGTCCTGCAATGCAATTTTTTTCTAATAGCAAAGAGTTTTTGGGGGATTAATAACAGCCACGCCAATGCAGTACACACAAACTGCATAAAACATCATTTCTGTTCTAGATATATCATCTCTGCCTGTACAGGTGATTCTGATGCCTTCAGGAAGAAAATAAAACCTAGAAAGTATTATTTGCTGCCATGTTGACCCTGTGCCAGAAAAAACAAGGTTCTCCTCACTGGTTTTAGTCAGAGGGACTGTCTTGAGGTCATACACCACACCGAAATCTCTTCAAGATGAGACAGAGGAAAAGCCACCTCTATTATTCCATAGAACAGAAAAATGGAAGATGCATAGGAGTGAAACAAGAACCAAGGGGGTACAAATGATTCACCATCTGCATCACATACACCTCCTCTGTCTGTTCCCATCCTTTGTTTCCTTCTCTCCGTAAAAACCTCACAATAGAGATTCTAGGCAAAGAAGGATGGCTGTTTCTTTCCTGTAAACCAACCCGCAGCAGCCCAAGGTGCTAACAGACCACAAACTGGAATAAGGGGAAGGAAAAGTAATCAGAATCCTAGAAGTGCAGAATCTTGGCACCTCCATTAGGTAAGCTAGCTCATTGCTGATGGCAGAAGGGAAGGAGCTGGTTGAGAAGAGCAGCAGAAGGCCCACAGAGCCCAGCACCATGCCAGCACTGAGGCAGGGCTACCATATCAGACCCTGAAATAGGAGGTTTGGCATGGAAGGGCCAATGGAGACTCTTGAGCTGCATCCCTAAATCACCTGCAATCATCACTATTTAGACATCATGCAGACCAGAGCAATGGGGAATGTGATCCTAGGCACTCGATGGGCATCGGTACTCTGGAGCTCCTGGGATAAGGAGGTCGAGTACTGGCAGTTTGGTCCCATATCAAAGCAGCTGATGAGGCCTTGATTCCATCAGAAGCTGTGCACCTTCTGTTTGCCAAAAAGCCAGATTTCTACGCTGTATCACTTGCAAACATCTGCCAAAATGGGTTTCTCCCAGTGCTGTATTGATCCAGATTTTTTATATAATGGGTACTTCAGCAAAAGGCATTGTCCTCGCAAAGTAATTGAAGAAGGGAACTGGAAGGTCTTAACCTTAATTGATTTTTTTATTCTGGTTTCCTAAGGAAATGAGATTCGTGCAATGAAACTGCCTGCATCTGCCCAGCCGTCCCCTTCTCCTCTCGTCCCTCTAATAAGTTTGGGACTGATTGACCAATTACATCCAGGTTGGCTGCAGGAGCACTGTCTCAAAGATATCAGATTCCTGAGTCTCACGAGAGCAGGCAGGTTTCCTTTTGTTTCCCCTATGGAAGATCCAAGGAATCAAACTGGGAAAAATCTCCCTCCTGTTTGTGGAGAACTTCAATCTAAATTCCATTTTTCAGGTGTCCATGGCTTTAGGCAACCTGGTCTGCTGGGAGGTGTCCCTGCCCATGGCATGGGGTGGGAACTGGAGGAGCTTTAAGAACCTTTCCAACCCATTCTGTGATTTTATGATCGTACAAATAACTGCAAAATCCACCTACATAACACTAACTTAATTCTTCACCTTTCAGACAAATTTTAAGTACGGACGATCTTGGCAGCACTACAAGACGTAAAGGAGGAAGAGAAGAATTGGAAATCAGGAAAAAAAACTACAATATATATCTGCATTTGTAGCCTCATATTGATTTGCATCTCCATCAAAAAGTTCAATTCCAAAAACTTCCTTCTCTACCCCATCCTTAAAAATCTCCATCGTAACCCCATTATCTGCCTAATTAAATTCTGAATGCATAAAACTGTTGGACCCATCTTTTGGGAGGCTGTACGCTTTAATCACAATTACATGCTACATATTTCATGATATATATCTTTTGCGTATAATTAGGAATAAAAAATGTAATCCCAAAAAGATGTTTAATAATTTAAATACTGAGGATTTGATTAAAAGCATTTGAGGATTGCAGATGACAGAGAAAGAGCAGCAGCTCCATTATAACCAAGGGAACAATTCAAGGACTTCAAGCCATGCTTTTGTTTCAAACCGAGCACCGTGATCTTGGAAACAAATATTTTGAACAGGAATGGGCAGATGCATCTCCCCAGATATGCTCCCATCATTTGATCTGTGGAATCCGACCGTGTGCACAAAAGGCCAAATCTTCCTGTTAAGAGGTTTACCTACTTCTCACCACGTTTCCTTCAAACTCTCATTAGCAGAAATTAACGACCTCTGGCAGAAGCAGGGCACTTACCCCCCTCTCAGCCCTGCGTCGCTGTAGGTCATGACGTAAAGAAAGTCTTGGCATGAAAAACAAAGCTACCTTAATGCAAAACATACGGATGGAAGAGAGAAAGGCAAAGTTACGTCGTCAAAAAACGTCACAGTTGTACCATCTCACAGTTTATGCTATCAGTCGACGACGCAGAGGATGCTTACATCTCCTACCTGCCTCCAATCTGTTGCAACTATCCTCCACTCAAGTAACAAGCAAGGCAAATCTCTGCATTCTATTGGCCTCTTTCTACATCACTTTGCATTATTATATATCAACACATTGGTATTAATGTATTTCTGCATAAGAAAAAAAAAAATGCATTTAAGAAGATTCCTCTGGGGATCTTAAGCCTCCTTTAACAATTCGGCCTCATTAACCAACACAGGGGAAAGCAACATTTGTTCAATTGACCAAAGAATTACATCACAGAAATAAAAAGATTAGCTAAAATAACTCCCTGCAGTAAGTCTACAGCACCAAGAAAAAAAAATGAAACCAATTACATGAGCTAGGATTCAAGAAATCTCTGCTCGAGTCCTGCCTTTACCCTGCGACATGGAAATTCACTTCCTTATTCTTTGTCTCTGTGGACATCTCTGGAATGAGAATATCAAGAACATTTCTTCTCTCTGTACCTTTGACTGCCTTATCTATTCCGAGAGCAAATTCTCCAGCCAGGATCATTTCTTACAATGCATCCATGCAGCTCTGAAAACAAGGCAATCACTGAGTGCTGCACTGTTGTCACTGCAGAACTGCAGCATTATGCAGCAATATAAGCAAGGAAAATCAACCTGTGCTTAGTTAATTATTAGGAACACTTTGGCATAAACTAATAAGTTACAGCTTTAGCTTTACCTGGTGCTACCTTACTCTATCAGAAAAGAATATAGTGATTTTCTGTAACAGAGGCTGCTTGCTGAGCTGCATCATCTGCTGATCCAGGGGTTGTTCCAGCACAGCTGATGGTCACCCCAGCCATAACTTTAAGGCTGTGATTATCATAAGATTGGCACAGATTTTCTGTGAGAATAAAGCAGTTTTATTAACTTTATTAACCCAGTTAAGAAGTCAGGAATGCTTACAAACATATTCTTTTACCTTAAGGAGTGCTATTGCCTTTCTCAGCTGAGCAAGTCCAGCTGGCAGACACTGCTGAGCAAGGCAGCGCAAGGCTGACACTGGGTTTTGTCACTGATGGCATTTTGGGTCATGGAGGAAAATAAAAGCCCATTTAATAGGTAAGAAGTTTAAGTTTAAAAAGAACGGGAACAAAGAATGCTGGTTTGTGGGGGCAAGACCTATGCCAGGAGGATGAATGATTGGAAACAAATTGAGCAATACAACAGCCAGCGCTTGCTTCTCTCTCATGGCCCAAAATGGAACCAGTTACAGCTCCACCATCCCTGGCAGAGGCATGAAACATTCCATGGATGGAGATTCTGCCTCTTACTCCAGCAATTTACTCCCAGGCTTAACCATCCTTACACTTAGCAAGTTTTTCCTAACGTCTAGACTAATCTCTGCTGCAATTTGAGCTCATCATGCCTCGTCCCAGCCCCGGTGGACAGGGAGAACCGTTTATTCCCTTCCACTTTGCAGGTAATCACGGAGGACTCTGAAGACCTATTACATCCTCTGCGTTGCTATCATGCCTTAGCACACTCATATTTTTTTTTTGTCTATAGGAAAATATATGATACAATCAAAAAGTGTCACACACCAGCCTTAACGAACAAGGGATTTCACAGGAAGTCTTTAGCATCTTAGTTATGGGTAACTGGGCGAATCCTCTGCTTGACTTTACATTTCTAAATTCTGCATAGCTAAATGTATTATAAAGCATCACTTCAACACTGTTTCAAAGAACCTTAGTGTGGTTCAGAACCAATGCCACCTTGCGGGAGTACAAGAAGTCGTATCAGTTGCATATTGACTAAAAAATGACCAGCGTCGTGGTTATGATTATACTAAACAACATAAAAGCAGCTAATGGTGTAATCACCAGAACAGATGCCTGCTAGTCAAAAGAAGCAGCTTCTGCTCCAGGCTGCTAATACCAATCACTGATGGTGGACGTGTCATTTAGGCCAACATTTGCAAAAGCATCCAACAGTAGATGGCCCGAAACGGGCTGTTTCTATCTTAACAGATGCACCAACTGAATTCCTGCTGAACTGAGTGACCAAGGGACTGCAACTAAAGAAAACCTGATGTTTTCTCGAGGCAATAAAACTGCTGGCTTCTCGTAGAAGCGGGAGACAGCCACACAGGATGGAGCTAGCAATGCCTACACTGATCTGCAAAAGTCATTCTCAATGGCACCACTCAAATCTGTGTGTTCAGATATTTAAGATCAGTACTGGCACCTGTTTTGCTTTGGAAAATGCGCATCTTAAGGACACTTTTTTTTTTTTTAAATTACATAATTGCAGCAGCAGCAGCAAAACACATCACATCTGAGATGTGGCAGAGCTACAGAGCTCTATGTAGTAAGCCGTACACTGATTATCTTCAAGTAGTGGCCAATAAAGTATGCTTACCAGCAGAGTTTTGTGACACTCAGGGCACAGATGCCACCTGGCTCCCAATCCCAGTGTTACGAGACTCCTGTGAGAGCCAAGCCATGATGTTTTCTCCTGCAAGCAGTCAACGATTGATGGCTCTATTAGAATGACAGCTATGACTCCATGTCTTTCTACACAGCCCTCTGCCCTACAAAAAGCAACGATTTCAGGAGCATTTCTAGATCTCAACTCCTCTAAGAATTGCATACCCTCTCTGTTCAGCTGCTTGCCATGTAGATCTCCAAACGTTTGTGCCAGGACTTCTCTGCATTGTCAGCCTTTGCCTTGACCTGTGTTTCTAGAAGACAGCTTAAAAGGAAGATTCATCTCATGCACACCAAGAAACAACCATATATTTATACCTAACAGGAACAGCTGTGTCACTGACCAACCCACATTTCTCCTCTCCGCCGTTACTCCAGGTTGCTGTGCTGCCTTCTACAGGCTGCATCTACATAAAATACCAATGCACCACAGAAATTTCTTAACCATTTATAACCCAAAATATAATTAAGCCCAGTCTCTCTCTCCTACATTTTGTGACCACTTTTGCTCGCTTTGTAAGCGTGCAGATCTTAGTCCATCACTACTCAAACTTTGGCTTTTTCTTCATATTTACCATTGGAAAACCGCACAGGTTACATCTCTGTGGTATTAGCCAAACCATTTTCAATGCCCCCATTCCTCTCCTACCCTCCCCTACTTCCCCCACCTGTTAATTCCCTTAGCTTCCCACACTTAACACTTACACCTCTGTACATTCCCACTCTATGCTCTCTTCATTTCACAAATCTCTTTCTTCACATAAAACCTACCTTTTCATTATTCTCAGCCTGTTCTACCATCCTCATTTTGGGTCTCTTTTCCTCAATGTTGGTGTTGTACTTTTAAGTAACAACAACAACAACAAAAAAAAAAAAAAAAAAAAAAAAAAATCTATGGGCTCAATCCTGTATTTTGCAACATAAAACTTACTCTCTTGGTTGAGAAGAAATTGAAGAAGAGATACTGCCTACGTTTGCTCTGCAAAGATGCATGTTTTTATATTTGCACACAGATATACATTGTGCTCTGGAACACTTAACAGTTTGGGCAGACCTAATAACAAAGTCTCTTGTCTCAACATTCAGCCATCTCTCAGACTAGGTATTCTGCTCTCAGAAGCCTTCAGTTCCCATATTTAGGCTCCAGTCCCAAACTATCATCCGCTTCCTCTCAAAAAGCCAATAAAAATATTATTCTTTTTCAAAAAGGAAGTGTTATCACTTCCTAAACTGACAGCAGAAGATCAACTTTTGCCCAACGTTCTGTAGCCATTAACCCTCAAAGCAAAAAAACAAAAGCCACCATCTCTACCTGATAACAGCACAAGTTTGTTAGCTCCCCGCAGAGTCCAGCTTCCTCTCCACTTCCACCTTCTCTGGAATGATTTGTTACCATTTCTGTTGTTGGCAAGTTTGTTTTCTCAGAGGTAATACAGCACTCCCACTGACTGGACAGGCATTGATATCTCAGAACAGAAGCAGGAAATACAGCATGAATCCAACCACTGGAACTCAAGAATTAATTCAGGTAGGTTAAAGCTTCGGTCTTCACGTATGCCTCAAAAAAGACTGTTACACAAAGTATTTTCAAAAATCTACAGATATTTATTGAACACTTATGAGACCATTCCATAATGAACAATACTACAAAATTGTTGCAAGTTTATAAAGATTTACAGGAAATTACCTACAGGGGGGTTGAGCAATAGTGCTAACATATGCAAGCAGAAAAGTAACAGTGGATTAAGACACAGGACAATATACAAAGAAATAGTTCTTGGGTAAAAATAACATCTGAACACGGGCTGTTCTTCCCATTTCTATTACTTCATCTTAGTCTTGCTAGGAACAGGTGGGCAACTCTTGCAGACCTCCACTGATATCTCTTCTTTAAGTAGACCTGAAATAAATAAACTGCATTTCAGCAAGCATTTTTTACAGTAATCATAAACAGGTCAAACACTCAATATTTTAAAGGGCAGAAACGTGTAGACAAACCACATTCACTTGTACCAATACAATACATAACTCAGCAATCAAAAGCCTGATGCTAAGTTTATATCACACGGCTTCATTTAAAGATGGGCCATGCAGAAATGCACAGAGATCACTACGAAAACATAGAAGACCAGCAGCTTTAGCAGCAAGCAATTTATTTTTAGACTACAACAGAGATGACTCACACTACTGCAACACTGAAATATATGCATCATTCTTGGTGCACTAAGGCTGGCACAAGCAACTTATAAACGTCAGGAAAGCATATAAACCTTGTTAATGTTTTCAGAAATTCATTTAAAGATAGAAACAGGTCCAAAAAGATGCCTGTCTAAATGCATTGCAATTACGTTACAATTATTTTCCAAATACACAGATATGTTCTGTCTTTTCTCAGCTCATTACTGACTCAAACAATTTGCCCTTCTGGGATCAATTGTTTGCTAATAAATAATTGTTTACAGTCACAAAATGATATTAAGGAGTATTCTTATTAGTTTTCCTTCTACAGCCTAATAAGATTCAAAACTAGCTGATTCCCAAGAGTCTAACCTTAACCTTGCTGTGTTTAACAGCCCAGGAAATGATGAACCATCTGTTTCAGAAAATAATGGAGGGCCAAGAGGAAATATTGTTTAATTGTAGATTAACCTCCTCATACGGCAGAACGAAGCATCTACAGCATCAGCAATCATAACTAGCAAGGAACGAGAATAACTGAAAGCAGCTCTTGCAATTACAAAACCAACAGCAGCAAGTAGTCTTTCACCACCTCTTTTTTTTTCCCCTTTAATTCCTCCCAAACATACATAACAAGCACAACCTAACTTTTAATATAACTGAAAAAAAATCAGCTTTGGACTTTGATAAACGAGGAAGCCACAGAAATAAATACTGAAATCTTCCTTTCCCCATGAGTAAGAAGATTGTTTTAAAACAACCATCTCCAAATAAGAGATGATGCATTTATTGCTTTGTAACTTCCACCTCGCATCTCCACTGTGAGGAAATGGCAGCTGCCAAGCAATGCACAAGTCACTTAAGGGAAGGAAAGAACGGTGTTGGTTTAAAAATAAAGAATTTTGGTCACTTATTTATTCACATAGCTCCCCGTGATGCTAAATATCTGGTCGTCTCAGTTAAAGTTTGAGTAAGAAAAGAAAAAAAACAGTGACAAACCACAAGGACTTGAAAATAAAAACAACTACTCCTGTGTCGGCATAATGAAGAGCTGTGCAATTCTGCACCTCAGTGGCAGGTTTTTTAATGTAACATTCACGCCAAAACAAGCTTAACAGAAATCTTTCATCCCATAAATCAGTTTGCTCCACTTTGACAGCAACAATGACAGAAAAGCACGTTATCAGAGAGCTGCAAAGTCCGACACACAGCAACTGAGAAAGCCAGCCCTGGATTCTACACACCCATTCCCTTCTGTACCAGCTGGGTGCACACAGAGCGTGTACAGATTTCATTAATTCCAAGTTCTAAATATCCAAACACGGTGACATTTACTCAAATGAATTATTCTTCAATTCCTCACTTAATTCTTGAAGCAATGAGCTAGCAATAACTCCACAGCTTCATATAATAGCACCTATTCAGAAAGGATAAGAGTTTGACATTCTTCTCCTGCTAAACAACTGGGCACAATTTTATCCATCAGACGTCTATCAACCTACGGATATTGAAAGCTTGGGTGAACAAGATAAAATCAAAACCAACCCTACTGTCAAGCTGCACTATCTACTGGCATCAATAATGCTATTCATGAATTTAGGAAAATTAATAAAATCTTGGGATGAACGCTCAGAAAGGCTCCCACACAAGCGATGCATACTCACTTAGGTTTTGTTTCTGCATCTGTCACTTGGCGAATATAGATACCATCTTCAGGATGTTCAATGTCATCCATTTCATACATATACGAAGAAGCTATTGCAAGGGTGGTTCCATCGTTGCTGAAGGCAAGTGATGCTATGCTGGTGGGATAGCGGTGGAACTGACACAGCCGCTTTTTGTTGAACGGATCCCAGATATTTACAAACCCGTCTGAACCTCCTGGAAAACAGTTTTTAGAAATGGCCTGCAAGTGACACCTGGGAGAAGGGTAACAGCTACAGGGAAGTGGGAAGGATGGGAAAGGTAGATTAAAGAGCGCGGCTACGTGGAATGAGTTTGTCAGACAAAACACAGGATTATACAGAGCTGCATTATTCACACCGAGTATTTCCTGATGTCTGATAAGAGAATTAACTCCTGCTGCAGCCAATAATTTAAAAGCAATACAAGAAATACAATGTAAAAGACTTACAAATGAAGGGCGGACGAAATAAAGGCTGACCTGTTCAAATCACAAACTACAGAAAATGATGCAAGCGTCAAGAAAAATGAATGTTTACCTGTAGCAAACGTGTTGTGGACATTATGGAAAGAAATAGCATTAACTGGATAAATCTGCTCAATGTTGTTCTCTTTCAAACGATGACACTTGAATGCATATTTCTTCTTCTGTATTTCAGGACTCGGATCCAAATACTCCACTGCAACACGACCTTCAATGGAACTTAAAACATAACCCTAGCAACGAATGGGAGACGGGCATTTCAGAAGTTTGTAAGTGGAGAAAAGAGTGCCATACAACTTACTTCATACCCCTCTAAATTAAAGTAAATGTAAACAGCCTCTGGTTGTGCACCAGCACAAGTCGTTACCACTGATCTACGGCATCAGCAGGAAAAGCTGCCTTTAAGAAGCAACTCAGATAAAGCTTTCCAAAAGATTTTCATTGCATCGTAAGTTCAAGCTAACAATGAGGCTTTTAATTATCTTTGCGAGAGGAAATTCAAGTTGATTCGGAGGAAAAAAAAGCCATTACACCTCCCAGCATTTGAACACTTATTCCCCAAGGCCCATATGTAGCAAATACTCACAGGATTACTTTGTTTCATTAGTCAGTTTACAAGCAAGTAAACCCTTCAAGTTCAAACAGCATTTTCAGCAGCATTGATTATAAGGGGCGTCCACTTATCCAGCTCATTACAGCCCTGACTTACAGCAACTTGAGATGCTTTATTGTTTCTTCCCAGTTAAGCCCATCATAGAGCATTTCCAAAGAGGATTATAATGATCTCTAGCTATATCAAGGTTCTTCAAAATCCAGAATATAATCAGGAAGATCAATTTGTTTTATTGAAAGCGGAAAAAAGCATTCATGCCACTTCAAGAACAAGCAAGACCTCTCAGTGTCTGCACCACCTCCATGCACGCTGAAAAACTGTATTCCAAACCAGTTCTTGCTTTTGCCAGCAAAAGCTGTTGTTGCTTTGCTTCAAAATGAGCCAGAAACACCAGAGACACTACGTTAACCTATATGGAACAGCTCTGTGATCATCTAAATGGTATCATTTGCTCAAGGCAACGAACCATAGGTTCTTTAGTGAGTGACACAGTCAAGACTTCAGAAAATTAAAAAGAAAACCATAGTTTACATTCTTACAGTTTTAATCCTGCCCCTCTTCACTGCCTGCTCAGGAATCCAGGGTTACAATGCATAAAGCCTGCTGGGAAACCATCAAGCCTGTCTTCATCTTTTCTACTGCTGCTTCACAGAGATTTTTACTTATTTATTACTGTATTGTGATGCTGATATGCAAAGAGGTGATTTGTAAATTAAAAAAAAAGACAAACTGAGAAAAAGTGAACCTGATGAGTCAGTGGCAAAAGCTCCAAAGCCACGCTGTTCATTAAAAGAGTTAACCTGGAACAAGGAGTCGACATCGTTTACTTTCTCCAAAGATGGTCCTCAAATTTCATAACCCAGAAATATTTTAAAATGGGAGCAAGACGCAGAAAGCTTGAAGTACGAGCTGCTGTTTTTCCTACAGAAGACCCACCAGAAATGCAGTCGTTGAGATTGTTCCCATACCTGTTTGTTTGGAAATGCTCTGATACAGCGGGTCTGGTATTTCAGGCTCGATTCCCTCCGCTGCTGAACGTAACCCATGTTGCGCAAATCCCACACCAGCACCCTGCGACCTGCAGTGCCCACAATCAGCCTGTCTCCAGACACAGACAGCGTGTA
Source organism: Centrocercus urophasianus (assembly GCF_019232065.1). Taxonomy (NCBI): domain Eukaryota; kingdom Metazoa; phylum Chordata; class Aves; order Galliformes; family Phasianidae; genus Centrocercus; species Centrocercus urophasianus. The sequence goes on from NW_024884722.1 coordinate 3,880,974, forward strand.
CACCTTCCAAAAAGAAGCACAGGTGTTAAACACATATTAGTCTGGATGTTTGTTGCATGAAAGAAAGTATCAGCAGCCTGCAACAAGCAGCATCTGTAACTACGACTGCAACCCCAGATTTCCCTTCTGCTTCGATTTGTAAATCAGGTTTGGGATAAACAATAGGAGCATCCAGTTGGTTACTGGCCAAAAACCAACGTAACATCTCTTACCTGGCACATACCTTAAAACCAAGCCCAAGCAGCATCAGAAAACATAAAGCTAACTTACAAAAACCAACAGTAACCCAACGATTCCAGTACAAATATGCACTTGTAAAATCCTAAATATCGAGAACGCTCACTGTGTTGGCAGTCTGGAGAGAACCTTCCTCAGTATTAATTCACATTCTAAACGATACACATGCACAGAAAAAATAGATGCATGATTCTAAAGGGAAATAAATATTATTCAAGTTTTCCTCAAAAATTATTTCAAGCATTGAATTTATTGATAGGACAAGGCATGAAGGAAATATGAACAAAGCAACAGAGGAAGAGGGCACAGATTTGATTTTTGCTTGGCATGCACAGCTTGCATCACCCACTGTGCAGCCATCATTGCACAGCTCAGTCTCACAAAGCCACTGCTCATTTTGTTTCTCCTCTGTCTAGAAGCAACACTTCAACATGTGTTTCATGTTAATGAAGGGAAATAAAGTGCTAATACTTCATTAAAAACAGTACTTTGAATACTACAGTAAAACTAATTGAAAAAGCCTACAGCTTGGAATTGTAACTGTTCCCAAAACTGGCTCAGAAGTTCTACTTTTTGTTTCTTACAATTCTCACAACAATACTAAAGGTATCAATCCTTCTGTGCCCAACTTCTACTCATCAATGGAGTTAACCTGGGCCAAAAGGAGAACAACACCTGCTTAGTCAGCAGCTCAGTCCTACCAAATGAATCACCAGCTGTAGCTACACAAGCAAGATGGAATCCAACTACCTCCAGCTGCTCTGCCACTGAGCTGATACAGCTACCAATATGCTCCAGAAGAGGAAAGGCAAGTGTGAGAGATCTGGTGCCCTGGCAGAAGGACTCTATTTACTCCTGGACAAGTGCTTGTACTCAAGCACACAGCTTCCCTTTCTGCTTCTCTGATAAAGTTTGTAAACAGCACAGCTGCTTGGATCTAATAAGACTACACTGAAATATGAGACAAATAAATTTGTCCCATCAACTTCTTATGGCAGAACTCTTGTCCTCCAAAAAGTAATTTATTACAAAAAATACAAAGCTATCAATTACCTCACAGCTCCACATACACAAAACCCTATGTCTGTTTAACCAACCTACATTCTCTAGGCATGCATTTCTGCTTTAAACAACCATTATTCACCATTATTCAATTTCCCTCTCAAGACTGATGACTCAACAAAGGCTCACATAAGATCTGATGATCCCCATGCCAATTCCCATTTAAATACAAGAGGGAGAAGACTTAAAGCTAAACTGATCTGCAGGTGTTGAACATCGTATGTTTGTGCACATGTAGAAATGAAGGCATAAGAGCATTAAACACCTTAAATCTTCTCTACAAACTGATGTCACACCTGTATAGTGAGTATTCTTTCTGCACCACACAATGATAAATCAAACGAAACCATTGTCATGCAGTTGAGTAGGTGTACACATTTATCAAAGGCACTATTAAAGAAAAGGACATAATGAACCTTGCTGAACCAATCAGCAGCTTGATTCACTGTCTGTCCGTTATATGATATCCTGTCAGCAATTTATCATCGTTCTTTACATGCTACATACAACTATAAATCAAAACTAGAAATAATGCAATTACTTCATTCTGAACAAAGGCCTTGTCAGAAGGAGGTCCTGCTGTACTGTGACAGAAGTAACAGCTATTTAGCTGCCATGGGGAATGCAGTGATGGTTTCTATGACTCGATCGTACACTGTGACACAGCTAAGTGCCATTTTTAAAAGAGCACAGGCAAAAAATATTCACATGCATAATTTGGTCTTCTGTAGTTCATCCCAAAGATTCCACTCTAAGTGGCATAAAGATCAGCAAATCATGAAACGTATTAGCAAAAACTCAAGAAATTACATTCTAGTTTACTTGTCTTGGTCTCAGCACGGAGGATTTTGGTCAGTTTAGCCATTCTTCTAATACTAGGTGTTACTACAAAGCAAGCAATTCTGTTCGACCTTTCTACACAAGTCAAAAAGAAATAATATTTCAGGCAATGAAAATTGGCCTCTTACTCTATTTCTGGGCACGTTTCAAAGCAATCAGACCTTACAAACGCCAGGATTTGCTATCTAAAAACCTTCATGTCTAGGAAAACCACTAACAGAACATATTGAAACAATCAGGCCAAAAATTAGCAAAGTAAACCATGGATTATCAGTGACCACCTCAATTTTACACACTGTTTTTGCTGGGACTTGCCTCCTCAAACTTGATTTACACAGGACAATTTTTTGCCATCACTACTGCTAAGAATTAAGTTATGCTCCTATTGATGACAGCGTGATGACTCAACCTAAATTCGTAACATTTTCTGATTGCTACTTTAAAACACAACATTTGTGTCTTAAAAAGCATCAGAAGTCACCTTTTGAAGTCACCACAATCATACAGGATGAGCTCTCCAACCACACAAACAACTCCCTGGCTGTACTGTTTAACATGTTACCTGGGATCCCAGATCCACCACATACCTTTTCTGGCTGAGAGAAGGTTCCTGCATTGCAAGGTGTTCTGGGATCCCACAGTTTAACTGTCTGATCCCAGCTGCCAGTCACCATGACATTCACTTCTGGGCAATACTCAACACATCTGATAGGTGCATCATGGCCACCAACAAGGTTTTCTGGAAAGAAGCAAACCCAAATGTAACTGTATGGGCTTCACAAACAGTCAGAGTGTGGTGAATGAAATTAAAAACACACATTATGGTCATACAAACACACTGTAACACACACTAAGAGGTGCAAAACTCTGACAAAGCAGAAGTTTTCTGTGTATTTTGCCATATCTGTGAAAGACCATTTTAAACATGTCCAGATTACAAGCCTTCAGAAGCTTTGATAGGGAGGTTGGACTCGATGATCTCTGGAGGTCCCTTCCAAGCCCTACAATTCTGTGATTCTGTGAAAACAGCACGCTCAGTTTTAGAGCAGCTCAGCTAATTCCCCTCTATGAGACAAAGTGGCAATTCTCAACAGAAAATGAACTCAAGATGCCTTAACAAGCACATACCAGACTTCCCAGCAGAGTGCCAAGCCCTGCTCTGCTGCTAGGTGGTACTTCTCAGGGCCACCAGTTTTACTGCCAAAGACACGCATGACAAAGTTTAAACCATCAGAAAGATGGGTTTGTCACTGCTTCCTTCCCTTCTCACCTTAAAATTAGGGAAGGAAAAAAAATACACGTGCAAAACACATCAGTTAATACCTGTCACCAGAAATGCTTTCAGTTTAGCAGCAATGGATCCAGCCCTTCTGCTAGAAATCTCCCGGCACAATCTTTAATCATGCAATAAGAAATACTGCCTTGTTCAGTGCCCCAGGGAACCAGAGAGGGCTGCATGATTCCTGGGTGCCAATAGTGCCAATTTAAACTAAGGAGCTACTGCTTAAAGCAAATATTCCCCTCCTGAAAAACTGGAAAAATTCTACTGCTGTAAGCATCTAAACCTGAAGCTCAGGCCAGGTTTTTCAAAGAGATCACGCCCAGAATTCAGTGTGCTTACCTTGGTCCGTGTTTAAATCGTGCATTTTCAACTGCTGATCTAATCCTCCACTCCAGGCATGGGTAGGGTCCTATAAAAGCAAAAAGATCCACTCATGACATGCATAGATGTACAGCAGGCAGGGAAACTTCAGTCTCCCAGGCACAGAAAGAGACCTGCTTTAAGAGACTGGGGAAAACTGGAAACCGCGTGAGAATCTGTGTTTTAAACCACAGTCTGAATTGCAGGTGGAAAAAAGCACAATTAAAGATTTAATTGATCCTTAAAGCATTCATTCGGTAACGTATCAAGTTCAGACACTGGAGGACATGTCAAAATGCAGTGCAAAAAAGAAAAACCTACCAATTACTTGCAACACTGTATTTCATATATCACGTATGATAAGCAAAATAATAAGAAAAATAAAAGCCAGTTAAAAAAATCTTTCAGAAGAATATTTCAGTGGTTCATGTGGAGCAACGCTGTCTCCACATAAACTCCAGCAAAAACAACCCAGTAAGAGAAGGCTAAAAAAAACAATAATTGGCTGTGGGTATCCATTGTGAATGATTGTGGGTACTCATTGTGAAAGAAACATGCAAAGAATTGACCACTGGAAAAAAAAACAACTGTATAAACCAGCTGAATTTATTCTTGTCTGCCACTTCTGCCAGAAGTAAGCTATGTGTGTGCCTGCATCCTTCACAAAAAACATGGATTTAGGACAAGAAACAGGCTCGTGGGAAGAACAATAAGCACAAGTACAATGCTCTTGGACACCTGCATTTCAGGTAGGAACTATCCCTTTAATTTCAATTTCTCACGTACTTTGTGCACCGTAAGCCCATGAAATACAATTGAAAAACAAACCTCACACACACTTACATAAAAAGCACAGTCAAGGACAGCTCCTGAATGCTGATATTTGAGTCTCATGCTGTTGGCAGGAACATCATAGAGACGGACAGTGGTGTCCCAGGATGAAACAAGCAGAAACTGAGATGTGTTTGGACTGAACTTCACCGATGAAATCCCATCATCTGGAGTTTGATTGAGTTTGAACTCGTTTGATCCCGTCATCTGACAACAGAGCACAGGTGTCATTTTAGTCACAACAGGAAAATAAACCCAGTGAGTTGGCTGGCTAACTGACACACCTTAAGGTTCATTTAAAGGAAACCCAGAAAGCTTGCTAACCTTCACACAGAGCTGGAACGCAGAACTGACAAACACACTGAAGTTGCTTCTTGCAGCCCAAGACCTTAAACTCCTTCCCACATAGAGAATTTTTAATTTAAATACCAAACACAGCAATACAGCATGGAATAATTATCATAAACTTTTTGTTCTGTTTACCTCCAAGCTTAGATAAACAATATTGTTATGCACTTTCCCCTCATTACGCTGTCTATATGGTTATATTTCTAGGAGTATTTATAAGTTACTCTGAGGCTGAAGATTTTACTTTAAAAAATGGGGGCAGAAAGAAATCCAAGGAAAAACACCAGCAAAAAGCATTCCTGATTCAGTGCAACTGTGCTGGACTTCCAAGAACTACAACTGCACGACTACTCCAACAGTTACCAGCACTAGTTGGTATACATAAAAAAATAAGTAAAAGAGAGCTGAGGCTACAGGCAAATTTCAGCTGGAAAGACAGTTAAGAGCTTACAAATGCTCTGGATGAAGAAACTGTTCATTATAAGTACAGCAAAAAAGCCCCCAAAATCTTTTAAAATGCTTTCTAAGCATTAACAGCACATTTCTTTTTTGAGGAAAAGGCTTAGTAAGTGTATTAGCTGTGACTTTTTGTAATGTTATCACATCTGAACTTGTGTATAAACTCAAAGGAGAGATTAGACCTTTGGGAGCAAAATCCAAGACAGAATGAGAAGGTGAAACGTGACAAGAATCAGCTGCTCTGCACAACGATTCCAGAGCTGTGTTTGTCAGTAACTGAACCATCACCAAGCTGTAGAACAATGTAAGCACTGCACATTCTTACACTGGAAAAAAAAGTCCGAAGTGGAAGCTCTTGGAAGGATGCCTTTACATAAAGCACCCACCAAAACAAAAAGTGTACCATTACAAATGGTACTCAAAATGGAAATGAAAATATCATCACTTTTAAGAATAGGAAATAGAAATTACACTCTAAACCCCTTTTTCCTTGCCCAGAAGATGGATATGCTTGAGAACCCATCACACACACAACACAGCACTTGTAACAAAGGATTCTGCAGCAGGATCGTTACACCTTAAACAGTGAAACGTACCTCAGTGAGGATTTCAGATGGACATGCAAAGACAACAAAAGCAAGGAATGGAGAACCAGGAGGATCTAAGCAGACACACTAAGAGCCATGGCCGCTTGTGGCAGAAACTCAGCAGGCACTTATTGTAGGCAAATGAGACAAGAGCTACAAACCACCCCAAAACAACTAGCAAGCAGAGCTCCAGGAAGAGCAGAGACTTGGAAGGAACTCCTGAAGTTTTTGAACCCAGAAATAAGTATATATACATACACATGCACGTGGGTGCATGTGTATCTCCTATGTAGGTTAACAGATATATATATATATATATATATATATATATATATTTAAAAAAAAAAAAAAGGGACTCTGCACATTTACAGAAATAAAGCTAGACTGCCAGAGAACTGCTGTGGTCACCACAGAGCCCTGACACAGCAATGGAGCACCACAGGCAGTTGGAGAAGATACTCCAACAAAGGCAGAACCACGACACCAACTTCAGCACGGGGTTCCTCTGCAATTCTTCCACCCCGAGAGCTGCCTGTACAACACAGACACGAAACCAGCGCTTTTGCAGCCCCCAGGACCCCAGTACACAGCACTACCGTTTTCATAGTACACGGCTTCTTCCCTCTCTCGAGGCCACACCACGGAGAATTGTTCTTCACAGATGCAGGCAGCCTGCGGATAGTCCTGTGTGGGCGGGAAGCACAGCGTGAGGGCCAGGCCCGTAAGCGGCGGTAGATGCGAGGCCGCTCGCAGGCCGCAGCCGTCCCTCAGCGCGGCCCCGAGCCGGGAGCGAGCCCAGAGCCTCCACCGCTATCCCCAACCCTTCCCCCAGCCCTCAAACCCGCTTCCGACCCGAACCGACCGACCTCACCCCGCAGCCCGGCTCGGCCTCACCTCACCGCCTCACAGCGCCTAACGGCCGTCCGCTCCACGCATGCGTGGTGCGCGCAGCCTCGCCCGCCTCTTGGCCCCGCTCTCCCATTGGTCAGTTCAAAGCGGCCTGGCGGCGCGATGCATGCTGGGAGCTGTAGTCGGCCCGCAACGCTGTGCGGCTGCCGGCGGCTGCGGAGCGGGCGGGGATCGGCCCCGAATGTCCATCGATGGAATGGAAGTCAGAGACGAGGGGACGGAGCCGTGAGGGTGGGAGCTGAGCACGGGCTGCCGTCAGCAAAACGCTTACGGCGTCTGTAAATACACATGGTGTTTCCAAATATTTCCGACATTTACCAATATTTACCGGCATTTACGATATTTCCCGATATTTCCAACACCCACAATCTGTTATCAACAGAAATGTCCGACACCTGAAATATTTCCAAATGTAGCCAACAGTTCCAAACGTTTCCAATTATTTCCACTATTTCCAGCAATTCTCACATCATTCACGGCATTTCCTGCCCAAGCTGGGATTGCCATGCACCCCTTCCATAGGGCAGCACTCGTTCCTCATCCATTCCCAACACGCTGCCTCTCCCTTCATCTTATTTAATCCTTTCTGCATCTTTTAATCGTTTTTTTTTCCCTTTTTCCAGTGCTCGCACCCCCCTCCCCCCTCTCCCATGCCCATCCCACAGCACGAAACCCATCCTGCACCCACTTCCCAGCCATGCAAACACGCGGTGGTGGTGGCAGATTTACAAACGAGGCTTAAAACGTTTTATTTCCTTTAAAAATATGTACAGATCTGAAATAGCTCTTTTTTTTTTTTTTCTTTTTTTTTTTTAATTAATTTTCCTTTCAAGTGGCAGGATAACGCTGGGCGGGGGGAAGGGGAGCCCCGACCTCACCCCTCCCACCCCCATCAGTTCCAAACCTTTCCGGACGGCCCCTGGAAACGGCCCCGAACCCGAGTCGGAGCCGAATCCCCGGACCCGATGCCTCGGAGCCGGAGCAGAACCCCCAGAACCGAATCCCGAAGTCCCGGGCCCGAAGCTCCGCAGGCGGTGCCGGAGCCGAAGCCCGGAGGCGCGGCCGCTCCCAGCCCCGACGGGGCGGGCGGGGCTCTCAGTACTCGATCTTATTGTAGAGATTGTAGAGCGGTAAGGCCGAGAGGTTGCTGCCGGGGTAGTAGAGAGGAGCGGGGAAGGCGATGGAACGCGGCACCGGCACCCGCAGGAGGGAATTGTCTCTGAACACCAGCGGCATCCCCACCAGAGTCTGAGCTGAAGCGTGGGCCATGTTGGCAGCCTCCAGCTCTGCCGAGAGCTGTCGCTTCCACTTGTTGCGGCGGTTCTGAAACCACGTCTTCACCTGGGTCTCGGTGAGCTGCAGGCTGGAGGCCAGGCAGGCCCGCTCCGAACTGCTCAGGTATCGCTTCATGTCGAAGGTGGATTCCAGCTGGTACACCTGGCTGCGGCTGAACACCGTGCGCGTCTTCTTTTTGGCGGCCCCGGCCTGCCGGTCCCCGCCGTCGCGTTGCCTGTCCCCGTAAGAGGGAGAGGATCCCAGCGGCTTCTCCTTGTCCTCCTTAAAGTCCTGCGGGGAGGCCGAGAGGAAGGGGGGCCGTTCCGCTCCGCCCGCAGCGGCTCCGCTGCCCTTGGTGCTGCCTGCAACACAGCCACAGCGCGGGTCGCACCGGCAGCCACCGACGGCGCGGCCCCGACGGCTCCGGGGAGACGGGAGAGGAGAAAAAGCGGCAGGAAACGGCAGCGAGGGTGGGAGAAACTTCTGATATGAGCGGTTGTGCATCAGGAGTTGGTGTGTGATGGAGAGAGGGCTGGATGGTCGAGTGGATAGATGGAAGGATGGACAGGTGGATGGAGAGGTGGAAAAATGGATGGACAAGGTGAATGGATAGATGGATGTGCAGGAGGACAAATGGATGGACGAAATGGATAGCACCCGAAGAATAGCATGAAGCTTCGTTGGGAAAGGCCAGGTTGGCTTTTAGGGAAAAGATTTTGCCCCAGAGTGTGATGGGCATGGAACAGCCCCCTACGGCTCCTACAGCCCCGAGAGTGGTGAGACACCTCTCTCAGACACAGGAATTGAGTTTTGGGGGGTCCCGCTTGGAGCCGGGGGTTGGATACCATGATCTTTAAGGGTCCTTCCCTTAAAGCTCGGGATATTCCCCGATTCTGTGATTTCACGATGATTCTGTGATATGTCACAGCGAAGGCACCTGAGCACCGGGCTCAATGCTGCTTTCCTGCCCGACACGAGCCGGCGCATTTTGCTTTGCAGCACCGCATTTCACACGCCGTTTCATCAGAACTAATGCTAAAAATAAACATCTTTCTCTCCCTCAGCGGAGCGTTGTAAAGAAGCAGGAGATAAGGGAACGTTCGTTATCACTCCAAACTCGCCCCTTCGCCAGGGCGAGAACGAACCCTGCTGAGGTGGGAAAAGGAAAGAAAAACCAAAGCCGCCCCGTTTTTCCAGCAGATCCATCCCCCCTCCAGCCATGGCCGGCTCACACCCGGCAGCCCCGAGGCGCGGCCGCGCCGTCGCGCAGCGCTACTCACCGAGACGGGCGAAGCCGAGGGGCTGCTGCTTACGGCACGGCTCGGCGGGGCCGTGGGCTTCGGGGCAGAAGCAGCCGCGGTGTTTCCAGCTCTCGTTCGGTTCCTCTTCGTCCGAGGAAAGGGAGAGGTTCCGACCTCGCGGGGGCCACGGGGCCGCCTTAGGGCCCGCTTCTCGGGGGCCGTCGGCGCTGCCGCTGCCCAGGATGGACTGAATGGTGAAGGTGGAGCCGGGAACAGCGGGCGGGCAGCACTTGCTCTGCTCTTCCTTGCTGCTCATCCTGGGTTCATAAGAAAGCAGAGGGGGAAAGCTCTCGCTTTAGAGGAGCCGAGGGGTGCGGGGACGGGGGGGGAAGGGAGCAGGGCTGCCGGGGGGTTTGTTTTGGGGGTGCTTTCGGCGTGCCGCTGCCGGTTCTCCCCGCGCCTGCCCAGGCGGACTGCATGCTCCTTCCCTCGCGTCCCTATTGATCTGCGGGCGGCGGGCGGCGGGGCTTCATTTGCATGGAGGTGGCCTTCGCCGCGCCAATCACGGTGGCGGCGGTGGAAAGTTTGGGCAGCGGCTGGGTCCGGGGGTTGGGAGGGGGTTGGGGGGGTCCCGGGAGGCGGCGGGGCCGGGGGTATCCCGAGTGCTGTGGGGCTGCCCCGACCCCACGGCTGCGCTGCCTCCGCCTCGGGGGGCGGTGTGGACGTGGGGTCGGGATGGACGGGAGGTGCTGGGACAACGCGTCTTGGTGAGGGGACGGGGGGAGGAGGGGGGGGGTTACCCTTTTGTTTGTGGGAGAAATGGGGGGAAAAAAATAAATAAATCGATGTTACGGTTTGATGCCGAGCTGGGAAAAATCCTCCTGCGATGAATAGGAACCGGTAACGAACGCTTCAGGGAAAGGAAATGCTATTTCCTATCGGGGAGGCCCGGCCGAAGCCGAGCCCCGACGGCTGCCCGGGGCGGGGCGGTGTTGGGATGGGGCCCTTCGGCTCCCCCTTTCCTCACCCTCCCCCCGCCCCCCCCCCCTCGACCCCGGGCCCCTCCGCGGACACATATCCCAAAAATCAAATCAGGGAATGCAAAGAATAGGATGGAAATATACAAATCAATAGAGACAAATGTCAAGACGTTTTAAAATGACATTTTCATTAACTCCGAGTCACCATATTATGGCTGGTATATTGAATAAAGTACTTATAATATAATTAGGCATAGCGAGATGACGACTGTTACCCAGACCAGCGGCATAATCTTTAACTACTTAACTACTTGATAGACTCATTAATGGACTAATTGATTAGGAAAAGTGTTCCAGCTCCTCCTCTCCCTGCGAGGGGCAGGTGCTGTCCTGTTTTACCACATTAACCTTTTCAGTGCTTTTCAACGGGGTCGCGACACATTACAAATGGTCAGCTTTAATCATGATGTCAGCTCATTAACCCGGAAAGACCCCTCACTGAAATACAATTTAAGAAATCGTCCTTCATCCCGCTTTGCCTTCCCGGCCCCTCGCACAGCCGGGACCCTGTTCTGCCGTCGGGGAAAGCGAAGGACGGCACCCGGGGGCTGCCCGAGTTCCAAGCCGGGGTAGAGAGAGGCAGGGAGGAAATGGAGCTGGAGCCGCCCCGATGGCAATCGACGTGACAACGCTGTGCTGCCTGCGGGTGGATGCGGATGGGCCGGGGTGGGGGGATGCTGGACAGGGAGAGGGGTGAGGAAGGTGGAAATCATGGGGGAGTGGGGGATTTAGGGGATCTGGGGGCAGAAGGGAGGGAGAAGGGAGAAAGAAAGGGAGAAGGGGGAAGAGGGAAAGGGAGAAGGGGAGGGAGGGGAAGGGAAGGGAAGGGGAGCACCAGCAACCTGTGTGCCGAGCCAAACCAAACCAAACCGAACCGAACCAAACCGGGCCGGGCCAATATGTGCCGGGCCGCGCTCCGACGCCGCTCCCAAGGGGGAATGAATCAGCTCCGACGCCCACCAGCACCCGACGGAACGAACAGTCACGGGGCAGCCCGGCCCAACCCGCCTCCCGCCGCCCCTCGACGGATGGGGCCGCGCTATCCCCCCTCCCCCTCCCCCCCCCGCCCCCCGCCCGCGCCGTCGGGGCAAATGTGATCAACCGGCACGGCGAGATCAACTTTGAAAGGCAGAGCGAACGCTTAAAGTTTAGATCTCCAGATTATTACAATGCTCGGTATTAAAGTGGCCCTGAGCAAGCTTTCAAAAGGAGCCTAATAAAAATTGATCTGCCCTGCTTCTGCAGCGCTTGGAAAATAGGCTCGTAGAGCGGCCGTAATATCGGGAGAAGGCTCCCTCCGAAATGACAGATGAAGTCATAAACAAGTTTGATCTCGGAATCAAGCTTCGATAAATATTAAACACGGTCCCCTTTCCACGTGTGGATTATGATATATGGCGCGTCCAAACTTTAAAATAAGGAAATACCAGAGAAAATGATCTCGATAAATTTTCTAAGTATAAACGTTGATTATGTTTCGATTTTCATTCAAAAGCCTCTGCCGCTCGTTTTTTGGCGCAAATGACATCTCGCAATGGGCTTTTGGGGAAAAGGGCTCCTGTTTGAGAAAGAGAGCCCTAGAGGTGTACAATTTATGTAATCTGCAGCTGGAAAATGAATTGTGTAATTTATTGGAAAACAGAAAGTCGCGAAGATTGGATCAGCATAGCCTATCCGAGGGCCCCTATCCATCAAGTTCCAATTAACAACCTAACCAGAGAGCTTTAATGTGTTTCCAATCTAGTGGCCTGATAGACTCATCAATTCCTCGGGGAGAAATTAAGAAAATCGACCGCCCCTTGGCGTTGTAGTGTCATTCCTTTCTGCAACTATATGTCAAATTAAAAACACAATTAAAATTTAAACTGTTTCAATCAGAGGGTGCCCTGCAACCTATGTTTCACTTAATAGAACTTTGATGAAAATCTGATGGTTCCACTCCATCATGAAAGCGAATAGAGCCGAGGAGTGCGAGAGATCCTTTCTATTTATTGAAAACGCGGGGCCCGGCGGGCTCCAGGTGAGCGCACGGCGAGATCGGGGCTCTGCCCGGCGATGCGGGCACGCGGACGGGGCGGGCAGAGCGGAGCGGACGGGGACGGAGCGCTGCCGGTTCCCGTGCCCCCACCTGGGGACGTCGGAACGGGATGGGGAGGTGCTGCGCGGGGCAGGGCTGCGCACCTTCCCCATCGATTCCCACGCGAATCCCTCAGCGGGGCTCAACGCGAGGATGCGGCTCCTCGAAGCTGCCCTGCGTCGCTCTTTCCCCGCTTTTCCTTATGTAAGAGTTCTTTTGCCGCACGCTTTTGAAACGTTTCCAAGCTCCAAAGCTCTCTCTGGGGCCCGGACTGAGCTCCGGGAATCCCTCGAAGGTACGGGAGAGGCGCAAGGTCACCGACAGCACCCAAAGAGCGCAGGAACAATAGATTCATTGGAAACGATATTTTACAGACGTGCCGCGATCAATAGAGACCGCAGCATTGCGCCGTGCCAATCTGTTAATGCTCCTAATGGTCTCCTCGTCCCGTTTGCGCGCTACGCGGAGTCGATGGAGCAAAGCGATTATTGCAGAGACACTCTCGGCATATTTGGGAAGGGAGGGAGAGGGGAAAAAAAAAAAAAGAAAAGTAGAAAAAAAAAGAAAATTATCCCCAACCCCACGCGTTTATTGCGCTGTCGGACAGCGGGATTTTCCCACGGAGCGAAAGAATCGCATCTGCGCAGCGCATGCAGCGGAATTCGGAAACCTTCGGAGAAAGGAGGAGGGAAAAAAAAAAGAGGGGGGGGGGGGTGGAAAAGCAAAAAACCTCCGTTACCGATTACCGACCTCCCGGAGGTGCTCGGAAGAAGCGGAGCGCCGCCCCGCCCGGTCCTTGCGCAGCCCGCGGGAGGCAAAAGTCGTCTGATCCCCAAAATGCGGCTCTCGGGAAGTTTATATCCCGCCCCGCGCTGTTTGCAGTACACAGCCAGCCGCTATTTACTACCAAATAAAAGAAATACATGGGTGTTTGTAGCGCAAACACGGCACCGCTCGGCGCGGAGAGCTCTGTGCGGACAAAGGCGCAGAGCTGCGGAGCGGAGCGCGGCCGCTGCAGCGCAGAGAATGGAGGAGAAGTTCGGTAGCACCGCACCGACCCCCCCCCCCCCCCCCCCCCCCCCAACACACCCCTTCCTCCCCCCTCCCTCCCCCCGCCTTGTTCGGTCTCTCAAAAGGTGTTTTTTTCGCCGCCCCGAAGGGTTTCTCGCAGCCGTCGGTGTGCCCGAAGGGAGAGGTGACAGAGCTCCACGGTTGGGTGCGGGGACACCTGGGGAGGTGTGGGGGTCTGAGGGAAAGAGCGGCCCCAAAAGGGCTCTGCCAAAGGGAAAAGTGTCCCGGCTGCAACGCTGTCCCGACTCTGTCGCCGCTCACAGCCCCGCAGCGATGTTTCCCTTCGCCCACAGCCCATCGTCTGCTGTCAGAGGAGGAGAGGGGTGGAAAAGCTGAGCTCTCGCTTTACATTTACTTTTCTTTGCCTTCATTCTTTTTTTCTTTTTCTTTTAGATTTTCGTTTCCCCCTCTCCCATTCTTCCCCTTTTATTCCCTTTTCCCTCTTCTTCTTTCCATTTATATTTTCTTTTCTTTTCCTTCTCTCCCTTTTCTTTTGTATCTTCTTTTCCTTCCCTCCCTTTTCTGTTGTATTTTTTCTTTTCCTTCGACTCTTCTCCCTTTACATTTTCTTCTTTTTCTTTCTTTTCCCTTTCCCCTCCCCATCCTTGTTGGCCCCCCCCCCTTCCCCCCGCCCCTTAAGAACCACGGCCCGACCCCAGCGGAGCTCACAATGCGGAGTAGCCGCTCTCGCACCCCCCTCACTCAGGGATGGCCGGGGCAGTCCGGAGTCGTTCGCTGCTCCCCGACCACAAATAAGCGACAGCTTTCCCCCGCCGCTCGATAACATCGCTCTATCGCGTATAAAATGGAAAAAGATGTATTTGCAATCACAACAATATTTTTAATGAGCTGCAAACGACTTGTCCCAAAGTTAGCAGTGCAAACACAAAAGGCATCACTCTGTTTGCAGGAGACACAGCGAGAGCCGTATTTTGGCTCCGACCCTCTGTTTGTGTTCCGTTTACGACCCATCGCATCAGGTTTGGATCCCAAACGAAAGAAAGGCGCGGAGCTCTCCGCCCGTAGAACGGAGTTTTATTTTGATTCCTTCGCCCCCCGCTCCCGCCCTGGGCACTATAAACACATCGGGTGAGGCAGATCTGAACGGAGAGGGGAGCGATTTGTGCCGCAAATAACCGTGCGGTGTGTGCGTATGTGTGATGGGGGGGGGGGGGGCACCCCGAGGGCAACAGCGAGGGGGGGCCCGCAGGGGAGAGGTGCGGCATCCAGCAAGGAGTGCCCCCCCCAAACGGC